>NC_052164.1:49140271-49446880 GCF_902713615.1 Scyliorhinus canicula
AACTTTTGAGGGAGAGACAACGTAACCAAGGGAGGCCAGAAAATTGAGTAAAAGTTGAGTATCGGCCCGACATCCCTCCTCAGTAGGATTAGCGATCAAGAGATCGTCGACGTACTGAACAAGAGTGGAGCCTTGGGAGAAGGAGAGGGATTGTAGTTGGTGTTGGAGACAGCGGGAGAAAAGAGTGGGAGAGTGAATAAACCCTTGAGGCAAACGTGTCCAAGTATACTGTTGGCCATTATAAGTGAATGCAAATAGATATTGGCATGATTGATCGAGTGGCAGAGCGAAAAAGGCATATTGGAGGTCGACAAGGGAGAAAAATAGTGCATCTGCAGGAACCTGGGCTAGAATATGCGCAGGGTTAGGAACAAGGGCGTGGAGATGCTGAACAATAGAATTGATAGCACGCAAGTCCTGTACGAGGCGATATTGATCCGGCTTTCCGGGTTTGGGCACCGCTAGGATAGGGGTATTGCACGGAGACTGGCAAGGAACCAGGATGCCTTGGTCGAGAAGTTTAGCTATGAGTGCATCGATAGAGCGGCGAGCTTGGGCCTTAATGGGATATTGTCGGATCGAGGGGAGCTGAACATTGGGGAGGAGAGGAATAGTGATAGGCTGGGTGGAGACGAGACCAACATCAAATTTATCGGCGGCCCATATGTGGGGAGATACAGTCGCATCGGTTTGGATGTGATGGTGTAAAAGAATGGACCAGGATGTAGTTGGTTGTGACATGTATGTAATGGTAAGACCGCCAGGGAGAAGTTGGGGTTCTAGAAGTGAGGGGTCAGACTGGTTCAAGGCCTGTCGGACCATTGGTCCTAGATCCTTAGCATGGTGGGGGTAATGGACATGGCGGGTGACGTGTGGGTAGCCATAGCCAGGTAGGCACTTGTGCCGCATCCGCAGTCCCTTGAGGGCCGCTCACAGAAGCAAAAAGGGTGACTGAGAATTCTTGCTCAAGATGAGGGCTGTAAGAGTCGACCAGGCCCTGGTCGGCTCCGGTCGAATCATAGGCCAACGTGACGTGGAACAACCGCTCAGGCATCAAATGAAGTGCCCACCATTGCGGGTGCACATGAGCGATCAACTGGCGTGGTATGCTGGGCGAATGGACAGTGATCCCGTTATCCCTACATTCAAGATGTATTCCAAAGGCACAGAGAAGGTCTCGGGCCAATAGATTACAATCTAGTCCAGTTGTAACAATAAATTGGTGCTGGAGGGCTTGGTAGGAAACGGGTACAGGGAAAGAGATGGGGTAGCTAGCTGCCTGTCCCTGGAAACCAGATAGTTGTTGGGTCTCAGATGAGGTGAGACTGTACGGAAGACATGGTAGCCCCCGTGTCTATGAGAAACGGATAGGAGTGACCATAAATGGTTAAAGAGAGAACAGGCTCAGAGTCAGGGGAGGTTAAACGAGAAGGCAACGTTGACAATCAGTATTGTTGGAAGGGGTTATTTTGAGTGAACGGAGTAGGACTGGAGCAGCCACCGTGGGCGCTCCTCTACCCCGCCCTCCCCCTCCACGGCCCCCTCTGCCGCGATTATTAGGGTTTGAATAACAGTTACGAGCGTAATGTCCTGGCTTACCGCAACTATAACAGAGCCTTGCTTGTGGTGATGGCTGTGTGGGGGTAGGTGCTGCTTGGGGAGGCATCGGTCGACAATATGGTGGTGGCTGGGAGGGGTGTTGGTAGGGTGTGGCATAAGAGTATGGTGGGGGGCAGTGCATAGGCCGACGCTGCTCCTGGAGGGGCATACGGAAGGCCATAGAGCGGTGCATGGGGCCCGTTTGGATGGGAGGTGTATCCTTCACCTTGTGGGGTCACCCAACCAGGGGCGCAGAATTGGGGTTCCACCTGGTAGCCTGTGTTATCAGGCGCTCAAGAGGGTATTGGTACCTCCTGGACGTCTTTTCTAAGGACATACTCAGTCTTAATTTTAGGGGTTGTTTTAGACGGACCCTCAGATGAGCCGTTTTTCCAGTAGTACCTCACAGCGCGTGCCATTTGGGTGGGGCTATTATCGGACCAATCCATGTTGTTAGTCTTGATTGCATCCGATAAAGAGGTTGGCAAGCAGCTTAAGAGCATGGCACAATACTGTGGGCTGTTAAGGCCAGCATGGTAGCCAGTGTCTCCAGCCTGATTACGGTAGGACTCATTGAAACGCTCTAAAAAGGTGTCGGCTTCCTCATCCTTGCGGGGTGTGGTTTCAAGTATTTTGGTAATATCCACAGGCTTTTGAAGGGTAGTATTTAATGCAGCAAAAATTGCATCTTGGCGTTGCTGGTCCGCCTGGTGGAGCACGTTAAGGGACGCTAAAGACACAGGGAGGGCAATAGTAGGATTCTGCTGTAGTTCTTCTGGGCGCAGGACCTGTTGGACCAAGGCCCATAAGTCCCGTGCTTTGGCGTCATACACACGAATTGTACATTGGAGTTGGTCAACAAAGGCAGCAGGGGACTTTTTTCGATTCGGTATTCCAGCCAGTATGGACATAATCTCATTAGGTTTCCACGGGACATAAATATTCATGGTACGTTCAGCATTAGGGTTGCCCACGGGAGCAACAGGGTCATAGGTAGGATTTGGCACCTGGCGCATTGGCATCTGTCGTGGTGGGGCTAGGGGATGGTCGAGGGCTGGTGGAGGTTAAGTCCGCCTACCACCAGCTCCCCATCCGCGCGAGTGACCGCAAGTACACCGCGTTCGAGGCAGATGGCGCCTCTATCACTTTCTAAGGGTTCCATTCGGTGTCACAAATGGAGTCTCGGTCTTCCAACGGGAGATGGACCGAATGGTCGACAAGCACGGTTTATGGGCCACCTTCCCATATCTCGATAACGTCACCATCTGCGGCCACGACCAGCAGGACCATGACATCAACCTCCAAAAATTCCTCCGAACCGCAAAACTCCTTCATTTAACCTACAAAAGGATAAGTGCGTGTTTAGCACCGACTGTCTAGCCATCCTTGGCTACGTAGTGCGTAACGGAGTGATAGGCCCCGATCTCGAACGCATGCGCCCCCTGATGGAACTCCCTCTCCCCAACTCCCTCATCCCTCAAACGCTGCCTGGGCTTCTTCTCCTATTACGCCCAGTGGGTCCCCAACTATGCCGACAAAGCCCGCCCCCTCATCCAGTCCACCTCCTTTCCCCTGTCGATGGAGGCCCGCCAGGCCTTTAGCCGCATCAAAGCGGATATCGCAAAGGCCACGATGCACTCTATCGACGAGCCCCTCCCATTCCAGGTCGAGAGCGGCGCGTCTGACGTAGCTCTGGCGACCACCCTGAACCAAGCGGGCAGACCCGTGGCCTTCTTCGCCCGGACCCTCAACGCTTCCGAAATCCGCTATTCCTCAGTGGAAAAGGAGGCACAGGCCATAGTCGAAGCAGTGCGATATTGGAGGCAATATCTGGCCGGCAGGAGGTTTACCCTCCTCACAGACCAACGGTCAGTAGCTTTCATGTTTGATAATGCACAGAGGGGCAAGATCAAGAATGACAAGATCTTGCGGTGGCGGATCGAGTTGTCCACGTACAACTGTGATATCTTGTATCATCCTGGGAAGCTCAACGAGCCTCCTGATGCCCTATCCCGCGGTACCTGCGCCAGCGCGCAGATTGACCGCCTCCGCTCCGTCCACATGGACCTCTGCCATCCAGGGGTCACCCGTTTTTACCATTTTATTAAGACCCGCAACCTGCCCTACTCCGTTGAGGAGATCAGGACCGTCACCAGGGACTGCCACGTCTGCACCGCACTTCTATCGCCCCGAACCAGCGCATCTGATCAAGGCATCCCACCCCTTTTGAACGTCTCAGTGTAGACTTCAAGGTCCCCTCCCCTCCCCTCCAACAACCGTAACACATATTTCATGAGTGTTATCGACGAGTACTCCCGCTTCCCTTTCGCCATTCCCTGTCCCGACATGACCACAACAACCGTCATAAAGGCCCTCCTATCCATCTTCTCCCTGTTCGGTTACCCCACGTACATCCACAGCGACAGGGGGTCCTCCTTTATGAGTGACGAACTGCGTCAGTTCCTGCTCAGCAGGGGCAAAGCCTCTAGCAGGACGACCAGTTATAACCCCCGGGGTAATGGTCAGATCGAGCGGGAGAATGGCACCATTTGGAAGACTATCCTGCTGGCCCTACGGTCCAGAGATCTCCCTATCTCCCGTTGGCAAGAAGTCATCCCCGACGCCCTTCACTCAATCTGGTTTCTCCTCTGTACTACCACTAATCAAACAACTCATGAACGTCTTCTTGTTTTCCCCAGGAAGCCGTCCTCAGGATCCCCTCTCCCGACCTGGCTTGCCACCCCTGGGCCCATCTTGTTCCGGAAGCATGTGCGGGTGCACAAGTCCGACCCGTTGGTTGAGCGAGTCCAGTTACTCCACGCCAACCCTCAATATGCATACGTGGAGTATCCCGACGGTCGGCAGGATACGGTCTCACTTCGGGACCTGGCACCGCCGGCGTGCGGCCTTCTCCCCCTTCATCAATGCATCCCCACGACCCAGCGCACATGCCCCCTCTCCCCCGATTACAGCATCTCCACCACCGGCCCGGGGTACGGAGACACATCTACGACTGACGCTCCCGGAGGCAAGGACGACCATCGGCCCGACGTCACCGGCTCCACTGCGACGGTCCTCCAGAACACCACAGGCATCCGACAGGCTGATCGTGTCCATCTGATGCGACCATGGGGCATTTTTTTTTGGACTTTGTTGTTATTCTGTTGCACCTTAAGTTCGTAGTAGTAGTAGTATTGTTTTTTGCCACGAGCCAGTGGGCAGCCCACCTTGCTCTATTTTCGCTGCTCATACCACCAGTCCTCGGACCCCCCCCTCTCTCTTCCACTTACACACACACCCCCCCGCCTTCTTTCTCCACAAGGGGTGAATGTGGTGGTATGAATGTGAGCACTGCCATTGGTGCAGAGCATTGGTTTCCCATTGGCTCTGGCTGGTCATGTGCCTCGTCCGATTGGCTGGGACTAGTCATGTGACTGCTCACCAATTGGTCGAGAGGCAAGTTGACCCCGCCTCCGAGGCGGGGTATAAGTACACAGAGTTTCCGGCGGTCGGCCTTTTTCTGTAGTCGACCACCAGGCTAACAGCTAGCTGATTAAAGCCACAGTTTGGATCTTCATCGTGTCTCGAGTCCAATTGATGGTACATCACACGTCGAGCGCAGCACATAGACACGACCCGGGTGCTGGTATTGTCCAGGATGCTGCACAACGGCACCAGCGAGGACAGCGGGCGCGCGACACGTTGGTGGCTGCAAGATTCACGCATCGCGTGCAACAGAATCGCTGAACACTACCACTACCACCTGCATCGCCAGTCGTGCACACAGACAGCACACAACTCCCACCACCACTCTGCGTACACTGCTCCACTTCGGTATGGCACGACATTGATGGCTGTGTCAGCGGGTGTGATAAGTGCCATGTTGAATGATGACAGCCCGATCTGCGATGAGCTGTGAGCTCAGAATCGTTAGACAAAGTCTGACTCATGGCAATAGCTGAACCATCTATCTCGGCGGTCGCTGAGTTTGTCAGGGCCACTCCATCACATGCCCGTGTGGGGTAGCTGGCGTCGGAGTGCCGAGGACTACGGTGTCCGACTGTGGGAGCGGTGGGGAGGGACTGCACACCCGGTACCGAAGTTTCACCTTTCGTCAACCCCAGCGACACTCGGTCACAATCACAATCCCTGTGGCAACGGAAAAATCACAGTCTTACAAGTTAGGTGCAACAGTGAGTTTAATGGTGAATATTATCCAGCACAGGGCAGCAGAGCAGAGCTACTGATCAGCTGTACTGGGGAAATTTGCATACGTGCAGTGCGGTCAGCCTAAGTTGAAGGTGAATCTGCGAAGGAGACCCGAGGAGTTTGAGTGAAGGCAATCATCCAGCAGAGGGCAGCAGAGCAGAGCTACTGATCAGCTGTTCTGGGGAAATTTGCATACGTGCAGTGCGGTCAGCCTAAGTTGAAGGTGGTTTGTGGAGAGGCTGTTGGCAAGTGACAGTTAAACCCGAAACACTTCGTGAGTGTTTCCCACCCTACCCCACGGTGGTTGGGAAGCGGGAGCAGGGGCCTGTCGTGAAGGTGAGTGAGTGCCTTTAAATTTGCTTACCTTTCAGCGGGAGCAGGGTTTGAGGTAATATCAGGTAAGCTCTTCCTTTCTTTTTCTTTTTCTTGTTTTTTTTTAATCTAGAGGTGATGTCAGGGAAGGCAGTACAATGCTCCTCCTGCAGAATGTTTGAGGTGAGGGACGCCGTCAGTGTCCCTGCTGATTTCATCTGTGGGAAGTGCACCCAACTCCAGCTCCTCAAAAACCGTGTTAGGGACCTGGAGCTTGAGCTGGATGAACTTCGGATCATTCGGGAGGCAGAGGGGGTCATAGATAGGAGCTTCAGGGAAGTAGTTACACCAAAGACTGGAGATAGATGGGTAACTGTAAGAGGGACTGGGAAGAAGCAGTCAGTGCAGGGACCCCCTGCGGTCGTTCCCCTGAGTAACAAATATACCGTTTTGGATACTTGTGGGGGGGACAACTTACCAGGGGTAAGCCATGGGGTACGGGCCTCTGGCACGGAGTCTGTCCCTGTTGCTCAGAAGGGAAGGGGGGAAAGGAGTAGAACATTAGTAATTGGGGACTCAATAGTCAGGTGCACAGATAGGAGATTTTGTGGGAGCGAGAGAGACTCACGTTTGGTATGTTGCCTCCCAGGTGCAAGGGTACCTTGATGTCTCGGATCGTGTTTTCCGGGTCCTTAAGGGGGAGGGGTAGCAGCCCCAAGTCGTAGTCCACATTGGCACTAACGACATAGGTAGGAAAGGGGACAAGGATGTCAGGCAGGCCTTTAGGGAGCTAGGATGGAAGCTCAGAGCGAGAACAAACAGAGTTGTTATCTCTGGGTTGTTGCCCGTGCCACGTGATAGTGAGATGAGGAATAGGGATAGAGAGCAATTAAACACGTGGCTACAGGGATGGTGCAGGCGGGAGGGATTCAGATTTCTGGATAACTGGGGCTCTTTCTGGGGAAGGTGGGACCTCCATAGACAGGAAGGGTGGTCTACATCTGAACCTGAGGGGCACCAATATCCTGGGGGGGAGATTTGTTAGTGCTCTTTGGGGGGGTTTAAACTAATTCAGCAGGGGCATGGGAACCTGGATTGTAGTTTTGGGGTACGGGAGATTGAGAGTATAGAGGTCAGGAGCACAGATTTGACTTTGCAGGAGGGTGCCAGTGTTCAGGTAGGTGGTTTGAAGTGTGTCTACTTCAATGCCAGGAGTATACGTAATAAGGTAGGGGAACTGGCAGCATGGGTTGGTACCTGGGACTTCGACGTTGTGGCCATTTCAGAGACATGGATAGAGCAGGGACAGGAATGGTTGTTGCAGGTTCCGGGGTTTAGGTGTTTTAGTAAACTCAGAGAAGGGGGCAAAAGAGGGGGAGGTGTGGCGCTGCTAGTCAAGGACAGTATTACGGTGACGGAAAGGATGCTAGATGGGGACTCTTCTTCTGAGGTAGTATGGGCTGAGGTTAGAAACAGGAAAGGAGAGGTCACCCTGTTGGGAGTTTTCTATAGGCCACCTAATAGTTCTAGGGATGTAGAGGAAAGGATGGCGAAGATGATTCTGGAAAAGAGCGAAAGTAACAGGGTAGTTGTTATGGGAGACTTTAACTTTCTAAATATTGACTGGAAAAGATATAGTTCGAGTACATTAGATGGGTCATTCTTTGTACAATGTGTGCAGGAGGATTTCCTGACACAATATGTTGACGGGCCAACAAGAGGCGAGGCCACATTGGATTTGGTTTTGGGTAATGAACCAGGCCAGGTGTTAGATCTGGAGGTAGGTGAGCACTTTGGAAGCAGTGACCACAATTCAGTGACCTTTACGTTAATGATGGAAAGGGATAAGTATACCCCGCAGGGCAAGAGTTATAGTTGGGGGAAGGGCAATTATGATGCCATTAGACATGACTTAGGATGTGTTGGTTGGAGAAGTAGGCTGCAAGGGTTGGACACACTGGATATGTGGAGCTTGTTCAAGGAACAGCTATTGCATGTTCTTGATAAGTACTTACCAGTCAGGCAGGGAGGAAGGGGTCGAGCGAGGGAACCGTGGTTTACCAAAGAAGTGGAATCTCTTGTTAAGAAGAAGAAGGAGGCCTATGTGAAGATGAGGCGTGAAGTTTCAGTTGGGGCGCTTGATATTTACAAGGAAGCGAGGAAGGATCTAAAGAGAGAGCTGAGACGAGCAAGGAGGGGACATGAGAAGTCTTTGGCAGGTAGGATCAAGGAAAACCCAAAAGCTTTCTATAGGTATGTCAGGAATAAAAGAATGACTAGGGTAAGAGTTGGGCCAGTCAAGGACAGTGGTGGGAAGTTGTGTGTGGAGGCTGAGGAGAAAGCGAGATACTAAATGAATACTTTTCGTCAGTATTCACTCAAGAAAAAGATAATATTGTGGAGGAGAATGCCGAGACCCAGGCTATTAGAATAGATGGCATTGAGGTGCATAGGGAAGAAGTGTTGGCAATTCTGGACAAGGTGAAAATAGATAAGTTCCCGGGGCCGGATGGGATTTATCCTAGGATTCTCTGGGAAGCCAGGGAAGAGATGGCTGAGCCTTTGGCTTTGATTTTTAGGTCATCATTGGCTACAGGAATAGTGCCAGAGGACTGGAGGATATCAAATGTGGTCCCTTTGTTCAAGAAGGGGAGTAGAGATAACCCCGGTAACTATAGGCCGGTGAGCCTAACGTCTGTGGTGGGTAAAGTCTTGGAGAGGATTATAAAAGATACGATTTATAATCATCTAGATAGGAATAATATGATTAGGGACAGTCAGCATGGTTTTGTGAAGGGTAGGTCATGCCTCACAAACCTTATCGAGTTCTTTGAGAAGGTGACTGAACAGGTAGACGAGGGTAGAGCAGTTGATGTGGTGTCTATGGATTTCAGTAAAGCGTTTGATAAGGTTCCCCATGGTCGTCTATTGCAGAAAATACGGAGGCTGGGGATTGAGGGTGATTTAGAGATGTGGATCAGAAATTGGCTAGTTGAAAGAAGACAGAGAGTGGTAGTTGATGGGAAATGTTCAGAATGGAGTTCAGTTACGAGTGGCGTACCACAAGGATCTGTTCTGGGGCCGTTGCTGTTTGTCATTTTTATAAATGACCTAGAGGAGGGCGCAGAAGGATGGGTGAGAAAATTTGCAGACGACACTAAAGTCGGTGGAGTTGTAGACAGTGCGGAAGGATGTTGCAGGTTACAGAGGGACATAGATAAGCTGCAGAGCTGGGCTGAGAGGTGGCAAATGTAGTTTAATGTGGAGAAGTGTGAGGTGATTCACTTCGGAAAGAATAACAGAAATGCGGAATATTTGGCTAATGGTAAAATTCTTGTTAGTGTGGATGAGCAGAGGGATCTCGGTGTCCATGTACATAGATTCCTGAAAGTTGCCACCCAGGTTGATAGGGTTGTGAAGAAGGCCTATGGTGTGTTGGCCTTTATTGGTAGAGGGATTGAGTTCCGGAGCCATGAGGTCATGTTGCAGTTGTACAAAACTCTAGTACGGCCGCATTTGGAGTTTGGAGTACAGTTCTGGTCGCCTCATTATAGGAAGGATGTGGAAGCTTTGGAACGGGTGCAGAGGAGATTTACCAGGATGTTGCCTGGTATGGAGGGAAAATCTTATGAGGAAAGGCTGATGGACTTGAGGTTGTTTTCGTTAGAGAGAAGAAGGTTAAGAGGTGACTTAATAGAGGCATACAAAATGATCAGAGGGTTAGATAGGGTGGACAGCGAGAGCCTTCTCCCGCGGATGGAGGTGGCTAGCACGAGGGGACATAGCCTTAAATTGAAGGGTAATAGATATAGGACAGAGGTCAGAGGTGGGTTTTTTACGCAAAGAGTGGTGAGGCCGTGGAATGCCCTCCCTGCAACAGTAGTGAACTCGCCAACATTGAGGGCATTTAAAAATTTATTGGATAAGCATATGGATGATAAGGGCATAGTGTAGGTTAGATGGCCTTTAGATTTTTTCCATGTCGGTGCAACATCGAGGGCCGAAGGGCCTGTACTGCGCTGTATCGTTCTATGTTCTATGTTTGTTTCAAACACTAGTTTTCGGAGCACTGCTCCTTCCTCAGGTGAATGAAGAGGTATGTTCCAGAAACATAAATAAAAACAAATTCAAAGATGCCAGACAATGCTTAGAATTCAAGCATTAGCAGGTGATTAAATCTTTACAGAGAGAGGGGTAACCCCAGGTTAAAGAGGTGTGAATTGTCTCAAGCCAGGACAGTTGGTAGGATTTGGCAAGCCCAGGCCAAATGGTGGGGGGATGAATGTAATGCGACATGAATCCCAGGTCCTGGTTGAGGACGCACTCATGTGTGCAGAACTGGACGATAAGTTTCTGCTGGGCAATTCTGCGTTGTTGCGCATCTTGAAGGCCGCCTTGGAAAACGCTTACCTGGAGATCAGAGGCTGAATGCCCTTGACTGCTGAAGTGTTCCCCAACTGGAAGGGAGCATTCCTGCCTGGTGATTGTCGCGCGATGTCCGTTCATTCGTTGTCGCAGCATCTGCATGGTCTCGCCTATGTACCACACTTCGGGACATCCTTTCCTGCCGCGTATGAAGTAGTCAATGTTGGCCGAGTCATACGAGCATGTACCATGTACCTGGTGGGTGGTGTTCTCATGTGTAATGGTGGTATCCATGTCGATGATCTGGCACGTCTTGCAGAGATTGCCATGGCAGGGTTGTGTGGTGTCGTGGTCATTGTTCTGAAGGCCGGGTAGTTTGCTGCAAACAATGGTTTGTTTGAGGTTGCACGATTGTTTGAAGGCAAGCAGTGGGGGTGTGAGGATGACCTTGACAAGATGTTCATCTTCACCGATGACGAGTTGAAGGCTGCGAAGAAGATGTCGTAGTTTCTCCGCTCCGGTAAAGTACTGGATGACGAAGGATACTCTGTCGGTTGTGTCCCGTGTTTGTCTTCTGAGGAGGTTGGTGCGGTTTTTTGCTGTGGCGCGTTGGAACTGTCGATCGATGAGTCGAGCGCCATATCCCGTTCATACGAGGGCATCTTTCAGCATCTGTAGATGTCTCTTATGCTCCTCCTCGTGTATACGGAGGGCTTGTCCACAGGGGATAGCTTCTTTAATGTGTTTCGGGTGGAAGCTGGAGAAGTGGAGCATCGTGAGGTTATCCGTGGGCTTGCGGTAAAGCGAAGTGCTAAGGTGACCGTCCTTGATGGAGACAAGTGTGTCCAAGAATGCAACTGATTTTGGAGAGTAGTCCATGGTGAGTCTGATGGTGGGATGGAACTTGAACTTATTGATGTCATCGTGTAGTCGTTTAAGTGATTATTCGCTGTGGGTCCAAAGGAAAAAAATGTCATCGATGTATCTGGTGTACAACGTCGGTTGAAGGTCCTGTGCGGTGAGGAGGTCTTGTTCAAACTTGTGCATGAAGATGTTGGCATATTGAGGTGCGAATTGAGGTACTCAACACCGACAACTGCCAATCTCCAGACGCAATTCTGCAACTCATCCGCTTCATTCTGGATCACAACGTTTTCACCTTCGACAACAAATTCTTCATCCAGACGCAAGGAACAGCCATGGGGACCAAATTCGCACCTCAATACACCAACATCTTCATGCACAAGTTTGAACAAGACCTCCTCACCACACAGGACCTTAAACCAACGTTATAAACCAGATACACCGATGACATTTTTTTCCTTTGGACACACGGCGAAGAATCACTGAAATGATCTGCAGATGCTGAAAGATGCTCTCGTACTGTTGCTCGTTCTGGGTGAGTGTGATTAACACTCAATTTGGCTCTGTTTCATTCCTTAGCTGTGGAGTCGCCAGGTATCGTTAAGATACCGCCACAAGTTTCAAGTTTCAAGTTCAAGTTCAAAGCAATAACTCCATACACCATTTAGTAAGTTCAAACAAGACACGTTTATTATATTACAGTAATCTACTAATCATGCATATAAAACTATAAGACTAGGCTAATCCTACCACTAATAGGCCAAATACTTATCTGGATAAGGGGACTGCCGGATCAGGGAACAACGGCCTCTAGCTTGTCCTGGGTCCAAAGGCTTCCAGTAGTTATGGACTAAAGGGGGTCAGGAGTGTCTACTCTCGTAGCGTGCAGTGTGACACTTACTTGTTGGCAGCGACTGTCCAGACCTCTCCTCCTCAAGGTTCTTCTGCTGCAACGGTTTTCTGCTGGGACGGCTGACTGGTCAAGGAGAGACTGGCAGAGAGAGAGAGCTGGGGTCGCGGTCTCTGTCTTATACTCCTCTCAGGGCCTTGCGCCCACCTGGGCGGACCCTCTATACTCTCACAATCGATTGGGTCTCTTCCCAATCGATTGATTTGAATTCCCCAATAACAGGGCAGTTCCTCGATCACTGGGGCGGTTTTTGGGACTTATTGTTTTGGACTTCTTTGGCACCGAGAAGTCTGGCCTTCCATTCAATGTATCGATTTGTGTTTAACTGGTTTCCATTGTATCTGGGGATCGCCCGGTATCGCCTCATTAGTATGCTAACTGGTTTCTTTTCATAGTGCTGTCTGGTTTCTGCAGCAGTTAGAACTGATTTCTGCAGTAGTCTGAATACACAAGCGCTTTGCAAGCTGCTTGCTTTTACAACATGTCCATTTTCCCTGCATTCCTTGCAATCTTCCATTTTGTGTTGGGCAGTGGTCACCCAAGGTGGCTACAGTCCGAACGGGTTATGGCGCTCGACTCATCGATCAACAGTTCCAACGCGCCACAGCAAAAAACTGCACAGACTTCCTCAGAAGACAAACATGGGACACAACCAAGAGAGTACCCTTCGTCGTCCAGTACTTTCCCGGAGCAGAGAAACTACGACATCTTCTTCAAAGCGTTCAACACGTCATCGATGAAGATGAACATCTTGCCAAGGTCATCTCCACACCCCCACTACTCGCCTTCAAACAACTGCGCAACCTCAAACAAACCATCGTTTGCAGCAAACTACCCAGCCTTCAGAACAGTGACCATGACACCACACAACCCTGCCATGGCAATCTCTGCAAGACGTGCCAGATCATCAACATAGATACCACCATTGCACGTGACAACACCACCCACCAGGTACGCGGTACATACACGTGCGACTCGGCCAATGTTGTCTACCTCATACGTTGCAGGAAAGGATGTCCTGAAGTGTGGTACATTGGCGAGACCATGCAGACGCTGCGACAACGAATGATCGGACAATCACCAGGCAGGAATGTTCCCTTCCAGTCTGGGAACACTTCAGCAGTCAAGGGCATTCAGCCTCTGATCTCCGGGTAAGCGTTCTCCAAGGCGGCCTTCAGGATGCGCAACAACGCAAAATTGCCGAGCAGAAACTTATAGCCAAGTTCTGCACACATGAGTGCGCCCTCAACTGGGACCTGGGATTCATGTCGCATTACATTCATCCCCCACCATCTGGTCTGGGCTTGTGAAATCCTACCAACTGTCCTGGCTTGAGACAATTCACACCTCTTTAACCTGGGGTTACCCCTCTCTCTGTAAAGATTTAATCACCTGCTAATGCTTGCATTCTAAGCATTGTCCGGCATCTTTGAATTTATCTTCATATATGTTTCTGGAACATACCTCTTCATTCACCTGAGCAGTGCTCCGAAAACTAGTGTTTGAAACAAACATGTTGGGCTTTAACCTGGTGTTGTAAGACTTCTTACAGTGCTCACCCCAGTACAACGCCGGCATCTCCACATCAGGTTATAATGGAACAGGACACGAAGGGTCATGATAAAGTTGATCAGTTTGGATCAGGATACAATAAATCAGGAAACAATAGTTCAGCATATAATATATCATGGAGCAATGGAACAGGTTGCAATGGATCTGCATGCAATGGATCAGGTTGCAATGGATCAGGTTACAATAGTTCAGGTCACAATGGATCAGGATACAATGGATCAGGGTGCAACACATCAGGTTACAATAGATCAGGTTACAATAGATCAGGTTATAATGGATGAAGTAGCAATTTACCAAGAAACAATGTATCAAGACAGAATGAATCAGGGTGCAATACATCAGGTTTCAATGGATCAAGTAATAATAGATCAGTTTACAATGAATCAGATTGCAATGTATCAAGATACAATGGATCAGGAAGCCACAGATCATGATACAATAGATCAGGGGCGGGATTCACCGATAATGGGCGCGATGGCCGGTACCCAGCGCCAAAAACGGCGCGGATCACTCTGGCGTCGGGCCCCCCAAATGTCGCGAAGTCTCCGGGCTCGAATGGGCTAGCAGTGGCGTGACGCATTTACGACCGCGTCACCCGCTGTGGATGTGGCGCGTCACTTGATGCCGCTCAGCTTCACAGCACAAAAGACTCCCCCCGGAAGATCCGCAAACATGGCCAGCCACCACGCAGCCACGAGATTCCAGGAGCGCGACATCGAGGTGCTCCTGGATGCTGTACAAGAGAGGAAGGAGGTCCTGTACCCCGGACATGGCCGCAAGATCGCCTCATGCCTCAGCCGGCGCCTGTGGAGGGAGGTGGCAGAGGCCGTTAGCGCTGTGGCTGTAACACCAAGGACCCAGTGCCACAAGAAGGTGAATGACCTCGTCAGGACAGCCAGGGTGAGTATACCCCCCCCCCACGATGAGTGGCACACCCCCACGTGCAACTAACCCTAACCCTAACTACCATGTGCAAATAGCCCTAGCCCTAACCCTAACCCCCATGTGCAATTAACCCCAACCTTAAACCTTACCCTAACCCCCCACGTGCAACTAGCCCTAACCCTAACCCTTACCCTAACCCCCATGTGCAACTAGCCCTAACCCTAACCCTAACCCCCACGTGCAACTAGCCCTAACCCTAACCCCCACGTGAAACTAGCCCTAACCCTAACCCCCACGTGCAACTAGCCCTAACCCTAACCCTAACCCCCACGTGCAACTAGCCCTAACCCTAACCCTAACCCCCACATGCAACAAGCCCTAACCCTAACCCCCACGTGCAACTAGCCCTAACCCTAACCCTAACCTAATGTGCTGTGACCTCTGCCAATATATGCACAGCCGCTGTTGTGCAGTCATATACCTGTCTAACACTGTTGCCCTTTACCCCTGCCACCCACAGGAGTAGCGTGCACACAACAACAGGGAATATCAGAGGACTGGAGGGGGCACAGCTGATAAGAGACCACTCACCGTCCATGAGGAAAGGGCCCTGGAACTGGCAGGCGGACCTGAGGACCGGGAGGTTGCCGATGCAGAGGCCAGCAAGTGAGCCACCCACGGCCCCTCCCCCTCCCCCATATCCTCCCTCCCCCATATCCTCCCTCCCCCATATCCTCCCTCCCCCATATCCTCCCTCCCCCATATCCTCCCTCCCCCATATCCTCCATATCCCCCTCCCCCATATCGCCCCTCCCCCATATCTCCGATCACCACCCATGTGTCTAACCATGTATGCTGTATTGTGTATTGCAGGACCAAATGTCGAGGCACCCGTCCGCAACATGTGCCAGGCTCGGCCTGATACAATTTAAGGTTGTTCACCGGGCTCACATGATAGTAGCCCGGATGAGCAGATTCTTTGGGGTGGAGGACAGGTGCGCAAAATGTGCGGGAGGACCAGCGAACCATGTCCACATGTTTTGGACATGGCCAAAGCTTAGGGGATTTTGGCAGGGGTTTGCGGACATCATGTCCACGGTGTGAAAAACAAGGGTGGCGCTGAGTCCAGAGGCTGCGATTTTGGGGTGTCAGAAGACCCGGGAATCCAGGAGGAGAAAGAGGCAGACATTCTGGCCTTTGCTTCCCTGGTAGTCCGGAGACGGATACTATTAGCATGGAGGGACTCAAAGCCCCCGAAGTTGGAGACCTGGCTATCGGACATGGCTAACTTTCTCTGGTTGGAGAAAATCAAGTTTGCCTTGAGAGGGTCACTGTTAGGGTTCGCCCGGAGGTGGCAACCGTTCATCAACTTCTTTGTGGGAAATTAATCGTCAGCAGATGGGGTGGGGGGGGAGGGGGAATAGCTTAGATTAGAGTAGGGGGTTAATAAGGGTGGGGCCTGCACAAGAGATAAATGGCTTTTGCACTATGTTTATGGTTTCATGTATATTGCTTATATTGTTGTTGTTACTATACCAAAAATACCTCAATAAAATGTCTATTTTTAAAAAAAGGTGTTTCTTTTGTCTTCTGGATGTTGTTTGGGAAGTTATTAAGGATTACTTAGTGTTGTATTTGAATTGATGGTTGCTAAGATGTTCACTGTATGTTTTAAAAAGGTTAACTTGAGTTCATAGAATACACATTGTTTTGCTTTAAAAAATACTTTTCCATTTCTGCTGTACCACACCTGTAGAGTGGGCCGTGTGCTCCCCATACCACAATCTATTAAAAGTTGTGGTCAGATGAACTCAAGATACACTTTGGGGTTCTTTAAACCTTGGCCCATAACAAGAGAGATGGCTCAAAATCACCCCCTGTATATCTGAAGCATTCACTGTATGCAAGTGTAGCTGTGTGAGGCCTCAGCCAGCAGCAAGAGTAGTTGTTTTAACTCCCTGAAAATTGGGCCTATGAAGAAAGCCAGGTTCTAAAAAACATTTGTTTTGTTCTACTTCAGATATAATCACAGAGATACAACTGCTTGGTGTGGTAATAGTTAGAACATAGAACATAGAACAGTACAGCACAGAACAGGCCCTTCGGCCCTCGATGTTGCGCCGAGCAATGATCACCCTACTCAAACCCACGTATCCACCCTATACCCATAACCCAACAACCCCCCCCTTAACCTTACTTTTTTAGGACACTACGGGCAATTTAGCATGGCCAATCCACCTAACCCGCACATTTTTGGACTGTGGGAGGAAACCGGAGCACCCGGAGGAAACCCACGCACACACGGGGAGGACGTGGACTCCGCACAGACAGTGACCCAGCCGGGAACTGAACCTGGGACCCTGGAGCTGTGAAGCATTTATGCTAACCACCATGCTACCATGCTGCCCCATATTATTGGGGGCGAGATTCTCCGAACCCCCACCGGGTCGAAGAATCGCTGGGATCAGCTTAATTCCCGCCCCCGCCGTCCTCCCTCGGAGAATGGTGGGGACTGGCGTGACTCAATGGGCCCCGGGGCTGCTCGGATTCTCTGGCCTGCGATGGGCCGAAGTCCCGCCCCTTTTTTTGCCAGTCCTGCTGCCGTGAATTGGAGTAGGTCCCTTACTGGCAGGACCTGGCAGCGCGGGAGGTGCCCCCATGGTGGCCTGGACCGTGATCGGGGCCCACCGATCCTCGGGTGGGCCTGTGCCATGGGGGCACTCTTTTCTTATGCGTCGGCCGTGTCAGCCTTTGCGATGGCCGACGCACAGGTGACCCCCCTCGCGCATGCGCGGGGATGACATCAGCAGTCACAGACGCTACCGCGCATGTGCGGACTCTCGACGGCCGGCGGAGTCCCTTCGGCACCGGCTGACATGGCACCAAAGGCCTTCCACGCCAGCTGGCGGGGTGTAAACCACTCCGGCGCCAGCCTAGCCCCTGATAGTGTGGAGGATTCCGCACCTTTGGGGCGGGCCGACGCCGGAGTGGTTCACGCCAATCCATCCCACCGGGACCCCCGCCCCGTCGGGTATGGGAGAATCCCGCCCAGGATGTTTGTAGTTTTTAAAAACCAATGCAATGCTGAGGATGTTTATGGAGAATTTTCTCTGAAGGGAGTGAAATGAAGGTGTTTGGAACTGGGTAAAGATAGTGATACTGTGTTTCGACATTGTTTCAGGTACTTTGAGTTGACTTTATTGTTGCTTATTGTTTTTTAAATAATCACAAAATGTCTGGGACATTATTCTTTGCATTTCAAATCTTTCCTCACATTACATCAAATTTCAAAATAGTTGAGGGCAGTTTTTTCAAGCTTCACTTCTGGGATTTGGAAAAACCCGGTGTTATCATAAGCTGTGCTCATAACAAAAAGAAGGGGCTGGGATGCTGAGGAGGACTGCGGAGTAAATCAGGGTCTCATAGAAGAAATTGCTCCTGTGGAATGCTGAAAGTAAAAAGGAGAAGTATGTCTGATGGAGGTGTTATGTTGGAGGTGTCTAGAATTGTGGAGGATGATCCAATGAATATGGAGACTTTGTAGGTGCAGGGGAGGTCAAAGGGAAATGTGACATGTTTCAGAGAGGGGGGAGGAGATGTAAAAATATGAGAACTGTGCTGGATATGGTCAGGGGCCCTGTCAATCGTGGTTGTGGTGGGAGACATTGTTTGAGAGTAAACTAAGACATATCAGAAGCATTAGTGTGGAAGGTTGCACAGTCAGAACAGATATTAAAGGTAGAGATAAAATTGCAGAGTGCAATAGAATCTTTAAGGGATGTAGGCTCTATGGGAGTGGAGTTGAGATAGCTTGGGGAGCCAGTCAATTTCTCATAAGTATGTTTTGACAATCTATACCCAGAAATTGAGACAGAGAAATCGAAGCAAAGCAAAAATTTGAAAATGGATCATGAAAAGTTGAGAATGATGGAAATTGGAAACAAAGTTGTTGAGTTTTCAAATTCGGGGTGCAGTAAATAATTGCACTGAAGTAGTCATTAAACTACTAAAAACAAATTGTGGGAGGGATTCTGAGTGGAAATGGATCAAGAAATGTAGAAGATATGCCACAAAAAGAGGGCCACAGGTAGGACCTATGTGGGTTTCCAAAGCAATACATTTTATTTTAATGCAGTAAGAAGAATTAATAGAGAAGTTGTCCATTGAGAGAATACGTTCAGCTGCCTGAGGTGGATGGAGTCTCATTGGATAGTTCAGGAAGGGTGGAGAGCCCTGCTGGTAAGGGATGGATGTGGAGAGGGATTGGACATCTGAGGTGAAGAGGAGACAATTTGGACCAGTAAATTGGAACCGTTTCCATCCTTCCCATGTCCATTCCCTATCACAATGGGAACAAGATCACCCTCCATTATTTGGTCCCCACACCGATCCAACCCAATTCATGTGTCACCATGGGGATCAGGTGCTTCCACCAATCCCTCGAATCATGGGAATAGGCTGTGTATCCATTCCACTGTCACCATGCTAACATCTGTCGCTCACACAAAAGCAACCCCCACACCAGGTGCAAAATGAAAAATAAAAATAAAATGCTGGAAAATCTCAGTGATTCAGATTTTCTGATCATTTAATGGCTTTAACAATTGATATAAATGGATATTTTAGCACATTCTTTAACTGCTCTCTGAACTTAGTCTGTGTCACTGCATAAATACAAGTGTTTGTGCAGCAACTCAGGAGCTGCAGCATGAAGCCCATCTCCTGTACAAAACCATTTATAAAAACAGATCGATACCCCAATAACCACATACGCCTACATAAAGAATACACCATTATCACTGACCATAACAGGATGAAATTTGCAGAGATAACAAACAGTAAAATGATAGATTTTCGTCGACTTTCCATCTCTGGGTCTTTTGGACAGTCCTTACCGCCGTGAACTCGGAGTCTCCTGCGAGCTTTGCTGCTCAATAAAATGTGTCTGATGGTGAAAACATTGAGCAGCAGAATCAGGGCAAATGGGACTGCAGGGGTCATAATGTGATGGAGAAACTCAATTATTACCCACACCCGAGAGAACACAACCTTAAGTGTTACATCGCAAAACCAGGGGTCGTTCCTGAGGGAATATTGACTTGTCAACATGAAATACCAGAAAATGTTCTTTAAGCAGCTCAGCACTGTGACTGTTCCCAAAACTACAGCCGCCGTTTTCTCTGTGCAATATTTATTTTTCAGCTTCTGGCAACAAATGGCCACAAATCGATCAAAGGTGAAAGTGACGGTGAACCAGACAGAACAGTCAGTCGCTGCATATAAAAGTACAGCGTGGATATTACACAAAGGAACGGATTCCAATGATTTAAATTCATAAATAATAGGAATATGCCTGAATGTCAGGTCGAGGATAACAACCAGTAGATCTGCCGCTGCCATGGCCACCAGATAGCGAGTTACGCATTTGGAGAGACCACACTTTCCCTGTGATAGTGTCACGATCGTAAGCAAGTTAACTGTGAGAAAGGGAAATATACATGTAAATTATTCATTACTGTGGGATCCAAGTTAGCAGTTTGACTGAGAATATTTCAGGATTTCATTTGTTTTACTGTACCTAGTGATGTATTGAATTTATCATATCTGTGACAGGGTTATATGCTAGAGACAAGGATTATCATTTTGTCAGGAAATAGAGGTAGTTTTAAATAATCTATATTTGTATTTGTGGGTATTAGAAATAAGACACAGCTTTAATTAAGTTTGCTTTTGTGGTTATGTACTTAAAAGGGTTAATGATTTCAATTTGCTTCAGGTGCCTGTATGGTAATGAAAGTTTATGACAAGAAAGCAAACACGGCTTAAAAGAACAATAGGTTGTTGCTTAGCGATCAGGAGCCGCCTAGAACAGAAATAACTTTTGAGTTCAGTTTTAAGATGGACCCAGGAGAATCTGGACAGGACAAGGAAACTAGGGAGCAGACTTCCTAAAAGAAACTAGGGAGCTGGGGACAAAGAATGAATGTCTCAGGAAGATTGTCAAGTTAAAGAAAGTCTATTATAGACAATCCTTTCTTGTTTAATAGAGGATTTCTTCTTTGGGTAAAAGTTAATCGGCAGCCCGACAACTCTGTTAAAATAAATAAACATTACAATCTATCAAGCTGGGGTTATGCTCTGGGAGCTGATTGTCCAGTGCTAACATCAGCTGGAATTGTAACAATTCAATGATAGCAATATTAAATGAAAATTAATATTGGAGATGAAATAGAGTATGAGGAATAGCGTGTTATAAGAGATTAATTAAAAATCCCTGCTGAGCTGACAGTTTTGTTCTTGCTCTGGTGAGAAGAGGAGGCAGCAGAGGAGGTCCAAGAGGCAAGAGTGACAGCAGAGTGAGACTGACAGTTACTAAAGACCAGCAGCAGACCAAGAGAATATGAACAGGTGGGGAACAGAGGGAAGTAGATCCTTGGAAAATAGGTGACAGGTTTAAATAAAGGATCTGGATCGGCGCAGGCTGGGCGAAGGGCCTGTTCCTGTGCTGTAATTTTCTTTGTTGTTTGACCTTCTAAGCGAAGCAATTATCCCAGTCTATATGAAGCATTGATGTTATTACAATCTTGAAAACCCATGAGCAGAGTAGGGACAATCTCTCCATATACACCCTGTAAATAATCTCAAAAATATAGACATTCCAATTTGATCAACTCTCAGTCCTCTAAAATACAGAGCAGTTTGATTTTGAAGACTTAATACCACTTATTTCTCTGCTATTTGTGAACGTAATTATTTTTTAGATTTGCTGGTCCATGGATGAATGTCAAATTATTTGATGTTTCAGATTATTTACAAAAGTATAATATTTTTTCTGTTTCTTGGTGAGCAATATAAATCAGGATTATCATAATGAAGACAATAAAGCAGAAGTACAAATAAACACATTACATTTATAAGATGTATTTCACATAGCACTGCATCCCAACATCCATAACAAAAGTGATATCAGTGAGAATTGTTCTGGAATTATTAGGAATTCCTATTGCCAAGATTGTTTAAAATAACTTAGAAGGACAAGTTCATTTTGGTCTGTGCCCAAGCATCTTTTCCCAAGAAATCACATGACTTCAGCCAAGAGACTAGCAAGACACCTGGGGAGATCAGTTATTTTCTTCACCTGAGTTATAATATAGAAAAAAAAAATGCCGTTGCCAAGCTGTGCTACTGATTGGCTGGACGCTTCAGAAAAGAGCTAGCTGAACATGTTTTTTCTACCCTGTGTCTGTCTTGTGTGAGGACTACGAAGGACAATTGTTCCTCTCTCACTCTGTGTACTGATTGCAGTCCATTGTGGTTTACCTTCCTATCTGAATAATTACTCGCTGTTTAAAAACGTATGAAGCTGTGACCAAGCAAGAGTTAACAAAACAGTGTTTTACCTAATAACTTTTCAAAGGACCTCCTGACAACAACTATAACCAGTGTTCCGTCTTCACATGCAGGAACACCAAATCAACTGTTTCAAATGTTATCCCTTTTCGTAAAGTGTTCTTTCACATCAACATCTGCAGAGACTTTACTTGTCCTTGTCCATGTGTGTGTCTGTTACGATATCCTATGCTGTATATGGTCAATTCCAGTCCCACAGACCCCGGAGTCCCAACTCAAGTGGATTAACCAATAATTTGTAAAACCATTCTGAGATCTTTGAGCCTTGACTCAAAATACTATAGGCACCAGACTTGCAAGTGAAACACAAAAAAACTGTTTATTTGTAACAACAATAGAGATAAGGCATGTGATGATTATCATAGAATATCTGCCAGCTAATTACTCTCCCCCTTTTACCATCCCACCCGCTACCAAAACACGCACAAGACAGACATACACAGGGTAAGAGAAAAGGGTAACATGGAAGAAAGTGAGATGAGTGTCCTTGTTGTTGCTTTTGAAATTGTTGTATCCTGCTAGGACGTGATGTGTTGAAACCACCAACTGGATTGCCAACAAAGTTATTTTGGCTGAAACGTTCAGACAGGACTCTCAAGCTGTTGGATCCCCTCTAGGGAGTCACTTTAACTTGTATTAACCTGGGATTTCACATGTAAATCCACCTCAGGTCTGTTTAATTCAACTTGCTTTCCTGTCTACCAGATTAACCATCTGCCTCACTGAGAGAGGACTAATGTTCTCCACAAGAGAGTTCAAAAGCATTTTCAAACAACCCACCCTGCCTGTAGCTGGTGCTGGACTGGATTTTCCTGCAGGTCTCACTGGCTGCGCAGAGAGAAACACCTTTTCTTCAGGTCTTTAGGGAGAAATCAGTGCTGTGGCCCTCGAGTTTCACGATCAAAGTGAAAACTGAACATTTACCAGCTCAGCTGAGGAGAAACAGAGCCCTAACTGAAAAATAATGAAAAATGAAAATCGCTTATTGTCAGAAGTAGGCTTCAACTAAAGTTACTGTGAAAAGCCCCTAGTCGCCACATTCCGGCGCCTGTTCGGGGAGGCTGGTATGGGAATTGAACCGTGCTGCTGGCCTGCCTTGGTCTGCTTTCAAAGCCAGCGATTTAGCCCTGTGCTAAACCAGTCGCTACAACTGGGGTGTTTGAGAGAGATTTACCCTCTGACAGGGAGATTCATACAGAGCTTCCTTAAGCTCTGAGTTCAAAATGAAAATTGGAAACAAGCACACAGTGTCACAAAGGGGGCTGGTTTAGCTCACTCAGCTAAATCGCTGGCTTTTAAAGCAGACCAAGCAAGCCAGCAGCATGGTTCGATTCCTGTACCAGCCTCCCTGGACAGGCGCCGGAATGTGGCGACTATGGGCTTTTCACAGTAACTTCATTGAAGCATACTCGTGACAATAAGCGATTTTCATTTCATTTTTTCATTTCAAAGTAAGGAACATTCTGAAACAATCAGCATCGGGTGTCAGTTGAGACCCGGGAATATGAAGTAGTCCATTAGCTGACAGCCAAGTCCGTCAAGAGGTGTCATCACTGATGCCAGAGCAACAGCACAGCCTGCTGGGGGATTTGTGTTTTTTAATTAAAGGGGAAGTTCATCTTAAAGGCATAGGGCCTACCTTTGCGATTGTTAGACCCAAATGTTTTAAATAGTTTTCTTTCATTAAACTCAGAATAATTGATTTACTACAATACAAAGCCTCATTTTAAAACAAGTTGCAAACTGGTTAACACAGAGAGCACAATAATAATAATTTGGCAATGCAGACAGCCTGTGCTGCATTTGTTGGCCATGTTGCAGACCCAGATACTCTGTAGCTACAGTTCCCATTCCTTATCCAGAGTTAGACCACCAAATCCTCTCATCCCTCTGAATGATTCCAGCAGCTCAGGGAACCTCCAGTAAACTAATCATAACAGTGGTGATTGTCCCTTTGAGACCAGCCTCACTGAGTGAAGGTCCCATACTCTGTACAACCAATCCTTGCTTGGGGTATCTCTCTAAGTGGAGCTCAAAGCATGTAACTAACAAAGCAACCTTGTAAATAAAGTTTATTTGTTCAACATATGAAGCCTCCAGGAGTACATCTTCACTTATGGCAATGAGGATGAACGATCCAGGTGTTGCTACTCGCCCTATGCCTGTGAGCATCACATTTTAAATGAGGACCGAGGAAAATAATATACTCACCAGACTGGCTCTCTTCAGGCAAATAGACGCATTTGACTCCTCCGAGGAGAACTGGAGTCAATATATTGATCGCCTCAGCTTCTGTTTCCAGTGAAACGAAATAGGGCAGGAAGGAATGTGCAAAGCAATGCTCCCGAGTGTCTGTGGAAGGGAGACCTATAACCTTATTCACAGTCTCACAGCACCAATTGTGCTTTACTCCAAATCATTCCGTGTGCTCGTGTAAGGCAGCAGGATCGCACAGTGGTTGCTTCACGGCACCAGGGTCCCAGGTTCGATTCCCGGCTCGGTTCATTATCTATGCGGAGTCTGCACGTTCTCCCAGTGTCTGCATGGGTTTCCTCCGGTTGCTCCGGTTTCCTCCCACAAGTCCTGAAGGACGTGCAGTTCGGTGAATTGGACATTCTGAATTCTCCCTCCGTGTACCCGAACTGGTGGCAGAATGTGGCGACTAGGGGATTTTCACAGTAACTTCATTGCAGTGTTAATGTAAGCCTACTTGTGACAATAAAGATAATTATTAATCTAGAGATTTAAATTTAGTTTGAGGGTGAGAGAGGTGAATCAATCGTGAATTCCATTGATAAGCTAAAGCAATTATTAGAGTATTGTGGTTTTGGAACGACCCTAAATGGCATGCTGCGGGATTAGTTAGTTTGCGGCGTGAACAAATACGCCATTCAGCACCCATTGCTAGCAGAAATCAGCATAAATTTCAAACAGGCAATGGAAAGCGTTGACAAAGATTCACAGAAATTGCAGAGCGCATAGAATGGCAACATTTACCAATTAGGCAGGAACATGTAGCGAGCTATGGCGCCAAAACCGCCTAAGCAGCCGTGATATGGGAAATATTGAGTCAGCCACAGCACAAAAAGACGCAGCGGCGGCAATCAAACAATGACTCTTAAAGTGAAATGTAATTGATGGGCAGGTAACCATATTTCTGAATTATGTAGGTTTATGGAGACCAAGTGTCATTATTTTCACAAAAGAGGACATTTGATAAAACAGTGCAGAGCTATGTCAAAATTGCTGAGTAACCAATCAGTCACGATGTTCCGAGTTTACAATGTTGAAGAGCCTGACATTATTCATTCTGGTATTTACTTTCTGTTTAATCTAAAAACAGGTAAGTCAGACCGCATCACTGTAACACTCTGGTTAAACGAGTAGCTTCAAAGTATGGAAGTGGATAGAGGGACATCAGCCACTTTGAGAGATGAGCACACATTCCAGTACTTGAGAGAAGATGTTGAGAGAAGATGTCTATTCATTGACCTTCGAGGGCACTTCTGCCAAGTTCATTGAATCATTGCACCTCTCCAGTGCAATTCCATCCTTTCTATAGTATGGTGACCAGAATACAACACGGTACTCCAGCTGAGGCCTAACCAAAGTCCTGTACAGCTCCAACATAAACCACCTGCTCTTATAATCTATGCCACAATTGATAAAGGCAAGTGTCCTGTATGTCTTCTTAGCCACCCTATATTAAATTTTTTTTTAGAGTGCCCAATTATTATTTTTTGGCAATTTAGCGTGGCCAATCCACCTAACCTGCGCATCTTTTGGGTTGTAGGGGTGAAACCCAAGCAGACATAGGGAGAATGTGCAAACTCCGCATGGACAGTGATCCAGGACCGGGATTTGAACCCGGGTCCTCAGTGCCGCAGTCCCAGAGCAACTGCTGCCCTCTTAGCCACTCTACTAACCTGTCCTACTGCCTTTAGGGATCTGTGGACAAATGCTCTGTTCCTCTGAGCTTTCTAGTGTCCTGCCATTCATAGAGTACTCCCTTGTGATGTCACTCCTTCCAAAGTGCATCACCTCACACCTTTCAGGGTTAATTCCATCGGCCTAACCAACAATAACCTCCTGTAACCTAAGGCCTTCTTCTTCATTGTCAACCACCCGCCCAATCTTCATGTTATCTGCAAACTTACTTATCGTTCCCCCACATTTTCTTCTGTATTGTTTATATATATGACAAGAATTAGGGACCCAGCATTGATCCCTGTGTATGCCAAGAAACACCGGCCTCCAGTCATTCAGAGCCTTCTGCCACCACCCTCTGTCTCCTATCACTGAGCCAATTTTAGATCCGACTTGCCAAGTTACCCTGGATGCCATGTGTTTTTACCTTCTTTATCAGTCTCCCATGTGGGACCTTGTCGAAGGCATTGATAAAATCCATATAAGCTACATTAACTGCACCACCCTCGTCTACATTACTGGTCACTTCCACAAAAAATTTAATGAAATTTATTGTGCATGAAGACGTACATGGGAGGAGCAATAAAAGTCAAAGGCATCACAATAGTACATGTGAACTATGGGCAGTATCTACCCAGCTCCCCATAATAATAGTGGAAGGTGAAGGACAAAGACATTCGAGCCGTGACTGCTTAAACAATTCAAGTTCAATTGGTCTGAAATCTTTCAAGTACCAGAATAGCTAAGAAAATACTACAGCATCTTCCGTGATGAATTTGGCAAAATCAAAAATGCGTGCAAGCTAAGGGGTGGAATTCTCCGCAACGGCTGACGGAGGCCGCTCCTCGCCCCTATTCTCCCCCCCCCCCCCCCCCCCCCCCCCCCCCCCCCCGGCGTAGCAGGGAACTCAGCCGCCAGGCCTTGACACTGGCATCAAGGGCCCGGTGCACCGAGAATGATGCGGCCGGCGGCGCCTAATGACGTCAGCCGCGCATGTGCAGGTTGGCCGGCTCCAACCCACGCGTGCGCGGTTGCCGTCTTCCCCTCCGCTGCCCCACAAGACGTGGTGGCTTGACCTTGTGGGGCGGCGGAGGGGAAAGAGTGCGTCTTTTGGAGACGCCGGCCCGACGATCGGTGGGCATCGATCACGGGCCAGTCCCCTCCCGAGCACGGCCGTGGTGCTCAATCCCCTCTCCGCCCCCCCACAGGCCTCAAACTCACCTTTGGCACGCTGTTCACGCTGGCAGCGACCAGGTGTGGTTGCCGCTGGCGTGAACAGGTCGGGAACGGCAGGCCGCTCGGGCCAGAGAATCGCGGGTCGCCATGAAAAACGGCGTGAAATTCTCCGAACGGCGTGTCGCAAAACGCGACACGCCATTTTGGGGGGGTTGGAGAATCGCGGGGGGTGCCAGAGCAGCCCTCCCACGATTCTCCCACCCGACCTGGGGAGCGGAGAATCGCGCCCAAGATTTACATTGATCCAGAGGCATCAGTCTGATTATTTAGAGCAAGACCGATACCGTATGCCTTACGAAAGAAAATGGATGCTGAGTTAAACAGGTTGGAAGAACTAGGCATTGTTCAGCTGGTTGAGTTTTCAAATTGGGTACTAATCATTCCCATTTTCAATCAAGATAAGGCCAACTGCATTTGCAGTGATTATAATCTAACAGTTAATCAGGCTGCCAAGCTCTATAAATATCCAATCCTGAGAATTGAAGACATTTGTAAAGCTGACAGCAGGTCAATCTTAGACAAATCTGGATATGAGGCTCCCAGGAAGAAGAATTCAACCGAGTGAAGCAATATCTGCATTCCTCAAACCTGTTACGGAACTTCAAACCATCTAAATTCCTGATATTGACCTGCGAGGCATCTCCATTAGGTGTTGGTGTGATGATATCCCAGGAGGTGGGTGATTGTTCTGAAAGGCCGATCGGTTTTGTGTCAATAACCCTCTCAGTGGCTGAAAAAGTGTATTGACAAATTGAGGAGGAAGGACTATCAGTCATCTGCGTCTTCAAGACATTCCACCAGTATTTATGTGCTAGATGCTTTACCATTATTTCAAACCAAAAAAAAACTGTTGGGCCTTTTCAAAGAGGACAAGGCTGTCTGGCCAATAGCCTCGGCAAGAATGCAGTGATAGGCATTAATGTTGTCAGACTATGAATCTGCTTTCAAACATTATCCATATAATATATACATAGCGAATGTAGAGACCATAAGCCACCTAACCATGTGAGAAAGTGTCATATGTACTCTTGTGCCAATAAACTGTCTTGACATTAAACCTGTTTGATACATTACCAGTCTGTGTGAAGCATATCAGAAACTGGACCAATCAAGTTCCACTCTGTCCAAAATGAGAGACAAAATACTTATAGGATGGGCAAAAGAGTCAGTTTCTGGGGAAACAAAACCATTCTTTACGCACAAGAATGAATTAAGTTGCCAGGATGGCATCATACTCTGTGGAGAAAGAGGATTTGTTCCTGTACCGGACAGAGAGCTGCACCTAGCTGAATTCACAGTGCTCATCTTCAAGGTCAAGATACCTGCCAGGAATTACACATAATGGCCTGGCTTTGATGCTGATACTGAAAAGCTAGTCAAGCACTGTCAACAGTGCCAACTGCAACAAAGGTTGTTAGCTATTGCCCCACTGCACCCTTGGGAATGGATTGGCCAGCCATGGGTACCAATCTATATCGATAATGTTGCTCCATTCCTGGGCACAATGTTTTTGCTCATGATTGATGCACAATCTAAATGGATGGACATTTTTGTGGTGAATTCACCGACATCACATGCTACCATCGAGCGATTACGCCAACGCTTTTCAACTCACGGGTTACCCAAAGTCATGGGGCAGGATCCTCCGTTAGCTGATGCCAAAATTGGGAAATGTGATTGGGCGGTGACTAGGTTTAGATGCTAAAATCGCTGCGGGCACTTCGACGACAGTGTCAATGTGGACTGGAGAGCACATACAGTAAACACTATTTGTATGTCATTAGCGGGCCTGACCTGGTTTTCTCCAGAGCCTCCGCGATGCTCCGCCTCCGATGTGCCAAGTTCCTGAAGGTGCAGTTCACTAGTGCTTTTAAAAATCATGAAACCAGCGTAATGGCTGCTGAGGGAGAGAGATGGATTACGGAAAGTGCCCAACATTGCCATAGTTTTCTGACACTTGTGCCGCTGGCGGAGGGGGGGGGGGGGGGGGGGGGATGGGTTCTGACAGCATGGGGGGGGGTAGCAGGGATGGCCAAGAGGTGGGCTATGGGGTAGGGTGGACGGGTACGGAGCACCATTGCTGCAGCCAGCAAGGGAGCCATGCAGTTTTTCACGTCGCTGACAGCCCGCTGTGAACTTAGCGTCACGGGCCGTATAGGTCCCTCCCCAGGGCACCCACCTCACCCCAGGAAACCCATCAGCTGTATGGGTGCGCTCCAACACAACTAGTGCCATCTTGTTGGCTGGGGTGAGTGTATGTGGGGAGTGTAGTGTGTATATGCAGCTGCAGCTTGTCAGCCTCGCAGTGTCAATCAAGGACGCAGCAAATTCAACACCGTTACATAGAATAGAACAGTACAGCACAGAACAGGCCCTTCGGCCCTCGATGTTGTGCCGAGCAATGATCACCCTACTCAAACCCACGTATCCACCCTATACCCGTAACCCAACAACTCCCCCCCCTTAACCTTACTATTAGGACACTACGGGCAATTTAGCATGGCCAATCCACCTAACCCGCACATCTTTGGACTGTGGGAGGAAACCGGAGCACCCGGAGGAAACCCACGCACACACGGGGAGGACATGCAGACTCCACACAGACAGTGACCCAGCCGGGAATCGAACCTGGGACCCTGGAGCTGTGAAGCATTTATGCTAACCACCATGCTACCGTGCTGCCCTTCATTGTAATCTATTTTTTTCCACGTAGCCCCCATGCTAGCCCCTTCACAGCTGTTGAATCTATCCAGGCTCGATGGCAGTTTTCCTGCCGTGAAAGTCCATAAATCTTGCATCAACATCAACACTTAGGGCTTGATTCTCCGATCGGCGATACCGAAATCACGTTTGCCGATCGGCCAGAGAATCCGCTGGTTTAGCACACTGGGCTTATTCACTGGCTTTTAAAGCAGACCAAGGCAGGCCAGCAGCACGGTTCGATTCCTGTACCAGCCACTGCGAACAGGCGGCGGAGTGTGGTGACTAGGGGCTTTTCACAGTAACTTCATTGAAGCCTACTTGTGACAATAAGCGATTTTCATTTAATTTCATTTTTATGCTGGTATTGGGGGCAGCGCCGTTCGTCCAATGGTCCGTCCCCTCAAAAACAACATCCTCGAGGAGTACGCACGCACCATCAGGAGGGCCTCAGGACGTCTCCTGATAACCTTCCCCAATGCTCCGCCCCCGATTGGCAAGTCCCCGACGGCGTGGGACACGTGTCCTCGCAACTTTCGGGGACCTCGCGTGGCTGCTGCGGACTGTGTCCAGCACCGCCACAGTCGGAGGGGGGAGGCGTTGCACTGGCAGGGTGGGCTTCGGCAGGAGCTGAAGGGACTGGTGCGGGGTGGTCCGGGGGTGGAGAGGGGGACAGGGGGACAGTTTTTGGCAGGCCGGGTCCGCGCGTGGCTGTGGCCATGTTGTACGGCGCGGCCGCTGCAGGCTACTGCCATGCCCGGCCACGGACTAGGCCATTCTAAAGTAAAAAGTAATCTTTATTGTGACAAGTAGGCTTACATCAACACTGCAATAAAGTTACTGTGAAAAGCTCCTAGTTGTCACATTCCGGCACCTGTTCGGGTACACTGAGGGAGAATTCAGAACGTCCGAATCACCTCACAGCACGTCTTTCGGGACTTGTGGGAGGAAACCAGAGCGCCCAGAGGAAACCCACGCAGACATGGGGAGAATGTCCAGACTCCACACAGACAGTGATCCAAGCCGGGAATTGAACCTGGAACCCTGGAGCTGTGAAGTAACAGTGCTAACCACTGTGCTACTGTGCTGCCGTATCTGCAGGTAAAGCCGTGGCTTCTAGCCCCCCACCGGCCGGAGCATCAGTGCTGGGATGTTGCTGACATTTTGGTCGTAAGACCAGACGGATTCTGCAGACATAGCCACATAATCGGAGAATCCAGCCGAGGGTATCAGACAGTGAAACTGTATTCACAAGTGCTGAGTTTCAAATCATCACCAATCTCTTAGAAACATAGTAACATTGACAATGGGAGCAGGGGAAGGCTATTCGGCCCTTCAAGCCTGTTCTGTCATTCATTAGAATCATGGCTGGTCACCCAACTCAATAGCCTGATCCCATATCCTTTGATTCCCCTTCACCGTAAGTGCTATATCTAACTGCTTCTTGAAAACATACAGGATGCAATTCTCCAGAAAGATTTCTAAGTGTGATAGCGAGCAGGAACTGGTGCGAGTTTCCCAGTGTTCAGCCCAGCGAGGCCAGAAATGTTATTTAACATTAATTGGTCCACTTAACAAGGCCCCACAGGCTTCTCACTGCAAATGAAGACTCTCCAGCAGATTCACCGGGACTGTGCTCACCAGCCCCGTACTGACAGGGTCGAGCAGCAGTTAAAAAGTTACTGCACAGCAAACCCCAGCCAGCTCTCAACAATGGCCTCAAGATTTGGCGATGCGGACATGGCCAGACGTAGTCGAGGCCAGGAGGGATAAGTAGTTCCCCCATAGGTCACGGAGGGTGAGCCACAGGGCAGCCAGTGTTGTCTGGGACAAGGTAGCAGCGGCTGTAAGCTCTGGCAGTGTGACCAGGAGGACTGGCCTCCAGTGCTGTAAGAAAGTCAATGGCCAACAGCGGGCAACATGGGTGAGTAGACACCAACGCCACCATGCCCCCATCTGAGACCTTTCTGCCCCCACGCAAGCATCCACCCCCCCAACTCTCCATGTGACCTCAACCATCCCTTCACCCGAGATCCCGATTTTGCCTAAGGTAGTGGGCCGGTTGCATCACAAGCTGTTTTGCCCCTGGCACAGTTCTTGTTTTTGGCCTCTCCTGCTATTTACCGATCTCGTTTCGCTCGAGCGAGGGCGCAACAAGGCCGGAGAATCGCGCCCACAATGTTTTGGCCTCAACTACTTCTTGTGGTCACGGAATCCACAAGGTGAAGAAATTTTTCCTCACCTCTGTCCTAAATAGTCTACCCCGTATCCTCAGATTGTGACCCCTGGTTCTGGACACAGCCACCATCAGGAACATCCTGCTACCCAGTCTGGTCCTGTAAAAATTTTATAAGTTTCTATAAGATCCCCCATCATTCATCTGAACTCCATTAAACATGTACTAAACAAGGGCAGCAAGGTGGCACAGTGGTTAGCATTGCTGCCTACGGCGCTGAGGACCCGGGTTTGAATCCCGGCCCTGGGTCACTGTCCGTGTGGAGTTTGCACATTCTCCCCGTGTCTGTGTGGGTTTCACCTCCACAACCCAAAGATGTTCAAGGTAGGTGGATTGGCCATGCTAAATTGCCCATTAGTTGGAAAAAATAATTGGGTACTCTAAATTTAAAAAAAAACATGTACTAAACACATTAGAACTGCACTTTACCGGCCAGCATCAAATGGAATAGTTGACAGAGCCGTCTAAAGTTTGGCCAAAATAAACTGCAGCGAGGAACCTTGTAAACCAAAGTCTCACGATTCCTCCTTTGCTATCAGACCACTCCACATGCAACAACGGGAGTTCCACCAGAAGAACATCTCAGAACGAGTCTGAGACAAGTGTTTCCAAATTTGGCGGGAAGGGTAGAGAACAGCCAAGGTAATCACAAAACAAGCCATGATTCACAGAGTAGCGCCTGGAAATGTATGTTAGACAAAGTTGTAAATGTGAAAAACATTGGTATTGGATCAAGTTGGATCCCAGGAATTATTTTCTCTGAGACTGAACCCCTTTCATACTAAGTAGACATGGAAGGATGGATCATTCGTAAACACGTGGACCACCTGAGAGGTAGAGAGATGTTCCAGCAGTGTTGCCATCAATAAATATTTTTGAACTCATAAGCACCAAACAGCTGATTGATCTGTCACAGACATAGCTGATGTTTCGATTGATTCAAATAGCAATGAACTCCCTGCAACAAACTGTTATTACAGTTCCTCTTTACGTCAATCCCGTGGAAATATCTCAAACTATAGAATTACGTTGTTCATTAAGAAACAGAAAACCTTCTCAAAGCCTTCAGTTATAATTATTTATCCTATGTGTACAGTGTATAATTAGAATGCAGGACTCAGCACAGAAGTAAATATTTCTTAGATTTTGATCGGGTTTCCTATTCATCTTTCAGAACCATACTGGTAAATAAGGGGCTTGATCCTCCGCTGCCGGGATGCTCCATTTTGCCAGCAACCCGGGGGTTTCCCAACGGCGTGGGGCTGCCCACAATGGGAAACCCCATTGAGCAACCGACGTAACAGAGCATCCCGCCAGCGGGGTGAAACAGAAATGTGGCATGGCAGGACGGAGAATCCAGTCCAAGGATTGTAAAAAGGAGTTAAAGGGGGAGGCAGACGGTGATTGTCACTTTAAGACCAGCTTTACTGAGTAATTGACACATGGTCTGAACAGCCAATCAAACCCTCATAAACTGAATCTCGCTAAGAGGAAGAATGCTCCTTGTTGGAAAGAGCGTACGATGGACTAGCTCGATACATGCCGCTGATGAAGCAACCATCCAACTAAAGTTATTTTGTTCAACTTAAGAATCCTCCTGGCGTACACCTTCACAAGCACCTGCACCAACTTTCCAACAGCACAAATTAATTAAATGCCTCTTAACTGCAGCTTGAGTTTCTGGTCCTTTAAAATATCACAAGAGGGGTGGGGTTCTTCATGCTCCTGAATGCAAGTCAGCTGAGAGTGGCTAACACAGGCATTCAGTGAATATACACACACCATTTTCAAAGGCACTTATGTCAAAGTCGCTCGAAGGACTGTTTGACATCTCATTCAGGCCCTCCATTGCACTCCCAGCCTGTACGTGGCACATCCTGGCTACAGCCCTGCCCAACATGCAAGCAATACAGAGCATGGTCACATGAGTTCATGGATTCAGTTTTGCACAGTGCCGGTTCTGGGGCTGATGTAAATCATGATCAGCGAGAGGTAGAGAGGAAAAGAAATTCACTTTAAAAAGGGAGTTTAAAAAACTTGAAGGCAGAAGATTTGCAGGATTTGGGGGAATGGACAAGGGACTGGGATTAATTAGAAGGGCAAAGTCATGGAGAGATTCAAATACAAGAATTATTAACAAGAATATGAAAATGGAGGTGCTGCTGAACTGAGATCCAACATACTTCACTCACTGCAGGTGTGAATAGGATCTGGTGTGAGTTCGTACTTGGGCAACAGAGTTTTGTTTGGACTGGTTTATGAAATTACGATTGGAAATTAAGACAATGGCTTCCAACTTCTCAAAACGTAAATGAAAAGAACAGTAATACAGTTATACACGGAACATATAGAATTATTAGCCAGACAGAGGGACTTACCAGGGACACCGAGAATAGCAAGAATGGGAAAGTAACCTGCTTGAATAACCTGAAGTGTGTACCTGATCCTCCATTCTAATCGTATCCGATCTAGAGACAGCATGTACAGTGCTGAGATTAAACCCCTGTCCATTACTGAAACATTCCAATCCATTGTTCTCAGATTCTGATCCATTGCTGCAACATTCAAATTTCCTGTGTTCAGATTCCGATCTATTCTGTCCCTCTCCCTGCAGCTGTTGATCCCTTTTAGTGCTGGAGATAATGCTCCCGCTGACACTAATGAATAACACAATGAAATGAGTCCCTTATTAATAGAAAAGGGAAACTCTCCAGCGACACAATTAGGATCTATGGGGATTGACATTAATTACAGTCACTGAACAAACAGGTTCAGTTGAACACTTTCAATCCAATACATTTGGAATTTTAAGAAGTAGAACATTGCCCGGGTGTGGATGGGATGTATGAGGGGGGCTGAGGGAAAGACGGGTGGAAATAGGAGGGGCATCGGTCAGAATCCTCCAGACCTCCTTGGTTATGGGAGCGGTGTCAGAGATCTGGTGGGTTATAAATGTTACATCCTGATTATAAATAAGCAGAGATGAATAAACCCTGAAAGTACAGGCCAGTCAGACTCAAGTCAGTGAAACCTTAGGGGAAACTTTTAAATTCCATGATACTGGACAATTTAATTTGTGTCTTGGAAAAATGTGAGGTAATAAATGACAAGTAACAAAGATAGTGAATGGAAAATTAAGTCTGATTGACTTGATGATGTTCTTTGATGAAGTAATGGACAGTGTTGATGAGGATCGGGCAGCTCATGTTATGTGTAATGGGCTTTCAATTGGCATATGTTTGGAAACTGAAACCCATGGATTAAAGGGACAATGACAGCATTGGCTAAGGGAGAGTAGAGAGAATTGGTGAATGTTCAATGTTCATACTGGAGGGGCATAAACAGTGACAGGTGCTGGTATTCACAGTATTCAGGATGTGACGACGCCACTAAAGCTCAGCATCACGATCTGCATCATTCCCACAAGGGGCAGTGTCCAGATTTACATATTTAAGTGTGCAGTCAGGCTCACTTTAATATGCTATCGCCCTAGTTAACCGAGGCGCAGGTTTAAATCCATGTACTTTGAATACCCCGAGTGAGTGCTGTTTAGTCCTGGTCACTAACAACATAGACCAGGCATACAGGCACTTTACTTGGGGGGCTCTTCCTAGTGATTGGGGACAACTAGGTGCTTGGGTCCTGGCAGGGTGACATTCTGGCATCACTGATGCTAACTGGGCACTGTGACACTGCGAGCCTAATACCCTGGCACTGCAAACAAGGTGCCACCTTGGCACTGCCAGGGGTGCTGTAAGGAGCACTGCCAGGTTGGTAGTGTCAAGATGCCAAGCTCTCATCATGCTGTGCCTGAGAATGGGTCTGAAGGTGCCTTGCCATATGAGGTGGTCTGTGGGGGGCTTGAGGGCATACATATCGGTAATTTCGGGCTCCAGCGGACACAGCGGGATTCTGAGATCGGGGAGCTATTTTTAAATGCACCCAATTCCTTCCAGCACTGGTGAGGGGAGCTGGGAATGGGACTAAGTATGACTTCGGCGAGGCTTTCTTCACCGAGGCCGAGAAATGAAGCAGAGTCCCATAGCAGGGTCGTTCTCGGCGCTGCCAGCACCGGGAAACATCCGGCTAAATGCAGCCCTCATGGGACTCAATTTCATTTCCGTTAAATTGCGCCCATAGGTTACATAGCTAGATTGGAGTAGCTGGGACTGTTCTCCTTGGAGAAGAGGTGATTAAGAGGGAATATGAGAGAGACATTCACAATTATGTATTGTCTGGACAGAGGAGAGAATGAGAAAGTCTTCCCATTCAGGGAAGAATCAAGAATCAGAGCAGCCAACGTAAGGTACTTGACAAAAACACCGATGGCACCACAAGGAGAACTTTCCTCATAGAACATAGAACATAGAACAGTACAGCACAGAACAGGCCCTTCGGCCCTCGATGTTGTGCCGAGCAATGATCACCCTACTCAAACCCACGTATCCACCCTATACCCATAACCCAACCCCCCTTAACCTTACTTTTTAGGACACTACGGGCAATTTAGCATGGCCAATCTACCTAACCCACACATCTTTGGACTGTGGGAGGAAACCGGAGCACCCGGAGGAAACCCACGCACACAGGGGGAGGACGTGCAGACTCCGCACAGACAGTGACCCAGCCGGGAACTGAACCTGAGACCCTGGAGCTGTGAAGCATTTATGCTAACCACCATGCTACCGTGCTGCCCCGTCCTTATTGAGAAAGTGGTAAGGATCTGGAATAGGCGGACTGATCGTGCAGTGGAGGCAGAATTACTTGTGAATTTCAACAGAGAATTGGATTATTATCTGGCGAGGAGGAACAATATGCAACAGTACAAAGACACTAGCCATTAACATGGCTTTCTCTTGAACCAGAAACAGTCATTATTACACGGAAGCGGCCAACAGCCTTCAAGGACACATCATTACGGCCTTCAAGGTGTCCAGTTGAGGTGAGCCACCACCATCCTCCTCCTGCAGTCCCAACATCCAGTCACCTGCTCCAGCCAGCCCCCCGGTCCAGGCCACAAAAGTAGGAGTGGCAGGAACAACACTTGGCTTCGAAACATTGAAACGGTGAACAGTCAGCAGTGCAAACAAAAGCAGCATCTGATGGCAAATCAGTCCTCCAAACCTCCAGTATGTTGCAGTTGATTTGAGCCGCCACTCTTCCTCCTGAACCACAGGCAACACGGGCAGCAGGGCACCTGACTTTCTCCCTCTCCTGCAACAAGCCATTCAGATGAGCCAGTGTAACCAATTGTCCCCAACCAATATGATCTGGGTGAGTTTTAACAAGAATTTTAAAACTGAGCTGTTACCAGGTGACAATTATCAGGAAGCACAGGGCTGATGGGTGAACGGGACTCAGTGTGTGTGATATGAACAGCAGACTTCAGAGTAAGCTGAAGTTAATGAGCCTTTCTCAAAGCGCTGTTAGACTCCCCGTCCAGAAACTTCACCTCGTGAGAGGTGTTCACAGAAACTTTTGGAATAGTCGAGTCTGGAGGTACCAAAGGCATAAACGAAAGTTTCAGCAGCAGAGGGAGTGAGGGAGGGACAGAGATGGGTGATGTGATGGAGGTTAGAATGAGGCAATGGTGATAAATAAGCTATGTGGTTAGAATCTCAGCTCAGGGTCAAGTAGGATGTTGAGTTTGTGAACAGACTGGTTCAGCATCAGAGACTGGCTGGGAGATGAAGTCAGCAGATTGGGCCTGTTGAGTGAGATCACGATGGGGATGGAACGTGATGGCTCCCGTGGTTCAATAGCATCGCTCAGTACTGACCCTGAGAGGAACTGCTCATCAAACCCACATCCCAGTCAGAGAAAGAAGCAAGGATTTGATAATAATAGGACTGACCAGCCATTCCTGCCAAAGAGCTTAATGGACAGGAAAGAACCATTTAGGTCGAGAGTAAAATTAGATGGTTCTAGTTTTACAGCATTGTGGTGTAGTGACAATGTAACTGGGTTGGTAATCCAGTACTCTGAGAACTAAGGCAGCTGGCTGAATCCTGGCTGAATCCTGCAGGACATAACACCCATTACAGAATGAAATATGCCATCCTTACTTTGTACATCCAGCCCGTTCAGCTCTTCAAACTCCTCCTTACTGATATCTGGGGCTTGCCCCAACACTGGGAGAGATGTCTCACAGAGTAGCCAAGCAACATCCTGCCATAGCCTGACTCACTAAATCATACCTTAAAGCTTAAATTCCATACTCCAAAATAGCCATCCCTGAGTCCTTCCTGCACAACAAATACACGAGATGTGGTGGCACAGTGGTATTAAGCCTTCACAGTCCTCAATATTGACTCCAGACTTTGTGAGATGTAATGGCATCAGATAAAACATGGGTGTGTATTATCCCAAACTGTCCTCCGTCAGCTGATGTATCAGTACTCCTAAATGGTGAACACCACTTGAAAAAACACAAAGTTTTCTCTGAGTAGTGGTTCTGAAAATGGCTTTCAGTCATTGCTGCTGGCGGAGCTGGCTGAATCCTGCAGGACATAACTACAAAGCTGAGTGTGTGGCAATTGGTGGGGGAATGAACATAAGGCAAAAACATCTTTGAACTCGTCTTCACCAATCTACCCGTTATGGGTGCTCCTGCCTGTGACGACATTGGGAGCACAGTCCTTGCAAACACAAAACCCGTCTTCACATTGTTCGATTGTTGTGTGGAACCACCATAATAAATGGAATAGATTCAGAACAGATCTGGCACCTCAGGACTGGGCATCATTGATGCTCTCTGAGTTATCAGCAGCAATAGGATTGTATCCAACTACAATCTGTAACCTCATGGGCTAGCACTATTGCTCAGGCTTAAGATCGAATTTTTCTTTTTTCATTTAATTTGAGAAATTTAGGACTGAAACACACTGTGACAGACATTCTAAACTTCCCATGTTGACTTTGAGGTATATTTGAGCAGTTTGCAAGATTGGTCAGTTTGCACATTGCGTTCAGCCTCACAATGAGTCAGCACAGTTCATAATTGAAAAACATGTCACCAAAGACATAGGTCTGAAGAATTGGGGTGCGGGGGTGGGAGGGGGTGTGATAGAGTATCATTTTATTCATGGTTTTATTCATAGTGGGGCTAGTTCAAATTATATAGCTAAAGAAGCAAAATATTGAAAGTGTTGTGACTGTGGGAATCTAATCATTGTCTCGTATAATGAATTAACCATTATATTCCAGGATATTCAGCACTGAGAACGTGTTGTTCTCTGTCTAATCAACTAATCAATTATTAAGGTCTCTGCCAAGTTATGAGACATAGCAAAATGTGAGAAAACATATCCAGTACTTTTCCTAAGATTGCAGATTTGATAGGCACCACTCAATTTTAAGTAATGTCCAATGTTTAATAAACAAGAAACGTACAGATTGGCCAAGAAGAATAATAAGTTTGAGGATTGGGATCAGCTTAGAATTCAGCAAAGAAGGATGGAGGGATTGATTAAGAAGGGGAAAGTACAGTACGAAAGGAGGCTTGCAGGGAACATAAAGACTGACACTAAGAGTTTCTGTAGATATGTGAAGTGAAAGAGGTTGGTAAAGAGAAATGTAGGCCCCGCACAGACAGAAACAGGAGAATGCATAATAAGGGACAAGGAAATGGCTGAGCAATTGCATACATACTTTGGTTCTGTCTTCACAAAAGAGTTCACAAATCAGATCCCAGAAATGTTGGAGAATGAAAGGTTTAGTGAGAGGGAAGAACAGAAGGAGCTCAACATTAGTAGAGAAAGCATGGGTTGGCCATGCTCAATTGCCCTTAGTGTCCAAAAAGGTTAGGAGGGGTTATTGGGTTACGAGGATAGGGTGGATGTGAGGGCTTAAGTGGGTCGGTGCAGACTCGATGAGCCGAATGGCCTCCTTCTGCACTGCATGTTCTATGTTAACTCACCCCCCGCCCAACTATTTTTCCACCTGACTACTCCCTTGACTTGACCTGACTACACCCCCACCTACGTGACTGTCCACCCACTGACTAGCCCCTGACTTGAACTGCCACCCAACTCTCCACCCGAGCTGATTTACACCTACCTGACTACCGCCTCTGATCCAATTAACTTCACTATTACATCATGGGCGCAATTCTCCCAAAGGGAGACAAACAGCCGACGCCGGAGTGAAACCCGGAGTGTTTCATTCCGGCGTCGGAGGTCGCTCCTCGCCCCCTATTCTCCCCCCTCCCCCAGGGTGCTAGGAGCGGCGGCGTGTGAATTTCGCTCGCCGGATCTTGATGCATGCGTCAAAGCGGCCCGCTGGGAATGACGTGGCCAGAGGTGCCTAAGTGACGTCAGCCGCGCATGCGCAGGTTGGCCGGCTCCAACCCGAGCATGCGTGATTGCCGTCTTCCCCTTCGCTGTCCCGCAGGACATGGTGGCTTGATCTTGCAGGGCGGCGGAGGGAAAAGAGTGCGTCTTTTAGAGACACCAGCCCAACGATCGGTGGGCACTGATCGTGCGCCTGACACCTCCTGAGCACACCCATGGTGCTCAATCCTCCCTCCGCCCCCCCACAGGCCCGACACACAGCGGACAACCACTGTTCACGCCGGCAGCCAGGTGTGGTTGGCGCCAGCGTGAACCGGTCGGGTTCGGCAGGCCGCTCGGCCCATCTGGGCTGGAGAATCGCCGGTCGCCGTGAGAAACGGCGTGGGGGTGCCAGGGTGGCGTGGCATGATTCGCCCGGCCCTCCCGCGATTCTCCCACCCGGTGTGGGGGTCAGAGAATCGCGTCCCATGTCTTTGGGGTCTAGATGGGGTTGTATGGGGTTTGACTGTTCCCTTAAGGAAGCTACTTTGGCCTGTATCTCAATGTACACCTCAGTAACTCCATGCAAGTTTGTATTTCTCCTTTCCTCCAGTTCATTGATACTTAGCCATATGGCATTGCATTATAATCATATCATCAATTACATCAGGTGTTTCTAATGTTAATGTTGCTCTACATCCCCCAAGTCTTTACTCCACTTATATACATTCTCCTACATCTCTCCCCAAAGTCTCAGACTTCACACGATTTGCTTAGGTGCCTTGCCCAATCCACCTAATCTTGCTCTTATCTCACTCGCAGGCTGTGAACAGTCTGCACCCACTTATTGGTTGACATGAGTGCCTTGTAGCCAAATAGTTGTAGACAGTGGCGGACTGGGTCTAAAAATATTGGTTGCCAGGAGACAAAGGGGGCCCACCCACAACTACAATGCTATCATTTAATTTTCATAACGAATAAATACATTTTTCAAAAATACATATGGAAAAAAGGGTACAATTAAAATCCTTGTGGAAAAAATGTGTATTTCTTAGTAATTACAGTGTACATGTACTGTACATATTAGAACATAGAACATAGAACATAGAACAGTACAGCACAGAACAGGTCCTTCGGCCCTCGATGTTGTGCCGAGCAATGATCACCCCACTCAAACCCACGTATCCACCCTATACCCGTAACCCAACAAGCCCCCCCTTAACCTGACTTTTTAGGACACTATGGGCAATTTAGCATGGCCAATCCACCTAACCCGCACATCTTTGGACTGTGGGAGGAAACCGGAGCACCCGGAGGAAACCCACGCACACACGGGGAGGATGTGCAGACTCCACACAGACAGTGACCCAGCCGGGAATCGAACCTGGGACCCTGGAGCTGTGAAGCATTTATGCTAACCACCATGCTACCGTGCTGCCCAGCACGGTATATTACTGGCAGTAGATACCAAATGTACATACAGAATGTTATAATTGAATTTTTAATTTATTTTTTTAAATTTTAAGTAATTGGTTGATATTTTTAAATAGTTTACTGCACAATTTACACATTAACAGATAGTTCAAAAGCACAATAGAGCATTGCATGCAGTCCACTATATTAAGAGCAATCGTTTGTGTTCGCTAGATGATTGTGCGAATCTGCCAATAATTGCTTCTGCATCCAATTCATCTAACAATTCCTTTTCAATGGATAGCAACGTGTTGATTCCAAATTCTCCTCAGACAGCAAATTTCTTAACTTTGTCTTTATGATCTTTAGCTTTGAAAATGTCCTCTCACATTGGACTTGAGTAACTGATATTGTGCAGATGACTTTATAAAGTTCATAAAGGTTATCATATGCCTTGTCATGAAGTCTGTTGGATGCCAGAATTTTTAGTACACACGATGGGCAAGTGCTGTAAATTTTACAATTGTTGCAACTGGAATCCAGATTCTCACCATCATTAAGCAATAGCTTTAATATATCAAAGTTTGAAGCAAAAGAAAACAATTCCAATATTACTTGATCTTTGCTGATTTGTGGAAACAGCTTAATAATACCTTCCAATGCTTCATCTTCAAGGCCCTTCTCTGCAATAGTTTTAAACTTTTCTGGGTCCAAGCAGGACAAATCTTTATACAACTGTTTGTGTTGTACAAAGCGTGATTCTAGTGACTGGACAATGCGATCCATTATTAGGTTAAACACATTTACTCAAAAATCAGCTAGAGAATCTGAGGAATTTCTTTCATCATCAATAAGCTCATCTGCCATTCTTTTCTTCTTCCTCTGCCTCTTAACTGGCAATGCTGTTTCCAACGTATCAATTTCCAATGTTTGATTTTCATCCATATTCATCTGTGAAATCCTGTCATTACATTTATTTACAAATTCCAAAGCCTTGCTGTGAACGTTATCAAATGTTCTTGTCTGTTCCTTCAACTTTGTTGTAGCTGAATCTACCAAACTCCACGCAGTAAACATATCTAAACCACTTGTCTGTAGATAACTTGATAACGGGGTTGTAGTTTCAAATATATACAAGTAAGTAAATGCTGTCAATATGGTTTCAAACTTTAGAAGACTTTGAAGTAAAACATTTGCTTCATGTTTTGTTTTTTGCATCAAACTTTTCTGAATCTTGTATCATTGATAAGCATGTCAATAGATTTACGAAAGTACTGGCAGCGGCATCATCAAAACGTCCAAATATAGTTGTTGCTGCATTGGATTTTCCTGACCATCTGGTCTCACCAATTAGCTTTAATCATTTCATTTTTTCTTGTCCTAGATGTTTTCCAACAACTTCTATCCATACAGCCATTCTCTTGTATGATGCTTTCACAAAAGTTGCTATATTCTGGAGTAAATTGAAAAAAGAAACTTCAGGCACACAACATTTTGTTGTTTCAGTTAACACCAAATTCAAGACATGGGCAGAGCACCATATATGAACATGTTGATCAGCCACATCAGCAATTTTACTTTGTAAACCATTATACTGGCCATGGTAGCTTGCAGCACCATCTGTGCTATCAGATAAACATTTTTGGGGGTCAATTTTAAGATGCTGTAATGTTTCAATCAATAGATCAAAAAGTCCCTGTCCTGTACCATCATTACTTGGCACAACTGAAAGTAGTCGCTCACAGATAATACCTTTAAGCACATACCGACTAATAATGCTAAACTGATCAATGGATGAATTATCTTGTGTTGAATCAACCTGAATAGAATAATATTTTGCTTGAGAAACTTCATGACTAATTCTTTCTTGTATCATATTCTTCATAATTTTGATTAACATGTTTATAGTTGTTTTACTCAGGTATGTAACAAGTCCATCACGGCAGCCTTTACTTTGAGCCTTTCCTTGTTGCTCTAATCATTTGATTCTTTGTTTAGACTTGTTTTGCACTGCAGAAACGTGAGCTGTCATAATGGGGTCATATTTTGCCATCAACTGCACTGTAGCGAAAAAATTGCCATGATTCAGAACCTCATTATCTAGAGTGTAGGCCGATTCATTCCTGTGACCTCGAAAAGGAAGTGCTTGCTTGCCTAACATCTTTATGATGTCTATAATCCTCATGACAATACTTCTCTGCTTCAATACTTCTTCTTTCCTTTTAATTAGTGATGCTGCAAAAAATTTATCTAAGGTGCCATCATTAACCACACTGATATATTGCTGAGCATTTCTGACATGTGTTGTTGTCGATTCATGTAAAGTCAAGCTCTGGCTAATACGCCTGTAGTCACTAAAGCCACGTACAAAAGGTGATGGATTACAAGTGTTGGGAAACTCAAAGGCTAAGCAGTATGAACAATATAAGCATCTATTTTCTTTGTTATATGTTAGCCATTTTCTTGGGACTGAGTCACTCATAATTTTCCTCTCATACAAACGAGCATCAAATGGCAGATTATCAAGTGGCTGAAGTGGATGTTCAGTAAAAAACTATTTTAGCTTTGCTCATGATGGATATTGGAAGATTCCAGTAATTGATCTTTCATTTTCTTGCGTAAGTTCATTTACAGGATGTGCTTCAGAAGCCAAGTCATTTATGCTTGAAGGAATATCTGATTCCCTGTCACTAGTTGAAGCTATGTGTTCAGATGTTGCAACTACAGGCAGTACAGATACCAGAACAAGGAAGCCAGAAGAAATATTGGGCCTGGGTTGATTAGTAATGGATGCACTTGTATTTGTCTCTACATTCAAAGTAGCTCTTCTCTGTTCATGTAACTCGCATGTCATTGCATCATCACCGTGAGCATTGTTTCTTGCTTCTTGATTATTTGTTGCAGAACTGGATATTGATGTGGATTGTGCTTGTGGTATTATAAACTCTGTAATAGGCCTGCATCGCTTGGCTGATTCCTTCCTTTCTGCTTCTTTTTGTTCTTTGCGTTTTAGTGACCCAGATTTATACTTTTTCTTTTCCATGCTGGTAGGGGTAATATTCCGGAAATAAAAACTTAATTCAAAATAGCCCACATTGGGAAAAATGAATATTGATGATTGCAAGAATAACTTGAAGGAACGCCAGATAAACCCCTACTTGACAAAAAATATAAAATAACTTACTTACACTTCAATAGGCTATGTTCATTAGTCAATACTACTGTGGCCTTTGCAGCTTCAGAAGAGGAGACAATCCACTGTTCAGTGTTCACACCAGCAAGTAACTGAGACAACTGTTAAAACTTAGAAGTTTGGTCCGACTATAGTAAGACATTAAGAATGGTCCCACGACCAAAGTTAACATGTCCAGTTTGATACCAGTGTAGTGTTACAAGTCGCAACCCTTTGAGTTTACCGATCATGGCTTATCACTTCAATATCTTTGACCTCATGATTCACGGTCAACGGTACCGCTTCTCCTTTTCAGTGACCTCACGACCCTATGTACTGCTTGATATCCTTTCAAGTTGCCGACCATCTCAAATCACAAACTGTAACTTTATCTTTAAATTTACACACTCTTGCTGAAAACGTGGATTTCCAACTATGTCCGACCCGGGTGAACCAGACACCCCCCCCCCCCCCCCCCCACTCCTTTTCACATCCGTTTAACACTGCTTCATTCCTTCATACACTGAGTGATTATTTGTTTGTTTCTTTATTGCATTTTTATTTGGTATTGCTCTTTTTAAAAACAATTATATTTTATTAAGTTAGAATACAAATCTCAGAAAAGAAGTTGGAGATTTATTTATCTAATTAATTCTAATTTTAAGGGCCCTTCAGAGATTCACGGGCCCCTTCTTGGCTCTCCAGGCCCCAGACCGATGTACCGGCTGAACCAAGACTACTGCTTGATATCCTTTGAAGTTGCTGACCAGCTACTGCGTGTCCTTGATAAGTATGTACCTGTCAGGCAGGGAGGAAGTTGTCGAGCAAGGGAACCGTGGTTTACTAAGGAAGTTGAAGCACTTGTCAAGAGGAAGAAGAAGGCTTATGTTAGGATGAGACATGAAGGCTCAGTTAGTCAGGCAGGGAGGAAGTTGTCGAGCAAGGGAACCGTGGTTTACTAAGGAAGTTGAAGCACTTGTCAAGAGGAAGAAGAAGGCTTATATTAGGATGAGACATGAAGGCTCAGTTAGGGCACTTGAGAGTTACAAGTTAGCCAGGAAGGACCTAAAGGGAGAGTTAAGAAGAGCGAGGAGAGGACACGAAAAGTCGTTGGCGGATAGGATCAAGGAAAACCCTAAGGCTTTCTATAGGTATATCAGGAACAAAAGAATGACTAGAGTAAAATTAGGGCCAATCAAGGATAGTAGTGGAAAGTTGTGTGTGGAATCAGAGGAGATAGGGGAAGCATTAAATGGATATTTTTCGTCAGTGTTTACACTGGAGAAAGACAATGTTGTCGAGGAGAACACTCAGGTTCAGTCGACCAGGCTAGATGGAATTGAGGTTCAAAAGGAGGAGGTGTTAGCAATTTTAGAAAATGTCAAAATAGATAAGTCCCCTGGGCCAGATGGGATTTATCCTAGGATTCTCTGGGAAGCCAGGGAGGAGATTGCAGAGCCTTTGTCCTTGATCTTTATGTCGTCTTTGTCGACAGGAATAGTGCCGGAAGACTGGAAGATAGCAAATGTTGTCCCCTTGTTCAAGAAGGGGAGTAGAGACAACCCTGGTAATTATAGACCTGTGAGCCTTACTTCGGTTGTGGGTAAAATGTTGGAAAAGGTTATAAGAGATAGGGTTTATAATCATCTTGAAAAAAAACAAGTTGATTAGCGATACTCAACACGGTTTTGTGAAGGGTAGGTCATGCCTCACAAACCTTATTGAGTTTTTTGAGAAGGTGACCAAACAGGTGGATCAGGGTAAAGCTGTTGATGTGGTGTATATGGATTTCAGTAAGGCGTTTGATAAGGTTCCCCACGGTAGGCTATTGCAGAAAATAAGGAAGTATGGAATTGAAGGTGATTTAGCGGTTTGGATCAGTAATTGGCTAGCTGAAAGAAGACGGAGGGTGGTGGTTGATGGCAAATGTTCATCCTGGAGTTCAGTTACTAGTAGTGTACCGCAAGGATCTGTTTTGGGGCCACTGCTGTTTGTCATTTTTATAAATGACCTGGAAGAGGGTGTAGAAGGATGGGTTAGTAAATTTGCAGATGACACGAAGGTCGGTGGAGTTGTGGATAGTGCTGAAGGATGTTATAGGATACAGAGGGACATAGATAAGCTGCAGAGCTGGGCTGAGAGGTGGCAGATGGAGTTTAATGCGGAAAAGTGTGAGGTGGTTCACTTTGGAAGGAGTAACAGGAATGCAGAGTACTGGGCTAATGGCAAGATTCTTGGTAGTGTAGATGAACAGAGAGATCTCAGCATCCAGGTACATAAATCCCTGAAAGTTGCCACCCAGGTTAATAGGGCTGTTAAGAAGGCATATGGTGTGCTAGCCTTTATAAGCAGGGGGATTGAGTTTCGGAACCACAAGGTCATGCTGCAGCTGTACATAACTCTGGTGCGGCCGCACCTGGAGTTCTGCGTGCAGTTCTGGTCACCGCATTATAGGAAGGATGTGGAATCTTTGGAAAGGGTTCAGAAGAGATTTACTAGGATGTTGCCTGGTATGGAGGGAAGGTCTTACGAGGAAAGGCTCAGGGAATTGAGGTTGTTTTCGTTAGAGAGGAGAAGGCTGAGAGGTGACTTAATAGAGACATATAAGATAGTCAGAGGGTTAGATAGGATGGACAGTGAGAGTCTTTTTCCTCGGATGGTGATGACCAACACGAGGGGACATAGCTTTAAATTGAGGGGTGATAGATATAGGACAGATGTCAGAGGCAGTTTCTTTACTCAGAGAGTAGTAGGGGTGTGGAACGCCCTGCCTGCAACAGTAGTAGACTCGCCAACTTTAAGGGCATTTAAGTGGTCACTGGATAGACATATGGATGAAAATGGAATAGTGTAGGTCAAATAGGCTTCAGATGGTTTCACAGGTCGGCGCAACATCGAGGGCCGAAGGGCCCGTACTGCGCTGTAGTGTTCTATGTTCTATCTCAAATCACGAATTGTAACTTTATCTTTAAATTTACACACTCTTGCTGAAAACATGGAATTTCCTTAATCATGCCCGACCCGGGCCCCCCTATTCTACATCCTTCCACTACCTCCCCTGCTTCGTTCCTTTTCATGCACTGTTTATTTGTGTCCTGTTCTCTTTTTTTTCTTATTCCTTTTTATTACTAAAACAGTTGTCTGTGTTTGTTTCTTTATTGCATTTTTATTTGATATAGGGGGCCCACTTCATCAGGGGCCCACTTGCCATTGGGCAAGCTGACACCCTGGCCAGTCCGCCACTGGTTGTAGAGCTTTATTTTGTTTCTCGTTTCGTGCCTCCCTCCAGATCCAAATAGTAAGCCCAAGGTTCCACTGGTTTCATTCGGAAGGATATCACGTCTTTTCAGTTCTTCTTAAATTTCCTTGGTCTATTTTGATTCTGTGAGATCTTGGCTGTGGACCTTTTTCTATTAACGTACCTTCTTTCTATGGTCTTATATCCACATTCTCTCCCCAGCCGTAGCAATTTTAAATCTTGTGCTCTGTGCTTGAGGCTGCGAGCCTGATTGCGCATTTGTTGACCCTCACGCTTCTGAACTTTCTCATGAGCCCCTGAGGTGGTGTTAGGCTGTAGTTTTGGTTGTAGAACTGGAAATTCTGTTCACAGTTCACTGACCATCAACAGTTCCGCTGGGAAGACCCCAGTTTTGTCGCAGTGAGGTTTTCTTTCATCAATTCTTTGAATATTCAAACTGCTCTTTCTGCTTCCCCATTGAAGTGAAGATAACTAGGTCAGCTGATACATGTCTGAAACTATATTCATGTGAAAATTTGTGGAATAATTTCTTAACAAACTGAAGACTGTTGCCTGTCACTACAATGTGCTGTAAAGAATTGTCTAAAAAATGTAATAGCACCAAACCACTGGCACCTTCCACTTTTCCATCAAGGCCTGGTAAAGAATTTGTTTGAGTTTAAAGACATCAAATTCATTGCTACTCCAGATAGATTGAAGTGCACAGATTGCACATCTTTGGCAATCCAAGATTAATTATTCCATAGAATGGCTAATGCCTGGTCACCAGACTGAATTCTGGGTTCCTGTCTGTATTTTCACTATCTCCAAGTCACAATGATGTATTGTTTTGAAAACTTAAAACAAACATTTGTTTTAGAAATAACTAGCCTGACATTAAAAACTAAGAAATCATCAATGATTGAGAGATATTTTATCTGAAAAAGTACTGGTGCTGCGCTGGGTTTCTCGAAATGCAATCTAGCCACTCTCTCTGGCAATACTCATTTATTTGGATGCATTTGTTATCCTGTTATTATGCTTGCTTAATCTCTTGTGATCTCCTCTCATTGGTTGGTAAGCATTTAGTAATGGGTGAAGTGTTTGCTTCCACTTCCTCAATGACATTTATATCTTCCAGTTTAACTTCATCCTTCATGGTAGGGAATCGGCTGAATCTGGTACTTTCCTCGAACATACGCAGTGACTGTGTCATATCCCATGCTTCATATTTACCCAATTTACAAAGGTATTGTGGTGTCTGATCTTACTGTATTGCTCTGTGTGAGGGTAAGACTTCCCCTGTGATGTCACAGTTTGCCTAATCCAGTCAGAGGCCCTTGCCTTGATGAAAGTATTGGGTGAACATCCTTTGGTTTAATTTAGTTTGCAATAACATGGTGAGTTTGAATATAAAAGCAGGATCACATGTGGTTAAAAACCAGAGAACTGGGCTAGAGTAATGGAAATTGATGGTAGTGCTTCTTACCTCAGTGGCCGATGATTCCAACAGTCCAATGTCCTTCAGAATCGCTGCTGTTATTATTGGGTTTGGAGTGTGTATTAACTTTCTGAGGGAGAGCGTTCTAGATTTCTACTATCCTTAATGAGTTGAGGGACCTCGTGATAGTACTCTTGAACAATCTACATCAAATTTTGAGAATACATCCTTTGTTCTGGACTCTCCCACCATATTATCACAACTTAAACACCTCAATTAGATCAACACCGACTCCAATGGTTGAAGAACGAGATTGACCTCAACCTACACAAGGGCAATTCGGGATGAGCAATAAATGCTGGCCTTGGCAGTGACACCCACATCTCATGAATGAACAAAAAGGAAGTTGGATGTGGCAGTGGGGAGTGGAGGTTGTGCAAGAATCGGACCCTGTTCACTGGACCTACAGCCTCAGATTGCTGAGTTCTTGATCTATAAGGCAGAGCAACAAAGATACAAATAACAGATACTCTCCTTGTTATAATTGTGTGGAAATAATACTTTAAATAAAAGGCTCTGATCATTAATAAAATCCCACTGACACAGGGTTGTACTGGTCAAAATTTACCGGTTCAATCTTCCTGACATTTGGCCTCACGGACTCTGTTTACCAAGCACTAAGTCGAGGAAGAATTGGGGCGAGGTGGTTGGGGTGGGTGGGGGTTCTTGGTATTTCATGGTTTCTCTAGTGATGTTAGGGAGAAGAGTAACAGTCACAGTCTCATTGTCCTTGAAGTAATGAGGCACAAGGGAGGTGCTCCAGGCCTTCTATGTCTCCCTCTTGGCGATAAGCTCTCATCATTGTTTTCAATGTTTGGTGCCAACTGTCTAGTGCTCCCTGGGTTCTGGTTTATAGGTTGATGGTTTGTATTGTTTGATCTCCAGGCTATTCATGACCTCTATGAATAGTCCTGACATAAAATTTGACCCTTGGCTTGACCTGTATCTTCTTTGTTAAGCCTTATCTGGGAAAGAATTTGGTTAACTCCTTTACTACTCTCCTAGCGGCCATGTTTCTTAAGCGTCTGACTTCAGGGAACCAGGTGAATATTTCCATGACAGTTATCAAATATCGATTCCCACTTAGTGTTCTCCACATTGGCCCTAACGCAATCGATTAAAACTCTGTTAAAAGTTTCTTCAAACGCTGGGATAAGGATCAGATGTGCTGGCTTGATTACTGCTTGCAGTTGTCCTGTTACCCGACAGAGGTGTTAGGTTCGGCATCCTTGTGTAGTCTGGGCCAGTAAAACTGCCTGTGGAATTTGACTTGGGTTTTCTTTGGTCTGAAGTGTCCTCCTAATAGAATCTCATGAGCTATCCTCAGAATCTCTGTCCTATACTCAGTAGGTAATACTTTAAATATACGCAAACAGGACTACATACTCTCAGACAAATATATAACTTCCAAAACACACACAGTTTATGTAGAATGTACCCCTTGTTACAAACTATGGGCGCGAGTTAATGGCCACATCATGCTTGAGCAAGAGTCACTCGACTGTTAGTTCATGGGAAAGGCCAAAATCGGGAAAAGCAGCGGAGCCGATCGATTCGCTATCTAATCAGCCGTCCCAGTTGGTGAAAACTAAATCCCGCCGCAGTGTGGCAACAAACCAATAATCAGCAATTAAAGCCAATCTCCACACAATTAACTGGAGCAACTCCCTATCTAATGGCCTCCTGTGATCTAACCACCTCCCCAGCAAGTGACCACGCGGGTGCCGATTACTGCACCTTTTTAAAAACGTGAAGCTGGTGGAATGGCTGCTGTGGGGATTGTAATGACTGCTGTGGGGATTGTAATGATATGTGTAATGTAAGGAGTGTAAAGGGATGACAAGTGATGTTCATGTATCTCAACACTAGATGGCACCACAGAGTAGTTTTATAAAAGGCTGCATCTCTAGGTATTCTGGGAGAAAGTTATGAAGAAGGATAGCGAGAGATTGAGATAGTTTGTTGTACTGAACAGATATTATAGATATCTGCAACTAAGACTTTATACAGTTGTTTTATTAGCTATTACTTAGTGAAGTTTGCAAAACATTTGAAGTAGTGTAAAATAAACTAGCGTTGTTTCAAATACACAGCTTGATATTCTTTGTCAACATTACGACTTTTAGTCACCTTGGAAAACTGTACAGGGAACATCATATGGTGCCAGGTAATTACTGAAGTAATTTAGTTAGAATTAGATAGAATCTATGAGGTGTACAAGCATGTCAAGACTTGAACATTGTGCAAGACGATATTGAAAGTATATTTGCAAAGTTTTGTGATGTATTTGAAGGTATGGGTGCTCTTCCTTTCCAATACAAAATCCAACTCAAAGTAAATGCTAAACCAGTGGTACTCCAAGAAGAGTTCCTGCTCCGTTACGTGAACGTCTCAAGCAAGAACTGGAATGAATGCAACACCTTGGGATTATGTCCAAGATCACAGACTTACAGATTGGATAAGCTCAATGGTGTGCGTGAAAAAACCCAATGGTGACCTCAGGGTATGTATTGATCCAAAGGATCAGAATATGAACATCAGACGCGAACACTATCCAATACCAAAACGTGAGGAGATAGCCGATGAAATGGCTAATGCCAAGATATTCTCCAAACTTGATGCTTCAAGGGTTTTTTGGCAAATGCAACGGGATTACACAAGCAAAAAATTGTGCACCTTCAACACGCCGTATGGTCATTATTGCTTTAACAGAATGACATTTGGTATAATCTCAGCATCTGAGATATTCCATCGTGCCATGGAACAGATGACAGCAGCATAGATGGAGTTTGTGTATATGTAGATTACATCGTAATATGGTCATCGACGCATCAAGAACACAATGCTAGACTCTTGCAGGTCTTACAAAGAATACACAAGTATGGATTAAAGCTTAATCGGGCCAAGTGTAACTTTGGTGTCTCAACTTTAAAATTTCTGGGTGATCAAATATCTGAACATAGTGTGCAACCAGATGATGACAAGATTGCCGCTATCCAGAAAATTTCCATCCGAGAAGACAAGAAAGCAGTACTGAGATTCCTTGTTGTTGTAAATTTCCTAGGAAATTTCATCCCCAACGTTGCTGCACGAACAACTGTTTTGCGACACCTCATAAGGAACATAAGAACATAAGAACATAAGAACTAGGAGCAGGAGTAGGCCATCTGGCCCCTCGAGCCTGCTCCGCCATTCAATTAGATCATGGCCGATCTTTTGTGGACTCAGCTCCACTTTCCGGCCCAAACACCATAACCCTTAATCCCTTTATTCTTCAAAAAACTATCTATCTTTACCTTAAAAACATGTAATGAAGGAGCCTCAACTGCTTCACTGGGCAAGGAATTCCATAGATTCACAACCCTTTGGGTGAAGAAGTTCCTCCTAAACTCAGTTCTAAATCTACTTCCCCTTATTTTGAGGCTATGCCCCCTAGTTCTGCTGTCACCCGCCAGTGGAAACAACCTGCCCGCATCTATCCTATCTATTCCCTTCATAATTTTAAATGTTTCTATAAGATCCCCCCCTCATCCTTCTAAATTCCAACGAGTACAGTCCCAGTCTACTCAACCTCTCCTCATAATCAAACCCTTCAGCTCTGGGATTAACACTGTCTTCTCATGGAATGCAGAGCATCCAAATGAATGGTCTAATCTAAAGTCAGCACTGACCACCTCACCTGTCCTTTTCTTCTTTGATCCTGGGCGAGAAACAAAGATTTCCACAGACGCGAGTTAAAATGGAATTAGAACATAGAACATAGAACATAGAACAGTACAGCACAGAACAGGCCCTTCGGCCCTCGATGTTGTGCCGAGCAATGCTCACCCCACTTAACCCACGTAACCCGTATACCCGTAACCCAACAATCCCCCCATTAACCTTACACTACGGGCAATTTAGCATGGCCAATCCACCTAACCCGCACATCTTTGGACTGTGGGAGGAAACCGGAGCACCCGGAGGAAACCCACGCACACACGGGGAGGACGTGCAGACTCCACACAGACAGTGACCCAGCCGGGAATCGAACCTGGGACCCTGGAGCTGTGAAGCATTGATGCTAACCACCATGCTACCGTGAGGCCCAATTGGCGCAGTTCAACTTCAAAAGAATGCTGATGCTTTTTGGAGACCCATTGTGTCTGCATCCAGATCTATGACAACGACGGAACAACATTATGCACAAATCGAGAAAGAGTGGTTAGGCTTGCTGACGGGAATACAGAAATCACATGACTATATGTATGGACTTCCAATGTTCAAGGTTGAAACAGATCGCCAACCACTTGTCCATCTAATCAAGAAAGATTTGAATGATATGACTCCAAGACTGCAACAAATCATTATGAAACTAAGAAGGTATAACTTTCAACTGGTTTACACTTCAGGGAAAGATCTTGGGCGCGATTCTCCACTCCCCACGGCGGGTGGAAGAATCGCAGGAGGGCCGGGCGAATCACGCCACGCCGCCCTGGCACCCCCCCCCCCCCCCCCCCCCCCCCCCGCGATTCTCACCCCCCCCCCCCAAAATGGTGTGTCGCATTTTGCAACACGCCGCTCGGAGAATCGCCGCTCGCCGTTTTTCCTGCGACTGGCAATTCTCCGGCCGGATGGGCCGAGCGGCCTGAAGACCCCAACATGTTCACGCCGGCAGCGACCACACCTGGCGCGTGAACAGCGCGCGACAGGTAAGTATGGGGCCTGTGCGGTGCGGAGAGAGGATCGAGCATCACGGGCGTGCTTGTGAGGGACTGGCCCACGATCGGTGCCCACTGATCATCAGGCCGGCGTCTCTAAGAGACGCACTCTTTCCCCTCCGCCGCCCCGCAAGATCAAGCCGCCACGTCTTGCGGGGCAGCGGAGGGGACGACGGCAACCGCGCATGCGCGAGTTGGAGCCGGACAACCTGCGCATGCGCGGTTGACGTAACTTAGGCGCCGCCGCCCGCGTCATTCTCGGCGCGCCGCTTTGATGCAAGCGTCAAGGCCCGGCGGCCGAGTTTCTTGCAACGCCGCTCCTAGCCCCCCGGGGAGGGGTAGAAGAGGGGGCGAGGAGCGACTTCCGAAGCCAGAGTGAAACACTCCGGGTTTCACTCCGGCGTCGGCACTCAGTCTCCTTTTGGAGGAATCGCGCCCCTTGTGATTGCCGATGCTCTATCTCATGCTACTGAAAAAGATGAACAGCAGCCTGTTCAACTTGTAGAAGCTCAAGCTGAACACTAAGTTGAAACTCTTCTTGTCTCCGATGGAAAACTCCAGCTCATGAGAGTAGAAACTGAAAAAGATGCAGTGTTACAACAAGTAATTGGCCATATGAGGAATGGTTGGCCGAAAGGAAGTTGTTCAAATTTCAGAAATATTAGATCTGATCTAAGCGTCATAGATGGATTTCTACTTCGTCTTGATCGTACTGTGATACCTACAATACTAAGATACATGAAAAGCTTCATGAAGGTCATTTAGGTATAGAAAAATGCAAACATCGAGCAAGACAAACAGTATATTGGCCTGGAATAAATACTGACATAACCAATTTAGTGTCACAATGTGACACATGCCAACGTAATCCGTCAAGACAGAGAAAAGTGAAACTCGAAACTCATGATCTCGAGAAGATTCCGTGGTCGAAAATTGATCTTTTTCGTTTTCATGGTCGTGATTATGTCTCGATCAGTGACTATTTTTACAACTACTCAGAAGTAATGAAACTGGCTGATTTTACTTCCAAATCCATGATCAAAGCAACTAAAGAAATATTTGCTCGTCATGGAATACCTTGCAAAGTTATGACAGGTAATGGACCTTGCTTTGATTGTAATGATTGGACAGAATTTGCTCAAAGGTATAATTTTGCTCATATCACGCCTAGTCCTCTTTATCCGCAATCTAATGGCAAGTAGAAAAAGGCATTCACATCGTGAAACACCTTTTCAAGAAAGCACTTGACTCTGGCTCAGTTGTGCTTTATGGTGGGTGCTTAGAGCCCGCGGGTCCACCATGACAACTCCTGGATCGTGTGTACCCATAACGGGGGCAACACCAGCCTCTGCCTGTCTGTCCCACTGACCATCCATAAGTCCCACAGACTGCGAAGGCCTCTAGTCATGCAGCTGAAGGCTAATGCTAATAGGGAATTGGCAATCGTAGGTAAATGGGCACTTCACAGCTCCCAGGTGGACTCCCCTAGGTCGGGGTTCCATGTAGCGTGTGAGAGATATTTCTCAGCATCCCAATCAGACCGTGATGCTTGGGCACTGCAGGAAGAAACACCATGGTCGTAACAGTAAAAATCACTACACCCAGGAGCTGGCCCCCAGCACCAGGGACGTTTCTGCGACCAGAGGTTGGGTGTATGCTCTGGGTATGGGGCCAGTGCCTCAGATCCAGGTAATGTTATGAGTGGATGCATGGGGTACAGGGTCTGGGATCCGGTGACCAGGGGCCGTCGCTGCAGCTGGATGTTCGTCGGCAGGGCGTGTTGGAAGACACCCTGCAGGACGGCAGAGAATGTGAGGGGAGGGGGGGGGGGGGGGGGTTGGAGCCATGGGGAACTGAAGAGTTCTGGGGTGGAAGATAGTCTCCCACCCTCTCCAATCATACACGAGATGGATGATATCTTGGTCCCCGCAGAAGCTGAGCTCGTGGTTTCAGCTGGCAGGCCAGGCGGCCAGACGCCGGAGATGGTAGCAGCAGCAGCATTGATGGAGGCTTGAGGAAGTGGCCCATGTGCACGGTCCTGCCCCACACCCTGAAGAACTGGCCACCCATCAAGCCAGGGAGCTACCCAAAGAGGGACGGTCAAAGTTGTACAGGCTATTCTGATCTTTCGAATAGATGATGGACAGGAGTTGCCACAGGAGGCTCTGCCAGCAAAGACATGTATGGCACCAGTGCCATGTCGTCGTGGACATGGCATCACTTGGAGCAGGAAAATACCCGCTCCCGGTGGCCATCAAGATCGCGGCAGCCCTGAACTTCTGTGCCTCAGGATCATTCCAGGGCATGAGTGGGGATGTGTGTGGCATCTCACAGGCTACAGCCCTCAAGTGCATCAATGAAATTAAACAAAATGAAAATCGCTTATTGTCACAAGGAGGCTTCAAATGAAGTTACTGTGAAAAGCCCCTGGTTGCCACATTCCGGTGCCTGTTCGGGGAGGCTGGTACGCGAATTGAACCGTGCTGCTTGCCTGCCTTGGTCTGCTTGAAAAGCCAACTCCTGACCATGAGATCATGGATGTCCTATTTGCCCAGACAGCAAACTTTGACCTGCACCAGGCGCAACAAGGTTTCCGGGTGGCTGGATTCTCTGCCATGAATGGGATTCCCCAGGTCTAGGGGATAATGGATGGCACCCATGTCGCTTTGCGCTCACTGGGCCATGTGGGAGTACTCTACATCAACAGGAAGGGGTTCAAATCCCTGAACATTTAGCTCGTGTGCAACCACCACACGAAGATCACACACATGTGTGCACACTTCCCAGGGAGTGTGCAAGGCAGCTACATCCTGGGGCAGTCGGACATCCCCAGCCTCTTCGAGGGCCTCCCAGGGGGTTAAAGGGTACATACAGAAGATCTGGTTAATGATGGCAGTAAGGAGGCCGGTGACCAATGTGGATATCAGATACAATGAAGCCCATACGGTCAACCGGACTGACATTGAGCGATGCATCGGACTCCTCAAAACACAGTTCCAAGCCTCGAGTGCTCTGGTGGTGCACTGCAGTTCACTCGCCCAGAGGGTCGCCTTCTTCGTGGTGGTCTGCTATGCCCTCCACAACCTGGCACGCAGAGGGGCGACGTTTTGGAGGTGATGAACATGTGGCCACCTCTAAGGAGGAGAATGAGGACCTGGTGAACGAGTCCAGAAAGGGTCCGTAGGACCTACTGGAGAATGGAGGACAGGTGGCAGCGGAGAGGATTTAGCATGACTGGAAGGTCAGGGAGTCCCTCATCCTTGCTCGTTTCACATAGGACATGACAACCCGCTTTGGGCTTAGCGCTAGTGCTCCTCAATCTAGGCCATCGTCTGACTCCTACCTGTTGGCTGAGTGCTCCCTCCCACCCATTGCCTGCACGTGGTGTACCTGGTGGAGTGGGGTGGGGGGAGGGGGGTGAAATGCAGGACCACCGTGCCCGAGGGGCTGGGGTAGAGGATTGGAGGTCAGCCTGTATTGCGGAAGAAAATGCCAGAGGCGTCATATTTCTCGGGTACAACGTGTTTTAATGCTGTACGCATGTGTCCCCAACAGCCCCTAGCCCCCAGGGTGCCACCCCCTTCCTCATTCCACCCTCCCCTTCCTCATGCCTCCTAATCCTTCCTGCAGCCCTTCTCCCAAAAAGCCCCTACCCCCACCCCCCCCATTCCCCCCACAGTGATTCTCGGCCTACTTAGCCTTCAGTGTTCTACCGCTGTATCTGGGTGTGTCCACAGGATGCACATCAGAGGTGGAGGCAGCCTGCTGCTTACAATGTCCTGTGGCCTTTGATGCCCCTGGCAAGCGTTCTCTGGGGCTCTTGGGCCGAATGGCCCCGACCTACTTGCCAGTGGCACACGCGTCACCGTGCCACCCTGTTCCAGGGGCTGACTCCGATGCGCGCCATTGCCAGGGGGTGGATCTCGGGGGAGCTGGTTACCGTTGTCGCCAGTCCGTTATGTAGCTCTGGGTTGGCACCCAGTGCCTCCTCCTCCCAGTCAGTACCCACAGAACCCTGGGGGTCACCTCAGAACAGAGGGGGAACTAGAGTGAGCCCCGGCTGCCCCATGTCATCTGCTGCTGCCATCCCTGGTGCCTCCCCAATTTCTGCACCATGGTCTCGAGGCCCTCGGCGATGCTCCTTTGTGTCTGGGACATGCTCTGGAGTGCACCACCAAGGTCCATCTGTAACCAGCACACATCCCCCAGTGGACAGGATATTCAGCGGCATTGCCCAGCTGAGACAGGGACATGTTCAGCAGCACCTCAGAAATGTCCACCTGGGATTGGGACACATTCACCAGTGAGTCGGGCATGTCGCCGAGGTCCTCAGCCATGGCCATCACTGATTGTTGCTGATATCATACCAAAGGCTCTCCACTGCGGCCTCGGTGCCATGCAGTACTAGTACCATCTCCCATTGCCTCTGGGGCATCTCCAATCGGCTGTGGACCTGCTGGAGATTCACTGACATCCTCCTCTGAAGCTTACGGCCACTCCGTATTGATTTCATCAACTTGGTCCAGAGGCTCAGCATCTGCCAGGAAACCAGCTGGGTCCTGGGATCCAGCAGACCTCTGACTTCTGTCTTGTCTGGGAGTTCCTGCCTCAAACTGATATGCATCAGCAACTGTACAGTACTTATCAGAATGTGCCCCAAAAGCCTGACCACTACTTCCGCCCACTGAGATGTGTGTCTCTGCGCTGGTGGAGGTGTGCCTTGGAGTTTCTCCTCTAAGGTGTTCTGTTGGGAGGCGGGAGTGGAAAAACCCTGGATGGGGGGGGGGGGGGGGGGGAGAATAACAGGTGTGGGCAGCACTGCTGGACATGGGTGGGCTGGATGCATGGTATTGTGCTGGGCGGGGACATTGCCAGTTGCACAGTCATTGGGGAGGGCTGGGCTGATGCCGGGGACTGATGCCACCTTCTCCCGTGCGGCCCGAGGGAAGTTGTTGATCTTACAGCACTGGGTGCCGGTCCTCTTGGTGACACTCCCCGAGCTGACAGCTGCTGCCACGTCCCCCCAGGAAACACTGGCTGACCCTCCGAGCCCTTCGGGGAACTGGGGATCCCATCTGGTCTCGACCATATCCAACAATCTGGCCAGGATGGCACCCCTGAATCACGGGGCTGGTGTCCTCGCTGGCATGGCTGCAAGGTGTGTGGATTTGCTCAGCCTTGTTAGCAGAGAGCTGGAGGTTACGATCTGGTGAAGCAGTGGTGGGACCATCACTTGTGGCGTGAAGCCTGTGGAATCTCATTAAGTGGACCAATTAATGTTTGAAGGAAGCTCATGGCAGTTCCTTCTCCCTACCACATTTAGAAACTGTCCATTAAATCGTGCCCAAGATCCATGATCCCTGAATTCCTTCAGACCTTCCCTTGCCTGAACAATGTCCAAATTTAAGTAAACCTATCAGTCAAATCCAGCTTATAATTACCACACATCACAATGTGGAAGTCAAGTCTGGGAAACATCTTTTCCTGGACCAGTAAAGGTAGTTAAGTTGCCTTAAGGTTTCTACATGACCTTGGCTCTCAACTGCGAGCCTAGTCTCTTGGCTATTAGATTTCAAACTCTGCTCTCTGGCTGTTAGGTATAAACTGTGGGCGCGATCTTCCGACCTCGATAACTTGCACTCACGCTTAATGAGGCTGGTGAATAGTGGGAGAAGCCAAAAAAGTGATCCGAGCCAGGTGGCAAACAGTTTGCGATGATGTAGTGTGGCAAGAAACCAATTATCACCACTGAAGCCCCATTTCCATACAATTAACGAGAGCGACCCCATATCCAATGGCGTCCCATCACTCATTGGCCTCCCCAGCAAGTGGTCCGGCTAGCGCCAGTTAGTACTCCTTTTGAACCTGGATTTTTCCTGATTGGCCGCAATAAAACCAATTTATGTAATGGGTGAGCCTATGACCAATTCATGTTCATAGAAACATAGAATTTACAGTGAAGGAGGCCATTTGGCCCATCAAGTCCATCACTCCTGCCCTCAGTGACCTACGTTGCCAGTTAGTTGTCCAACACTGCAAATTAATTATTCTCAGATGCAAACTTTTCCATTTTTATTTCTTTTTATGACATCTTCCCAAAATTTCCATTCCTCCTACTTTGAAACTTTGTGCATCTCCCTCTTTGCCGCACTGAGTTCAGTTAGAACATAGAATATAGAACAGTACAGCACAGAACAGGCCCTTCGGCCCTCGATGTTGTGCCGAGCAATGATCACCCTACCCAAACCCACGCATCCACCCTATACCCGTAACCCAACAACTCCCCCCCCCTTAACCTTACTATTAGGAAACTACGGGCAATTTAGCATGGCCAATCCACCTAACCCGCACATCTTTGGACTGTGGGAGGAAACCGGAGCACCCGGAGGAAACCCATGCACACACGGGGAGGACGTGCAGACTCCACACAGACAGTGACCCAGCCGGGAATCGAACCTGGGACCCTGGAGCTGTGAAGCATTTATGCTAACCATAAATGCTAAGCATTTATGCTAACCTCCATGCTGCCGCGCTGCCCTGCGCTTTGGATGGACCTTCTTCAAGGTCCATCCAAAATTTCCTCCCTAAAACCTCTGCCACAATCTCCTTGAGATCCATTGCCAGCTCGGTGATCAGGCTTTCAGTGACCCCCTTTCCACCGCCCCACCCACTCTGTTAATATCTCCTTCCTTGGTTCACTGTCTGTTTGCCCTCCCAGTTCTCTAAAGACCATTGGGATTTTTCCTTACTAAAAGTGCCGTATGAATATAAATTGCTCATAAGGTTCTAAAACCACTTGAATGATTGCATCCAATATTTCAGCAGTTGGTCGCAACATAAACTGGTTGGGTTTTGACTCCCCACGGCGGGTGGCAGAATCGTGGGAGGGCCGGGCGACTCACGACACGCCGCCCTGGCAACCCCCGCGATTCTCCCACACCCCACTCGCAGAATCGGTGCTCGCCGTTTTTCACGGCGACCGGCAATTCTCCGGACCGGATGGGCCGAGCGGCCTGACGTTCCCGACCGATTTACGACAACGGCAACCACACCTGGTCGCTGCCGTCGTGAACATGGCGCCAAAGTTTTGTTTGTGGCTTGTGGGGGGCGGAGAGGGGAGTGAGCACCACGGCCGTGCTCGGGAGGGGACTTGCTCGCGATCGGTGCCCACTGATCGTCGGGCCAAGTGTCCAAGAGACGCACTCTTTCCCCTCCGCCGCCCCGCAAGATCAAGCCACCACACCTTGCGGGGCGGCGGAGGGAAGACGGCAACCGCGCATGCGCGGGTTGGAGCCGACCAACCTGCGCATGCACGGCTGATGTCAATAGGCGCCACCGGCGCATCATTCTCGGCGCGTCACCTTGACGCAAGCGTCAAGGCCCGGCGGCCAAAATTTATGGAACACTGCTCCTAGCCCCCTGGGGGAAGGTGAATAGGGTGCGAGGAGCGGCCTCCGAGGCTGTCGTGAAACTCGGCCGAGTTCACGATGGCCTTCCCGATGTCGCGCGGGAGCGGAGAATTCCGCCCCCATTCTCTTCTCAAACTGTTAACTCTTTCAATGACAGAATCGCCTGAGATACGGTCACACCTCAAATCAATACTCTGCAGTGAATTAACCTTCCACACACACAGTAAATTTCAAGAAAGACCTAATATTTATAATGGCACAAAGATATTAGGAGTTACAATGTTCCTGCAACATTAATTAAATATAGATCATAAATTTAAAGACATTCCTGAGTCTCTTCCTCTCTCCCAGCTTTCATCAATTTTCTCCAATCTTTTATCTCTTTGCATTTTTTTTGTGTCTATTCCATCCACTTAGCATCACATTGGTTCCAATCTCTACCTAATTGATAATCCAGCTGAAGTTGCTAATGAGTTGATTGGCTGCTTTCTAAAAGAGCTGTGGGTTGGGAGTTGATTTTTCAGTCAGGGAAACAGATTGGGGTGTTGTATGTGAGGGGCCCCGGGAGCCCTCTGAACTGCCGGGAGCCCTCTGAACTGCCGGGAGCCCTCTGAACTGCCGGGAGCCCTCTGAACTGCCGGGAGCCCTCTGAACTGCCGGGGGCCCCGGGAGCCCTCTGAACTGCCGGGGGCCCCGGGAGCCCTCTGAACTGCCGGGGGCCCCGGGAGCCCTCTGAACTGCCGGGGGCCCCGGGAGCCCTCTGAACTGCCGGGGGCCCTCTGAACTGCCGGGGGCCCCGGGAGCCCTCTGAACTGCCGGGGGCCCCGGGAGCCCTCTGAACTGCCGGGGGCCCCGGGAGCCCTCTGAACTGCCGGGGGCCCCGGGAGCCCTCTGAACTGCCGGGGGCCCCGGGAGCCCTCTGAACTGCCGGGGGCCCCGGGAGCCCTCTGAACTGCCGGGAGCCCTCTGAACTGCCGGGGGCCCCGGGAGCCCTCTGAACTGTGAGGGGCCCGGGAGGACTGTTACAGGGAAGGGATTGATAACCGCAATGGAACTCCTATTGTTTGGCAACTTTTCCAGGTTTTGCTCAAGAGAATTTTCCAGCTTCTTTCTCTGTCTGTGAAACCAGTTGAAAGTGTTAATGATCCAAATGACATTTCTTGTTCCTACACCTTGATATTTCTCTGTCTGTATTGGGAATTCTACAAATTGGGTAGCAGTGTTCAAATCCCACACTGGTGGAATTTTTAAAATCTCAAGTGTTCCACAATTAAATGAGTAGCTAATCTAAGTAAATGTTCATGAAATGACATTTCTTGTCATAACCCATCAGGTTTCCTAAGGGAAATCTGCCAGCCTTCTGTGGTCACACTTCATTCCAGAGACACAGCAATGTGATTGGTAACTGCCCTCTGAAAGGGCCAAGCAAATTTTGTTCAAAATCAATTTTGAATGGGTAACAAATCCTTGTCAGCAATGTTCAGATCCAATGAAACAAAATTCCACCTCTCCATATATCAGCTGACCAATTGAGGAAAGGAATATCCTTGAGCTAGTGAGCTGCTAGGATGAAGCAGTGTGTGTTGGCAGAGCTATCCACCATGGAGGAATGATCATTGACACTAACTTGTCCTCCCTGACTGGGTCAATTGTGAAGCATCTGTTGGAACTGAAATCTGACATACTGGTGATGCCAGAGCCCAGTAAGAAATAAGATTTTCTTAATTTAGTTGCAACTGAGGGTTAATGAGCTGCAGTTGCTGCAATGAGCAGCTAACTCCAGCTCTCATTACTTGACCCAGTTACTTCCACTCCTCAAACTTGCTTGGAATTTCAGCAGATAATGCACCCACTCCAGCACAAGGCCATGTTACAATGCTGCATTTTACATTACTGTTGCTTGGACACTTGGAGCTTATCTGTCAAAAGTGTGGAGATGTAAAGAACAGGCATTCTCTTGAACTGGAACATTTTTTTATTCAGTTCAAAGCAATAATAATTGGTTACTCATTAGATCCACCACCCCATTGACCTCCCTAATCAATTGCACATGCCATAAGCAGTGGTTTGAGGGGAATAGAGGAATCATGTGGGAGCTGGGAGGAAGGAGAAAGTTGGATGAGTGAGATTTTGTAGAGCATAAACACCACCTTAGGCCAATTACTTTTTTTTTCCTGTACTGTTTCCCTTCACTTCCAGCAGCCATCAAAATTACTGCCTTTGTCCCTGTCATACTTACTTAATTTACACTATTGTTGTCATCTGCTAACTGGCTCAAACATCAGAGCATCTGTATTTTTGTGAAGTTGGTGTGTAGTTGGAGCCTTCTACGCACATTTTGAACTAAGTAATGAAGTTGACTGAACCATCCCAGCAGCAACAACTACATTGGAACTATTTTATTTGAGCAGAGGTGCAAGATAAATGGAGGCTAATCTAGTCAACTGTTTACGACGGGAATCGTGCCCACTTGCATCAAGTCATCAGCACTAACCAGAATGGTTTATTAAATTATCTGCAGGAATCTGGCTCTATTTGCACCCAAGTCTCATTTCTGGTTTGAAGCTTTCTAGATGCATCCCAATTACCAGAATATCCAGTTCTATCTGGCTATTGAGACTGAATTACCAATGAGACATGGCCCAACTATCCCAATCCCATATTCAGAACAACAACCATTCCAGGAATCCTCTGTTAAAGTGGGTGCCATTTTCTCCACACTTTAGATTTATGTAGCACCTCCTCCTGGATGTAAAAATATTAATTTTATAGCAGGAGATGGAGCCCTAACCAGAGCCAAACATTTTAATTTGCACAACATGAGATTATTTTATTTTTTTTTTGCTGTGGAATTGGAAAATAATTCTTGTCAGTGGAAATATTTTTCTAATTTCATTCAGAGACTTATAAAAACAGGCAGGTTCTGGTGATGTTTGCAAACACGTGTGAAGAAAATTTCAAATAGCTAGGATTGAAAGCTTTACTTTGTTGTCACCCCTGGCAGAGTGCAAGAATCAGGTGCCTATCTCTCTCTTTCAACACCCTTGGTTACCATTGAACAGAAACTGAACTAGGGGCTCCCCACATCCGGTCAGGGGTGCAGTGCGGACGTCTTATTGAAGGGGCTGGTGGGGTAGAAACTTATTGGAGGGTGACTGTGGGATCCAGGCAAACGACAGATTAATAATTATATTCCACCCTGTTGCTATCTTTTAGTGGCTATAAATATGGGGGTCAATAAGGTCGCCTTTCTTAATCTTGATTGAAATATGCTTTTCAGAGTCGTCAGGTATCTCTTGATACCACCACAAGGTTCAACCGAATATCGATCAAAACGCCAATACACCAGTGTCCTAAGTTGCGGTTAGCCTTGCTTTGTTTGTTTGTCTCTTCTTGCTAATGGAGTGGTGCGAAGTCTGGGACTGTCGGCTACCTGAGCACTAGACTTTTGTTTATCGGAGATGGGTCATCAATGTGCAAATCAACATTGATTTTTGGTTTTGGTTCTGTCTTCTAAATACACATTCGGGCTCTGTGCCTGCTTGTTACTTTTTGCATTGTCCAATTTTTCCCTGTATGCTCAGAGTGTCCATTTCTATATACTGAAAGTGGCCATCCCAGATGGCTACATTCCCTCCCTGATCCTCAACGCAAAGTGTGAAGGATCACATTACTGAATCTTCTTTGTTCTCTGCCTAAGTTGAGCACCCACAATCAAGGACAGGTTCTATCCTACTCTGTCGTATAGATTTGAACCTTTTAACTAAATTGCTTTTTATTTGCATCATATCATTATAAAATCCTAAGGGGCACTACAACATTCAAGCATGCATTACATTTCTTTCTTCAAACATCTCTAACTATCTTTCTCTAAACTATATTCAGGCTGTTTAGCCAATAAAAAAAATTTACCAACAGTATAAAACTATACAATAGCAGCGGTACATTTCTCTATCTTGGTCAGTACAGAAAATTCAAATCCTTTCTTTCTTTTATTAGAACAAATCAAAAAATAATCGATGCACCTTGGGCGCGATTCTCCGCACTCACGACGGGTCGGAGAATAGCGGGCGTCGCAAATTTTTACAGCGACGCTGGTCCGACGCCCTCCCGCTATTCTCCGAACCCCGCAAAATCTCGGAGTCGCCATTCCCGCCAAACTCCTCCATCACGCCCCCGACACGACCAGAATCACTACAAATTGCCCCCCCCCCCCCCCGCTATTCACCGGCCCGGATGGCGCACTGTTTACATGGCGTCAAACACACCTGCTTTTTAAGTTCGTCAACCAGTCGTGCTGGCTCACGACAGCTTCGAGAAGGTTAGTGCACCGCTCGAGTCTGACCACAACGGGGAAGGCATCCCTGAGACCGGGAGGGGGGTCCAGAGCGGGGGCAGTGGGGGAGACGGAGGGGGGCAGTGGGGGAGACGGAGGGGGGGGGGTTAGGTAGCGAGTGAGCCGTCCAACCCCGTAACAAAATGTCTGCCACCATGCCATGGCGTGCCGGTCACGAGGACACGGCCGCTGGTTGCCCTGTGGCTTATGGCCACAGGCCACTGACGCACCCATGAGGAGGACATAGTTTACTGGCCGTTGGATGCAGAAAGTGAACAGGGGTTAGGCTGCCCGCGTGTCAGCAGCGCGACCAGGCCACCGGGACACACAGGTATCCCGTGGCTGGCGGCTGCCGAGTTGTCGACTAACCTCCGTCTAATATGTCCCGTTTCTCTGCCCCCCACCACCCTTCTGTAGGTTAGCACAATGTATGTGAACAGAACGCCTATGTTCTGCGCAGTGGTTGGGGCCGCTGCACTGCATTTGGCGATGCAGCAGCATCCACACCCACAACCCGCAGTGGATGCAGGGCCAGCTGCAGCAGCAGAGGGAAGGGCCGAGGAGTTGCCAGTCGTCGAGCAGCATGGTGAGGAGGAGGAGGAAGAGGAGAGAGTGAGGGTGCAGCCACGGCGCCAGAGGCGACGACCAAGGCCGAGGGTGTACCGTGTCCGGCTCTCTTTCCTAACAATGACGGACATCGTCTGCAGCAGGAGACTCCGGCGGAGTAGGCAGACGGTGATACATATCTGTCACCTCGTGGCGCAACTCGCCCCACATGGAACGGGGGAGGACACGCGATCCCGGTTGCCATCAAGGTGCCGGTCGCTCTTAACTTCTATGCTACCGGCTCCTTCCAGTCTCCGAGCGGGGACGTCTCTGGGATCTCCCAGTCATCGGTGCACAGGTGCATCCGGGATGTGACCGATGCCCTCTATGCCATCGTGGACCGTTACATCACCTTTCCCGAGGACCAAGCAAGTTAAGACTCACGAGCTCGTGGATTTCCCAGCGTGGCCGGGATACCGAGGGTGCAGGGGGCAATCGACTGTGTTCACGTCCCCATGCGCCCGCCTGCAGGGGACAGGGATGTGTTCACAAACAGAAGGGGGACATACTCCATGAATATCCAGGTGGTATGCGACCCCCCCACATGAGGATCATGAATATCTGTGCAAGGTTCCCAGGGAGTGTGCATGACTCCTACATACTGGCGCAGTCGTTCATCCCTGCGATGTCTGAGGGACGTCCCCCCCGGCTGAGGGGCTGGTTGCTAGGCGACAGGGGTTATCCGCTGAGGTCTTGACTGATGACGCCTATACGGAGGCCTCAGACCAATGCAGAAACACGATACAACGAGGCCCATGCAGCAACCAGGGGTGTGGTGGAGCGCTGCCTTGGCCTCCTGAAGATGAGATTCAGGTGCCTGGACCGCTCCGGAGGGGCCCTGCACTACCAGGTCGACAGGGTCGCTCGCATTGTAGTGGTCTGCTGTGCGCTGCACAACATCGCGATGCAGAGGGGAGATGACCTGCTGCAGGAGGCGGAGGGAGAAGCCAGTGGCAGTGGTGCCAGCACAGAGGAGGTGGAGGAGGAGGAGGAGAGTGAGGAGGAGGAGGAGGCTGGTGGAGTGGTGAGCTCAGAATCGTTAGAGAGAGTCTGACCCATGGCAATAGCTGAACCATCCACCTTGGTGGCCGCTGAGATCGTCACTGACACGCCATCACGTGCCCGCGTGGGCTAGCTGTGGGAGGGGGGAGGGGCAGGGACTGCACACCCGGCACCGAGGTTTCACCATTCGTCAACCCCAGCGACACTCGGTCACCATCACGATTCCTGTGGCTGTGGAACAATCACACGGTATTACAAGTAAGGTGGAACAGTGCGTTTTAATGTTAACAATTATTTACAGGTGCCCTAGCCCCTACAACTAAACTGTGCCCTTCACCCGTGCCAACTTACTCAGTGTCTATCTTAGTTGCCTTACGGGCCCTAACACTACGTCTACGTGACTCCCCAGATGATACAGCAGGAGTGGAGGAGGATTGCTGCGAATCGCCCCCCTCGACTCGTTTCTCCTTGGCCAAGCGTTTCCTGGGGCGACCCGGCCTTGATGGGCCAGGCTGCTCTGCGGGCGTCTCGGGTGACATTGTGCCACCCTGCTGCCCACCCGATGCACCAGGGATGGGACGGGGGGAGGCCGGGAATTCCGGGACGTCCCGTGATGGACTTAATGGGATGGGCCCCGAAACCACCACCTCCCTCGGGGAGCCCGGTGGCCCCCGGGCCTCACTTTGGGACAGAGGTGCGAGCGGGGTGGTGCCCCGTCGCACCACCGACACCTGGCGCTGCCAGTCCTGGAGGCCTGCAACGGTATCCACCAGGATCCGAAGGTTTGCAGACACGGAGTCCAGGGAGTTAGACATTCCCGTCAGGGACTGTGCCATCTCAACCTGTGTGTGCACGACGTCATCCAGCACATGTGTCAGGCGGTTGATGCTCTTGGCGACTGACTGCTGCGACTGGCCAATGACCTGGTGAGACTGGGCCAAGGCCTGCAGGGCGCCGGCAATGTCGTTTTGCCTCTGGCACATTGCTGCCTGTGAGAGGGCAACCCTGTCCAGGGCCGAGGATGATGCGTGCATATGAACCCCAATGCCTTGCATCACCTGACCCATTGCCTCCACCGCGGATGCCATCCGTGCGGTGTCGGACTGGGTCTCTGCCATGAGTGGCACCACTCCCTGCTCGTGGACGCGGTTCGGCTCCTCTAACAGCGTCTGCAGAGTCTGGAAGGCAGCCCTCATCCCGTCGTTGTTTCCCTGGGTTTCTTGAGGCATCGGCTGTGCGGGTGGGTTGAGGAACTCCGAAAACGTCTGGGAGCCAGCTGCATCCTGGGCCTGGTCTGGCCTCCGCGAGTCCGGGCCCTCGATTGCTCCGACCTCCACCTGCTGTACCTGCTCAGCTGTGATGTGCGAACCAGACGGTGACCCAGGAGACTCATCACTAAATAGGCCCGCCGGGGTGAGTGTCTCTGGGATGATGGATGTTGTGGGAGATAGCAGTGCGGGATAGTCGCAATTTAGCGCCTCCTCTATGGTGTGGGGCCGCTCAGAGTCCGGAGGGTTATCGCTGCCCATTTCCGGGGGTTGTGTTCTCGCCACCCTCTGGGCGTCCTGATCCGCAGATTGGGTTGGGGAGGATGGGGCTCCCCGCTGATCGGGCACCCTCTGTCGTGCGGCCCCGGGTGAGGTGGCGGCAGATGCCTGTGTCCGTCTGCAGCCAGACGGCCCTGGTCGTTCGGCATCACGTCCTAGGGAAGAGAATGAGACGGGTTATTTAGATTTACTCGGCAGGCCGCTGGATGGTCCCAGTGGGCAGGGTGTGTGAAGGGACAGAGGATGGGGGAGGTGTCCCAGTGGGCAGGGTGTGTGATGGGACAGAGGATGGGGGAGGTGTCCCAGTGGGCAGGGTGTGTGAAGGGACAGAGGATGGGGGAGGTGTCCCAGTGGGCAGGGTGTGTGAAGGGACAGAGGATGGGGGAGGGGTGGGTGTTTATCAAGGAGGGTTGTCTCACTTGTTGCAGCTCCGCCAACCTCACATAGCACGACATCCCGGGTGGCAGACCCCCCAACAAGGTCCAGTGCCCTCTGCTCAAAGATGGTGAGGGGGTGCAGGTTGGGCGAACCCCCTCCAGTCTTGTGCCGCTCACGGTTGTTGTGAGCGGACTTGGCCTGTTGGGGGAGGGTACATAGGTAGATCATTACAATACGGCAGGTATCAGCAGTCCGTTCAGATACTGGCACAGTTTGGGGGTCAAGTTGTCATAAGACGATTGCATCTCTCCACGGGGCCAGAGCGCTGGGTCTGTGACAACTTTGTGAACCACCCTCAAATAACTCTGCCCCAATCCCCCTCCACCCCCCCCCCCCGTGCCGGGGGGGGGGGGGGGGGGGGGGGAGGTGGGTGATTAAGTAAAGGGGGGGGGGAGAGGGATGGTTGTGACCAGGGGGCACCTTCTTGGCACTTACCCTGGCAGCCCTGGTGAGGTCGTGAAGCTTTTTCCGGCACTGCTCTGCAGAGCGAGGGGTCTGCCCCACAGCACTGACGGCAGCAGCCACCTCACGCCAGGCCTGGTGCACCGCGCTGGCAGGTTGGCGATGCCCTCTCCGCGGGCGGATGATGCCCCTCCTCTGCTCGACAGCATCGAGCAGCGCCTCGACGTCAGCATCTACAAAGCGAGGAGCAGCTCTCCTGGGCTCCGACATCATGGCCTACAGATTCTGTGCTCGCCCGCGCCTTTTTACGGCGTCGTGCGGCGTCACGTGGGCGTGATCGTGTCGTCGCCGCGTTCCGTCATCATCGCGCACATGAAATGGACCCTTCCCGACCGTCGTAAAATGCGCCCGTTTTTTACGACAATTCCGCGATTTTTCACGGGTGCGGAGAATCGCACCCCTTATTTATTTAGTGAGAGTGGGGGGGGGTTTGCTGGTGTCTGAAAATAGGGGGTCTTAAGTGTGTATACTGGAGTGCGGGAGGCTTTCCTTCACCATTTTCAAAGTCTCAGCATCTGGATGATACTGCAGAGTATTGCTATCACTATGTATGGCAGTGATGGCATTCATTCATGGCCTGTGTGGTGGGGGTTAGGGGGGTCTCTTCCGTGCGCAACTATAGTAATCCCACGATGATACAAATGTACATTCAAATCCTTTCTTATATTAGAACAAATCAAAAAATAATCGATGCACCTTATACATACATTATGTCCGTCTTCATTTTTCTCTCTGTCTTCCTCTGTCTTCTGGAGTTCCAGATTTCCTGTAGACGCAAGCTGTCATCAATTGCCCATTAGGATTGTCACCAAATGTGACTCCCTTTTTAAAAAATTTTGAAAACCAAATATTTTTGGGGACAAGACATCTGAAAAACCAAAATACTGTCACAGTGCGAGCAGTCTTGCAGCCTGTGTGGCCGATGCGCTGAGTGGGAGGACAATTTATCCATCCAGCAGCAAATCGTTTCACCCAAGTGTTTGAACGTGTAAATAGCATGTGGGGATAGCGACCTAAGGGTCGCCGGAAAGCAAACAAAACGTGTGGCAAAGAGCATTCTTTAAACCACATCCTAAGAAACAGTTAAAGAGTTTCAAAAATAAATGCTCCGAATGGGCTGCGGCAGGGCAAGAATGGGTGGAATCCCCGGGTAGGGCGGTGACCAGTGCCGTAGGTGCACTACCCAAGCCTAGCTGACTAGATGGGAGTCCTCGGGCAGGGTGGGGATCAGTGCCGTTACTCCACTGCCCTGGTGACCAGACAAGAACGGAAAGAATTTGTTCACCATGGATAGACTGGTTCTCATGATTGCCTTTATGACTATCAATTGGTGTCTGCCGACAAACTTGTCCCTTTTAACTGCCATGTGGCATTAAAAGAGCAGTTATGACGGCATCAAGATTTGGCATGGGGCCATTAATAAACTATCGTGAGTCGAACAACATACAAACATTCAACATTTAGAAAAAAACAAGCTGAAACAAGAAAGCAGGCACTCTCCATCAGAAAGAAGGACACCGTAAATCTCAGTCGGTTCCATTTTTCTCACGACGACACCTCATTGTTCTACTGCATAAAAAAAGAGTCGCAAAGGGGCTAGCCCGTGGGAGTCAGACTCCTTGAGTCGTCATCTTCTCCCAGTTTCCAAACTTGTGACTGGAGTAGCTGTGCCAAGGCGGCCTGGACCGTTGTGGGGTCTAGCTCATCGTTACGGATGAGTCTGTCGGACTTATCACGGTGCCAATGCTTAGTGTCTAGGGTGGAGGCGGTAGGGGGCAATCCATTGTCGTCGGGCGGTAGGTCCAGTTCAAGGGCTCTTCCTGTTCGGAGTCACTGGGAGTGGGACCTGGTGCAGAATTTAAATCGTGGCAGTTCCAGAAGGTCTAACGCAGGGGTGGGCAAACTACGGCCCGCCAAAGGTCTTTATGCGGCCCACCAAGATCAAGTCATAAACATTTTAAAAATAAGGTTAATTGGGGGGAAGGGGTGGGGGGGGGCTGTTGGGTTACTGGTATAGGGTGGATACGTTGACTTGAGTAGGGTGATCATTGCTTGGCACAACATCGAGGGCCGAAGGGCCTGTTCTGTGCTGTACTGTTCTATGTTCTATATGAGGCGCCCAGAATCCTAACCGGGTGAAGCGCCATTTTTGAAAAGTAGAGAAAAAGAGGGCTAAAGGCAGGATGTCGCCGGGGGAAGCGCTGAGGTATATGCCGCACGCTAATTGGTTACAACCGGGACTATTAATTAATATACCATGCGGCCCTTTAAAATTGTGAATTTCTGAATGTGGCCCTTGCACGGAAAAGTTTGCCCACCCCTGGTCTAACGTATCAGAGCTGTCGGTGCTGATCGAATGAAGGGAGGGGTGGAGTCATGTGTCAGTCAAAATAGTGCCCGTGGACGGGCTGGACTGGTTGGAGGAGGGTAGGAATAGGTTGTTCATGGACGGGGCATGTTAGTGTGCTGCTGTGAGTGAGATGTGGTGGGAGTGGTTGCACTGTGTGCCATAAGCCTTAAACTGGTTTATGTGAAACCATCCTGACTTGCCATTAGGATAAGTGATCTTATAAATGGAGGAGCTGACTTTGTCTGAAATTGAGTAGGGTCCTGCGAATTTGGGGGGGGGGGGGGGAAGAAATTAAGTGGGGTTGTACAGGGAGAGCATGACTTACTGCCCTACTGAAAATTCCCTTGGGTGTACCTTTTTTTTATCAAAATCCATGTTTTACTGTTTTTTCCGTGTGCCAAGCCTAACAGCTGTGGCGAGCTGGGCTGCTTTAATGTTTTCCAGGATTTGTACTGCTTTCTCATGGGTGAGGGCAGTGACTGTGGGGCTGGCCAAATCGAGCCCTAATAAGTATTCTGTTCCCTTCATGGGTCGTCCGGTCATGAGGAGGGTGTTGGGGGTGTATCTGTTGAAGTCGATAACGTGTTCCAAATGAACATGAGTGCAAATGGGAGAACTGGGTCCCATGTCATATTTTGCTGCTGTACCATTTTCCTAAGGGTTGCTTTGAGGGTTCGATTCATGCGTTCTACAAACCCGCTGGATTGGGGGTGATAGGCTATATGAAATTTGTTGTCGTATGCCGAAAATTGTGAGGACATTTTTCATGATGCGTCCTGTGAAGTGTGAGCCTTGGTCTGACACGATACTACGGGGGAGTCCCCATCTTGTGAAAATTTGCTGTGTTAGAATCTTGGCTGTCATTTTAGCCGTGTTAGTCCCAGATGGAAAAGCTTCCACCCATTTCGTGAAGGTGTCGATCGCTACCAACACATATTTAGAACCATTTCTACAGGGGTGCAGGAGACCTAATATAATTTCTGTAGATTGGTCCTGGGGCCATTAACAGGGGGTGTGTGTGGCTGAATTGACCTTTCTTCGCATACCTGGCTGGATTGTTCTGGGTGCAAATCAAACAATTCTCAATGTAATCAGTCACATTGGATTTTGAATCAGGCCACCAGCAGAGAGGTCTGAGGTGGGCAAAGGTTTAATCTGTCCCTTGGTGTCCATGGTTGTCATGGAATTGGCAGATAATCTGGTTTCTATATCTTGGGCGGGGAACACATAAATACAGTCTTTTAAAATTATACCATTGAGTGCTATTAAAGTGTTTCTGTACTTATCATAGGGAGCTGGGAAGTTACCTTTTTTAAAACTTCCCTGAGCTTTTCGTCTTCCTTCTGTGCCTGGGCTAAATCTTGAATATTGGTCTGAGACCTGGACCACGTGTACTGGAGCGCACTGGGGCGGGGGGGGGGGGGGATTCCAAAAGTGACCATGTCTGGAACAGGGTGCGGACAATTCGCCGACAGACAGTTGGCCGACAGACAGTTGGCCGACAGACAGTTGGCCGACAGACAGTTGGCCGACAGACAGTTGGCCGACAGACAGTTGGCCGACAGACAGTTGGCCGACAGACAGTTGGCCGACAGACAGTTGGCCGACAGACAGTTGGCCGACAGACAATTTGTAAACCTGTAGTCTGTATCTTGCGCCATAAACACTGGCCAAAGTGAAAAAAACAACCATACACAAACGTGAGGTAAATGTTTTTTGATGCTGTTTATAGCTGCTTTCTCAAAGTTCACTGTAATAGACATCACATTTAAATTCCTTCCTTCTGTAATGAATTTAAATATTAAATCATAATTCTCTTCACTTTTACTGTTTGTTACACAATAAAGTAGTAGCACTGTTTTACGTTCAGAAATTAGTGCATGGATCGTGTATAGCTGCTTACCCAAAGGCGCAGAGTCAAAAGTCCCGTCACAAAACCACTCGGTTTTCTTGGATAAAATTTCCAAATTTTTCAACGTACCAAAAGTAGAAACATCTTCATTTTCATAGAGTAAAAAATCATCACCTCTTGGAGTCTTATATAGTTCTTCCTCACTTATTACTGGTCTTTTTCGTCGCACCGTACGCTTGAGAGAGTCCTTTTTTGGTAATGCTCCGACAATGGTCAAGGGGATATCGGACGTTAGATTATCAATGATAGAGCTTGGCGATTGTGCAGCAAGATGTTTTATTTCTTCTTTAACTTTTGAAGCTTGATTCTCAATAGGTGTTGGCGGATGCGAGTGTTCAGAAGACGTTCTGCTAATTTCCTCATCGATCGTTGTCATTCTTGCGTTGCAGACTTTACGATTTGCGCATCTCCAATAAGTCTTTGATTCCCTGGTTTTGTCAATAATATAGGCGTATCCCTCGAACCGAAGCTTTTTGCCTCCTCGCTCCGTTTTGACAAACTCCATGATAGATACTGAAGGGCTTTGAATAAGGTCTTGAAATTAATTTACAATTGTTGAAGTACGTAATTTAGTATAACTATTTTAAGCGGGTTCCCTGTCGACTAATTGTCCTATCGGCCAATTGTCCTGTCTGTCAATTGTCTGTCGGCCAACTGTCTGTCGGCTAATTGTCTTTCGGCGAATTGTCCTACTACCTCTGGAACCTGCTTTTGCTAGGGCGTCTGCCTTAACGTTACCGGGGGAGGGGGGATGAACGATGGTGGCTGCGAACCTTAACGATACCGTATTTACGGCCTTTAGCTGTCTTGAGGATATGCTGGAGTAATGGGGCTGAGGGTAGGGGTTTTCCATCGGCAGAAACAAAACCTCTTAGATTCTCAGTTAAGCTACTGCAGGCATATAGGCTGTCGGAGTATATGTCGCCTGGGGTCGGGAACGAGTCTGGGTGCTGTTCAATGTAGGCTACGGATGCTAATTCGGCTGCCTGCGAACCTAGATGTCCAGGCAATTTCAGTGAGAGTTCTTCTAATGCGCGTCCCTGTGCATTCTCTACATAAATACCACAACCTGTGATTCTTTCACCATTTAAAACTGGAGGAGCCATCCACATAAATCCTAAGGTCTGCGTCAGTGTCTGTGGGCTGGAGTCTCTGGGGTGTAGTACATGGTTTTGGGGGAGCTGATTTGGGGATATTGTACTGTGCTTGGTGGTAATGATATCACTTGTGGGGTGCCTGTGTACTGTAAATTGTCTGCCAGAAACAGGTGTCTTAGTCCCTTTAACCGTAATGTCCTGTCCTTTGTGGGAGTAGGGTCCATCGTGCTGCGTGAATTTGGCTGACAGTGCTGTCCTTCAGTCTACCATCTAGCAGAAGTTGGGTTGGGGTGTGCTCTGTCAAAATGCTTAGGGGGTTGAGTCCTGTTATGTACGCAAAGTACTGAACAGGCCAAAAAACTGCAAACAAGTACCTTTTGCAGGCAGAAAATCCTTGCTCTACCAGATCGAGAACTGGTGAGGTGTAGGCTACGGGGCCTAAACAATTGTCTTTCCTGAAGGAGCATGGCCGAAAAAGGGTTTGGTCGGTGGATGCTACCTCTATTGCGTATGGGGGGAGTGCGTCCCTTACCTGTAAAGCGGGGGCTGTGCTCGGGGCACGTTTCAATGCATCCACGGCATCAGTGTGCTGTGGAAGCCATTTCCATGGGGCTTGCTTTTTTAGGAGCTCAGAAAGAGGGGCTGCCTTTGTGGCAAAACCGTCTGTGGTTCCTGCAGTAGCCAACCAGTCCTAGAAATGACCGGAGGCCTGTAACAATCTGGTCAAGAGTAATTTAACAATGGAGTCAATGCATTTCTCCTCCATCTCTCACCTCTCATTTGCCATGGGTGATTACTGTGCCTAAATAAATAAATTTACCTTCTGGAGAATCTGGGCCTTTTTTGAGGGTTAACTTTACATCCTATTTCGTGAAGGAGCCCTAATAATTCGGTGAGAAGTGAAATGTGCTCTCCCTTGGTGTCCGCCTGTAGGAGTACGTTGTCTACATACTGAACGAGGCATTCTGGTCAGGAAAAGTTTGCTAATCCATTTGCCAATTGTCTGTGGAAAATGGAGGGGGAGTTGTGGAAGCCTTGAGGTAGGCACGTCCATGTGTATTGCTGTCCCTGGAAGGTGAAAGCAAATTTGTATTGGCACACTTCTTTTAATCCAATGGAATGGACTAAAAGCTGTTGCTGATGTCCAAAACCATGAAAAATTTCGCCTTGTCTCTGTTTTAACATTGTCTCGGGATTCGTGTCCATGGTGGGGGCTGCTAATGGGGTCACTTTGTTTAGTTCCCTATAATCAATATGATCAGTCACCATGAGCAATCGGGTTTCCTTATGGGCCAAATTGGGGCATTGTTAGTTGAGGCTACTGAACGAAGTACGCCTTGGTCAAGTAAACTTTGGATGACTTTTGCAATTTCTCCCTCTGCTTGTTGGGGTTTCTGGGGTTTAGGACCGGGAGCTGTGATAACTAAACCAGCGATCTTGCCGAAGTCATGCTTGTGCTAGGCAAAAGATGCGTTGTGTTTCTGTAAAACATCTCTAACTACTTTGTCTTGACTAATGGTTTGTGGATCAAACTAGAAGTCTCCTACTGTGCTAATCCTGTGTGCGTAGTCTTCAACTGTGAGCGTGGCGGGGGCTCGTGCTGCCTTTACCATTGTCCACGAACAGCATGCAAACATTGAAGGGGTCGAACAAAAGATTGTGGGAGCTCATGAAATCTATCCCCAAAATGTGTTCGGCTGTCTGGGGTAGATCTACTAAAACAACGGGGTGTTTTGTCTAATGTTGCCTATCTGAATAGCCACGCGCCATAATGTGTCCCTGCTGTAAGTGTCCTTTCGAGCCTCTAAGGCTAATGGTGTCTGTGGTGGGCCATGTATCCCGTTGGAACATTGTGGAGGAATGTAACGTGGTATGGGAGCCTCCTGTGTCCCAAAGAAATTCTACGGGGTGTCCCTGGACTGTGCCTGCTGCTACCTGTCTTCCAGACCTCTCCCAAAGGATGTCTCAAACCCAAGTTGGGTAGCTCGAACACCATCAATCGGTGCTGTTCATGTTTGCGTTCTCTGAATCTGGCGCTAACACTGAATGGACTTGTCTTTGTTCTTATTTGGATTATTTGGTTTCGCTGCTGTTTCTGGGGGGCATTGCATTCTCGGGCGTAATGTCGTAACTGTCCACAATTATAGCATTCTTGTGTCTTGGGCTGCTGTGGGCTGTTTTCTTCCCTCGTTTACCCATGTGAGGTTTTGAGGTGTCCTGACTAGATGCATGTTAGCTCTTCCTACTTATTCCCTGAAGGGACTGTTCCCAAGCTTGGGATAATCTCTTTTAAATATCCATTTCTCATTTGTGTGTCTTCTGAGGGGTCATAATTGCCGCAAGCTCTCTATCCTGCTTCGGTCGCATGGGAGACTAGGATATGAGTCCATTTAGCCATATTTTCTGGTGTCAAATGGGCGCGGACTAACTCTCCAAATACTGCAATAAAGTGGGTCCAAAGGTGTTCAGCAAATGCTGTTGGGTGCTCAGTCTTTCTCTGTCTGCATTTATTGAGTCCTTCTACAGGATCTCCCTTATTGTAGCCAATCACATCTGGGATCGCTGCATGCATTTCTTGGATGGTACTTCCTCCTACATTTTTGTGGGTCAGGAAGGGCTGCCACGACTGAGGGGTCGAGCCCGTAAGGCAATGAAGAGGGACACAGAGTAAATTGGCACGGGTGCAGGGCACAGTTTAGTTTTAGGGGATAGGGCATCTGTACATAATATTCACCATTAAACTCACTGTTGCACCTAAGTTGTAAGACTGATTTTTCCATTGCCACGGGGATTGTGATGGTGACCGAGTGTCGCTGGGGTTGACGAGCGGTGAAACTTCGGTGCCGGGTGTGCAGTCCCCTCCCCTCCACAGTCGGACACCGTAGTCTTCGGCACTCCGATGCCAGCTACCCCACACGGGCACGTGATGGAGCGTCCCTGACGAACTCAGCGAACACCGAGATAGATGGTTCAGCTATTGCCATGAGTCAGACTTTGTTTAACGATTCTGAGCTCACAGCTCATCGCAGATCGGGCTGCCATCATTCAACATGGCACTGATCAGACCCGCTGACACAACCGTCAATGTCGTGCCATACCGTTGTGCCGTAGTGGTAAGGTGATGTCGAAGTGGAGCAGTGTACGCAGAGCAGGGATGGGGGGGGGGGGGGGGGAGTTGTGTGCTGTCCGTGTGCACGACTGGCGATGCAGGTGGTAGTGTACTGTTCAGCGATTCCGTCGCACCCAGTGCCTGAATCTTGCAGCCACCAACACGTCGCGTGCCCGCTGTCCTCGCCAGTGCCGTCGTGCAGACTCCTGGACAATACCAGCACCCGGGTCATGTCTTGTGTGCTTGTGCTGCACCTAACGTGCCACCCTGCTGCTCGCCATCCACCACCTCCTCCTCCACCTCCACCTCCACCTCCTCATCCACGTCCTCGTTAGCGTTGGCACCACTGCCAGTAGCTTCTCCCTCCGACTGCTCCACCCAGGGCATCTCCCCTCTGCAGTGCGATGTTGTGCAGCGCACCGCATACCACAACAATGCGAGCGACCCTGTTGGGCCGGTACTGCATGGCCCCTCCAGAGCGGTCCAGGCATCTGAATCTCATCTTAAGCAATCCAAAGCAACGCTCCACCACACCCCTGGTTGCTGCATTAGCCTCATTGTATAGGGTCTTCGCGTTGGTCTGAGGATCCGCATCGGCGTCATCAGCCAAGATTTCAATGGATAACCCCTGTTGCTCAGCAACCAGCCCCTTCAGCTGGGGGGGGGGCTGTCCCTCAAACATTGTGGGGATGAATGTAGGCATCATGCACACTCCCTGGGAACCTTGCGCACACGTGCATGATACTCATGTGGGGGTCGCATACCACCTGGATGTTCATCGAGTATGTGCCCTTCCTGTTAGTGAACACTTCCCCGTTGTCTGCAGGCGGGCGCATGGGGACGTGAACACCATCGATCACTCCCTGGACCATCGGTATCCCGGCCACCTTGGCAAATCCACAGGCTCGTGCTTCCTGATGTGCTCGGTCCTTGGGAAAGGTTATGTAACGGTCTGCGATGGCGAACAGGGCGTCGGTCACATCCCAGATGCACCTGTGGACCGATGCCTGCGATATCCCGAATAGGTCCCCGCTCGGAAACTGGAAGGAACCGGTAGCGTATGCCACCGTCACCTTGATGGCAACCGGTATCGCGGTGTCCTTCTCCTGATGCAGGTGGAGCAAGGTGTGCCACAAGGTGGCAGATGTGTGCGACCGTCTCCCTGCTGAACTGGAGTCTCCTGCAGGTGATGTCCGGCAGTGCCTCGAAAGACATCCGGTCACGGTACACCGTAGGCCTCGATTGCCGCCTGTGGCGCCCTGGCTCCACCATCAGTGCCCGCATCCTGTGCCTTCCTCAGCGTTTGGGGGCAATGTTCCCCTTGGCCTCCCCCTGGACATACCGGCCATGAGCGCCTGCGGCCTGTACGGCGACGACGGGCCACTCTGCGGCCATTCCCTCTGTTGCTGCAGCTGCCCCTGCGTCCACTGTGGGATGTCGCTGTCGATGCTGCTGGATGGCCAACTGCAGTGCAGCGGCCCCAACTACTGCGCTGAACATCGTCCTTTGGTTCGCATACATGGTCACCTACAGAAGGGTGGTGGGGGGCAGAGAACGACATGTTATTCGACACCTCGGCAGCCGCCTGCCACGGGATACCTATGTGTCCCGGTGGCCTGGTCGCGCCGCTGATGCGCGGCCAGCCTAACCCCTAGTCACGTTCTGCGTCCAACGGTCAGTTAACAACGTCCTCCTCACCGGTGCGTCAGTGGCCTGTGTCCATCCGCCACAGGGCAACCTGTGGGCATGTCCTCGGCACCGTCCTGCCATGGCAGGGCGGCTGAGATGTTGCATCCACGGGTGGACGACCCACTCCACTCACTCCCTCCCCCCCCCGCCCCCACTACTCTTACTTTCCCCCCCCCTACTGAAACTCACTCCCTTTCTCCCCCCCCCCCCCCCCACCTCCACTCACTCCCTCTCCTCCTCTCTCCCCCCCCCCCCCCCCCCCCCACCCTCCACTCTCTCCCTCTCTTCTGCCCCCCCCCCCCCCCCCCCCGGCCACAGCGGTCTCATGGAAGCCTTCCCCAGTCTGCGGAGACTCCGGGCTGGTCCGCTCACCACCTCACTCAGCAGCATCAGCCAGCACGACTGGCTGACGACTTTAAAAAGCAGGTGTGGACGGCGACGGCATTTTGGGTGCCTCGGGCGATTCTCCGGATTGCGCTGCGTGGAACACGACGGGACCGATTTTGCCGTTTGGGAGAATTGCGGGAGCGCGTCGGACCGGCGTTGCGTGAAAAACTGCCGTGGCCTCGGAGAATCGTGCCCAGTTTCTTTCAAACACACCATTACTAAATGGGCTTTCTGCAGCCGTATTCAGAACTGTGATATTCACGTTTTCTCACACATCCCTAAACTCCTCATTGGCAAATTCTCCCCCGTTCTCCATGAGGAATTTTGCCGGTGGGCCCATTCCTGTCCCTATCCATTTTTCCACGATTTGATCATGAATTACTCTTTCCTTTACTTTGGACAATCGTTGATCGACTAAATCTGGCTGCTAAATCTACAAAATGCAAAATAAATGTTATTAGTTTGATCCCAGATCTTAAGGTCCATGGCCACAATGTCGTTAAAATCCCTGGCTAAAGGTAGGGTTACTATAGGTCGTGCTGGTGTCTTTCTGTACTTCTGAAAAACTTCACGGCTAACAGTAACCTGTTCTATTGCTTAGTATAGTCTTCATCCCTTACCTCTGCATCCTTTGTTAATACATTTTTCAGCCTCCTGAGGAGACAGATGCGCAAATTGCCCGTGCAGTGTTAATGTAACCAGCTTTTTATCAGCTAAAGTACCATTTTCAACTGCCATTTACACATCCTTAACAACTCGATTTGAAATAGTATTTCAGTAATGGAATACAATTGTGTCCCTTCCCGACTGTGTAAATTGTAAGTCCACCGTCTTTGCAAAAACTGTTGACTTATCCTGTTCCATATCTAGTTTCATGTGTGCTTTCTTCATAGATTGTCTGCTCAGAAGCAAAGGTATCTTAATTGATTCAATATCCGTGCTAATGAAATTATTCACTCCGGCAATATTGCAAGGGATCACCACTCTTTTCAGCGGTTAGGGTCTATCCCGGCAATCGAGGCAACCCCTTCCAGACCTTTTGTTCAAAGTCCCTACCTGTAGATACCTGAACTCGCTACCCCTTGGCAGCTCTACCCTCTCCCTTAGCTCCTCCAGACTGGCGCACCCTTCCTCCTCCATCCTAACCCACTCTACCCTTTCTCTCTCCCACCACCGCAGCACCTTGTCCACATTCGCCGCCCAATAATAATGCAGCAAGTTTGGCAATGCCAACCGCCCCCCCTGCTGCCTCTGCCTCTGTAGCAGGGTCCTCCCCACCCTCGGCACCTTCCCCGCCCACACTGTCAGAAATGATTGTGTCCACTTTCCGAAAAAAGGCCTTTGGTATAAAGATTGGGAGAGCCTGAAAGATAAACAAGAACCTCGGCAGAATATTCATTTTCACCACTTGGACCCTCTCCGCCAACGTTAAGTGCAGTGTAGCCCACCTCTTCAGATCCTCCCTGGCCTCCTCCACCAGCTTCATTAAGTTCCTCTTGTGGAGCCCGGTCCATTCCCTTACTACCTGAATCCCCAAGTACCTGAATGCCCAAGTACCTAAACCTATCATTCGCTACCGTAAATGGCATCGCCCCCTAAATTAGCCCGCTATGCCAGCTCATTCACTGGGAATACCGCTGTGCCAGCTCATTCACTGGGAATACCGCTGTGCCAGCTCATTCACCGGGAATACGTCTCTTTTCCCTACATTCAGCTTGTATCCCGAAAACCCTCCAAACCTCCCCAACAGGCCCATGATCCTTCCCATAGTCTCTAACGGATCCGAAACATCCAGCAAGAGGTCATCGGCACAGAACAACACCCGATGCTCCCTCTGCCCCCTCATTATCCCCTGCCCCTCTGCCGACCCCCTGAGAGCCATCACCAATAAGGCCATAGAGCCAGCACAAACAGCAGTGGGTACCCCTGCCATGTACCCCTGTGTAAGTCAAAGCTTCATGAGCTCATATCATTCATCCTGACCCTAGCCCTTGATGCCACATACAGCAACCGTCTATTCTTATCGTCATCTGTTCCATGATGCAGTGGAATATTTCCGGCGTCGAGATGATCCCAAATGGCATTCTATTGTAACAAAATCTGCCGATAATATGTATTGGAAGTATTGAGCTTTCTGCTGGATTCTTCTATTTGTATTTGCCAGAACCTTTGGGATGCATCTAGCTTGGTTAAGATGAGTGCGTGTGCCACCTCGCTTGTAATCTCCTCTTTTTGGAATCGGGTAGTGTCCCCGCATGATTGTTCAGATCCTTGGGGTTGACGTTAAATCACCACTGTTCTTGGAAATCTCTCCTAAACCAGAAAGGGTCAAGAAAGATGTTCTAAATGGTGCACAAGGATTTTCACTCCTTGACTCCTTTGCAGACTTAAATAGGTGCCATTCGGGTGAAACTAATGTTTCACGCTATCCCTGGTATAACCTATGTCTTCAAAGAAGGTTTTATCTACTTACCACTCAGTAGCTTCGATTCTCGGTATCACCTTGCTGAGAAAGTATAGTAGACTTATCAATATTTTTGTAATAACCATGGTTTCAGGTTACAGTTGATAACGTCATTGTCTTTACAACAAGTAAAAAATGTCTTGCTTCTGGATTTTCCATTTCGGTTGTTCGGACCTTCATGGTCCCATCTTTCCTCTTATCTGTGGATGTTCTCAGTAGCCTCGATCCCCTGTTCGACTCCTGCATTCAGTCCCTCCCATCTACCGAAGCAGCTCTGAGAGCTGGAAGTGATGATGGCTGTTAACGATTCAGGATATTTATTACCCTTCTCACAGCTGTGCTGGTTACATTTTATTATCTTCAAGTAATATCTTCTGCTCGTTTAGTTAGTTAGTCCATTTGTATTTATCTAGTTTCCATCATGTCTAACAATAGGATGCTTCAATGATAAGCATTGGTTAAAAAATGCTTTGATGCTTGTCAAATCTTTGAGGAGTGAAGCATCCGGTTCTCATTATGTTTAAACTGATTCCTGCTTGGTGTTAACTTATTATCTCCAAACTTCCACTTGTCATTAAATTTCTATTATTCACAAATGCACATTATTTCACACAATTCTTATTCAACTGCTTGCTAAAATAATTAACTACTATGAAAATGTGAACTATTGTTTCCTCTATGTAACTAAATAAAGGGATTAGGGGTTATGGGGAGAAGGCAGGAGAATGGGGATGAGAAAATATCAGCCATGATTGAATGGCAGAGGAGACTCTATGGACTGAATGGCCTAATTCTGCTCCTATGTCTTATGGTCTTGTGGTCTATGCCACAGCTAGGTGTTGTGATTAACCCTTTAGTTACATGTCATCTACATATCATTACATCTCCCCCCCCCCCCCCTTTTTTCTGCCAAGTGTAATTTCTCATTATGACCCTAAAAGGTGGTGGAGCCTCAAGTAGAGAAATCAAAAGATATCTGCGTACTGTTGATTGATAAGGTAGTAATTTCCACCGTTCGGATCGCTGCGTAAGCATCCTTGCCGTCTATTGGTATAACTTAGAACATAGAACGATACAGCGCAGTACAGGCCCTTCGGCCCTCAATGTTCCACCGACATGGAAAAAACTAAAGGCCATCTAACCTACACTATGCCCTTATCATCCATATGCTTATCCAATAAACTTTTAAATGCCCTCAATGTTGGTGAGTTCACTACTGTTGCAGGTAGGGCATTCCACGGCCTCACCACTCTTTGCATAAAAAACCCACCTCTGACGTCTGTCCTATATCTATTACCCCTCAATTTAAGGCTATGTCCCCTCATGCTAGCCACCTCCATCCGCGGGAGAAGGCTCTCGCTGTCCACCCTATCTAACCCTCTGATCATTTTGTATGCCTCTATTAGGTCACCTCTTAACCTTCTTCTCTCTAACAAAAACAACCTCAAGTCCATCAGCCTTTCCTCATAAGATTTTCCCTCCATACCAGGCAACATCCTGGTAAATCTCCTCTGCACCCGTTCCACGTCCTTCCTATAATGAGGCGACCAGAACTGTACGCAATACTCCAAATGCGGCCGTACTAGAGTTTTGTACAACTGCAACATGACCTCATGGCTCCGGAACTCAATCCCTCTACCAATAAAGGCCAACACACCATAGGCCTTCTTCACAACCCTATCAACCTGGGTGGCAACTACTGACCATAGACAAAGTTGAAAGACACTCCAGCCCTTGAAGTAAGTTGAAAGGATTTATGAAGGAACAACAACTAGATAAATGAGTTTGACACTGCTGATCTAACTCTAGTAACTCGGTGATAATGACTGACTGACTGTACAACTGGGATCTAGGCCACGTGTGGTGACCCAGTCTCAGATCTAAACTATTCTGCTGCTAATCCTGCAGTCCCTGGCAGGAGTGAGGGGGAGATTCTAGTGTGAGTTTGGTTTTATAATGAGTTGTGTAGTGCCCTCTAGTGATCGTGCCACAGCCGGGTGTTCTGATTAACCCCTTAGTTTCATGTCAGTCTACATATCATTACATCGCCCCTTTTTTTTACATTATTGGTGTGGCACTAGGGAAATTGTGTGACATAGCTAGATATAATGATATGTACAAATATTGTCATATACAGAGCAAGCAGGGAAGAGAAAATGCTCACCGGTTCAGTCTTTGAGACTTCTGCCTCGTCTTTGACTATCTCCTGAGGTGGCGATGGAGACGTCAGTGCCTTGATTGTTGTGTCTCATGACCAGTGGAAACTTCGGTCAGGAGTTCTTGATGGATTGCTTCAACAAATGGCACTGAAGGGGCGATCAGTGGTGGCCGGATATTCTGAAGTGCCCTTTTATTTCTGCGGACAATGGTACCATCAGCCTATCACGTAGGATCTGGGTGTAGCTTGTCGAATAACAACAGCTGGAGCAGAGCAGCCACCATCAGGTATTCTGATTCTGACGTGTCTGCTGGAGATAGTTGCATGTTTGTTATAGTGATGCTTCTGACCATCACAAAGCCATCGCATCTTATGTATTGGTAGGAGATCTGCATTAGGCAGTTGTCAGGCTGGAGGCATTGTTTGCAGGTCCCTGTTCATCAGCAGTTGAGCCGGTGACATGCACGATACGAGAGTAATGCTAGATGAATGTCGGATGCAGAATCCAAGGCTTTGTGAATGAGCTGTTTGACTGTGCACCCCATTTTCCACCTTGCCGTTGGACGGCAGGTAGTGCGGAATAGAGGTGACGTGGTTGAAATTATAGCACTTTGCAAACATGGTCCATTTTCTACTGTGAAAGCATGGTCCATTGTCAGTCATGACTGTGTTTGGGATGCCATGACGAGAGAATGTCTCTTTGCTTTGATCACAGTTTGTGAGGTCAGACCAGACAACTTCAGTACTTCAGGGAAGTTCGAGTAGTAGTCTGAGTCGTATGTACTTGCAGCCATTGGAGTGGAAGAGGTCAAATACCTACCTTGGACCACGGAGCGGTTTTCACATTGTGTGGTTGCAGAGTCTCCTTGCACTGAGCTGGTTGGAACTTCTGGCAAGTCTCACAGCTCAAGACCATATCCATGATGTCCTGATTGATGTCAGGCCAATAGACGGCTTGTCGAGCCCTTCGTCTGCATTTTTCTATGTCCAGGTGGCCGTCGTGGATCTGAAGTACCATGGGCCTGAGACGCAGTGGAATCACTATTCTGTCCATTCTCATCAGTTGATCATTGTCAGGTAATCTTTGATGTTGTAGGCCACCCATGGTTTAGGTTGTGAATTACTTGTTGCAGCAAGGGATCTACACCTGTCTCTGCTCTGATGAGAATTATCTTTTCGTCCATTGCAGGAAGGTTTTCTGTGTACATTTGTACCTGGGCTTCAATTTGTCAGATCATCGCTAGTGGTTCACTTGGTGAAGTGACTGAGCGAGACATTGCATCGGCAATTATGAGATCCTTGCATTGTGCATAGCCCAATTGCTTCACAGCTCCAGGGTCCCAGGTTCGATTCCAGCTTGGGTCACTGTCTGCGGAGTCTGCACATCCTCCCCTTGTTTGCGTGGGTTTCCTCCAGGTGCTCCGGTTTCCTCCCACAGTCCAAAGATATGCAAGTTAGGTGGATTGGCCATGCTAAATTGCCCTTAGTGTCCAAAATTTCCCTTAGTGTTGGGTGGGGTTACTGGGTTATGGGGATAGGGTGGAGGTGTTGACCTTGGGTAGCGTGCTCTTTCCAAGAGCCGGTGCAGACTCGATGGGCCGAATGGCCTCCTGTACTGTAAATTCTGTACTGTAAATTCTATGTCTAAGTCATACCTTCTAAATTTAAGTAGAATTCTCTGTAGCCAAGGTGTCACGTCATTGAGGTTCTTCTGTATGATGCGTACCAGAGGTCTGTGGTCTGTTTCAATGGTGAATGTTGGTAGGCCGTAGACGTAATCATGAAATTTCAAAATGCCTGTGAGAAGGACTCCTTTTCAATTTGAGCGTACCGAGTCTCTGTCAGTGTCATTGCACGTGATGCATATGCTATTGGGACCCATGACTAGGTGTCATCTTTCTGCACAACACTGCTCCAATGCCATCCTGACTGACGTCAGCCGAAATCTTGGTTTCACGATCAGGGTCATAGAATGCTAAAACGGGTGCAGTGGTGAGCATTGCCTTCAACTCCATCCACTCATTCTGATGTTCTGTCTTCCATTCGAAAGAGGTGGACTTCTAAATCAGTTATCGTAGAGGCGTGGTGTGTGCCCAAATTTGGGATAAACTAAAAAAAATTCACCATTCCAAGGAAGCGAAGTCCCGCCTTCTTGTCCTCGGACCTTCATCGCTTCAAAGGCCTTTATCTTGTCCGTGCGTAAACAGTGTTGCGATATCTGATCGCCCAGGAACTTGAGCATGGAGATTCCACAGCTGCATTTGGATCTGTTTAACTTGAGGCCATGCTCGAGTATGCGTCTGAATACCCTTTTCAGTCGCGACACATGTTCTTCTGGAGTCGGACCACATGATAACATCATCCACGTAGACACAAACTCTGTCTATCCCTACCATCATTTGTTCCATGATGCGGTGGAAGATTTCAGATGCCACGATGATCCCAAAAGGCACTCGATTGTAGTAGAATCTGCCAAGAAGGCGTGTTGAAGGTGCAGAGCTTTCTGCTGGATTCTTCCCGTTGGATTTGCCAGAATCCTTGGTGCATCTAGCTTGGTAAAGAAACGTGCATGTGCCATTTCACTTGCAATCTCTTCTCCTTTTGGGATCAGGTAGTGTTCCCTCATGTTGTTGTTTTTGTTGAGATCCTTGGGATCAATGCAGATTCTTAAGTCCACCAAGGGCTTCTTGACACACACCATCGAACTGACCCAGTCAGTTGGTTCAGTGACTTTGGAGATGATGCCTTTCTTCTGAAGACTCGCAAGTTCTGATTTTAGGAGAGTGGGCACTCTCCCGGGTGGGTAAACCACTGGTTTTGCATCAGCACACAGCAGAATCTGATTTTGATATGGAAGTGTGTTGATGCCGCTGAAGACATCTGGGTATTGTCCCAGTATTCCATCAATGCTGGTCGTGAGAGCGTAATGAGAAGACATCATGGTGTGGAGTCTTCGAAATGAGGTTCAATTGCTTGCAGGCTTGCGCACCAAACAGTAATGACTTGTCAGGTTGAACAATCTCAAACCTCAGGCTCGCCTCCCTGTCTAAATGGCATGGCCCCAGTGAGGAAATTGCATTGCCATTGTAGTCCTGGAGTTGGAAGGCAGCTAGAAGGATTTTGGGAGCGTTCTTGATCTTTGTAAAGTCGAGCTTCGAGATTGGGTTAGCGGAGGCACTTGTGTCCTGCACCTGTGAAGTTTTTGTTGTCCATTCAGCGTCAATGGCATGGATCAACTTCACTTTCAAAGTGTTCTGTGTGGAGGTTTCAAACTTGGTGATTCCCACTTGAAATGGTTTATCCAGGTATTCCTTGTCTGGATCCGTTGCACTACTTTGATCAGACTCACCCGTTTTAAATTGCACACTTCTGATGGGACTCTGCTTTAAGAGCGGTCTTTCATTTCTGAATTGAGGTGCAGATCTGAACTGGGCAGCATAATGATTAAGTTTCCCGGTTGCAGGACATTGTTTTTCTAAAGTAGGCAGTTCCACAATTTGTGCACGTCATCGCGTAACCGTCGTGACGTTCCATGCGTCTTCGCGCGGTTTTCGGGCGTTTCGTACCTTCGCTCGTGGTGCGCCTGCACGGAACGGTTCATGGGCACTTTGTATTTTTTCTTGTACTGAGCATGTGCAGGGCCCGAATTTGCGTGCGCAAGATGGCTGCCATCCGAAACATGGGGGTGCTGATGCATCAGCCGCAACTGGTACCATGTTATGTTATGCTGTTTGATTAACATAGTTGCTGCTGACCATAGACAACGTTGAAAGACACTCCAGTCCTTGAAGTAAGTTGAAAGGATTTATTCAGCAACAACAACTAGATAAATGAGTTTGACACTGCTGATCTAACTCTAGTAATAATGACTGACTGTACAACTGGGATCTAGGCCACATATGGTGACCCAGCCTGAGATCTAAACTATTCTGGTGCTAATCCTACAGTCCCTGCCAGGAGTGAGAGGGAGTGTCTAGTGTGTTTGGTTTTGAGTTGTGTAGTGCCCTCTAGTGGCCGTGCCACAGCCGGGTGTTCTGATTAACCCCTTAGTTTCATGTCAGTCTACATATCATTACATACAGAATACTGAATATCAATAAGAGGGTGTAGTTGGGTTAGATTCATTAATATAACAGTGACTCTCATAAATGGATTTGTTTACTCCTCCAAATACTATATCATCGAGGGCACACATGTCTCTGTTCCGCATATTGGGACTGAAACAGACATTGGGGGGGGGGGGGGGGGGGATCAGTTCCATTCTGTTGACTGCTGTGATTTCTATTCGTTTGATGTGTCTCAACTGGATAACATTCTCAAGTTTTCCCATAAAATTAATGTCATTTGTTTCCTGATCTGGGCATTGTGAAATTTGTTTCTTCCCATTCTTTATCTGTCTTCCAATTGGTAGTACTAGCTGTCATATGTCATATATAGTAAAGATATACAAACTATAGTGACGTTGCCAGGATATTTGAGTACATGTGTTTTTTTTTAATTGTGTTACTCCAAAAATCTGATTCCACGTCGTGACTGACTAATCATAAACTACGTTGTAATAATAGAGATTGATGGGGTAATCATATCCTGTGACAAAGCCTTTATAGTCACCTAGTACCGGTGTACAATGAGAGAATTTAAAGTGAGAGATGGCTTTAATTCCTGTCCATTCTATGAATGTCCATACTGATCCAAGAGGTGTTCCTCGGGATCTGTAAGAGATGGTTCTATCATATCATTGGATATTTCTGGAGAAGATTATTTTAGAAACATTGTTTCCTGTAATTCCTTCATCAGGAAAATCTGTGTCATGGGAAATTATTTGATGACTATTGTTGCTCTGTTTACCTGCTATAAATATAGCAGTCAATATGGTTGCCTTTCTCAATCCTAATTGTTTGCTTTAGAATTGCCAGGTATCTCTCGATACCGCCACAAGGTTCAAACCCGAATACTGATCAAAGAGCCAATACACCAGTTAGTTAGTTCAAAGTTAATACTATTTATTTACACACACAGTAATATCTACTCATGCACAAAGTACTACAAACTAAACTATCTCTAACGCTAACGCCTATACTTAACTTCGGGTGCCCACTGAGTCAGTGGAACAATGGCCGTTGTTCGGATCTGAGGTTGTTGGGTTCAAAGAGGTACAGGAGAACAGCTAAGGTTGTCCATCTGATAGTGGGTGTTGACCTTGAACTTACTTCTGGTGCAGCTGGTGGAAGGGTCTCTCCGCTTTGAGAGCCAATTCCAAGAGAGCGATTCTCTCGTGGGGGTTCCTTCTTATACCCGGAGGGGCTTAGCGTGCTTTTAGGTGGGCCTTAAATATGGCCCTGATTAATTGGGCCGCTTCTCGATCACTGGTATTGATCTTGACCAATAAAGGGGTGGGTGCCCTGATAGCTGGGCGTGTCATAGGTGGCCGTTGGCTTAGCTTTGTTTGTGCTTTCGGTTTGGGGAACAGGCGCCAGGATGTCTGAAACCGTATCGGTTGATTGAGTGTCTTACCTTTGTTCCCGGAGATGGGCCATCAATATGCTAATCGACCTATAGTTTCAATTCCGTCTGGGAGTGACATTCAAGTATGCATTACAAAATAAACACATGGGGACCTCTAACTATCCTTATCTAAGCAATCCTTAATCCAATGAAAAGCATATACAACATTTTGAACTATACAGTAGCAGCAACACAGGGCCCTGTGGCTCAGCAGTCAAGCACAGAGTTTTACATCTTTTTATTAGAACAAACAAATGAAAAAAAATCAATGCACTTCAATTCACTTAAGTAGGGGGTTTGCTGAAGTCCAAAAATAGGGGGTCTGAAAGTGTACACCGGAGTGTGGGAGGCTTTCCTCCGCCATTTACCAAGTCTCAGTGTCTGAATGACACTGCAAAGTATCGCAATAACTAGTAGTGCTTCTACAACATAGGACAGGGAATACCAGGTGATGAACTTGTCACACCAGGTTGGTGTATCAGTTGCTGTCTCTGGGCACAGTGTATGGCAGGATGGGAAACATTCCACAGCCTGAGGGGTAGCGGTCAGGGGTGTCGCGTCCACGCGCAACTGTAGGGATCCCGCGAAGATCCAAATGTGGACCATGATGTCAGTCTTCATGTTCTCTTCTTTCTTCTTTAGTCTTCCTGAGGCTTCTGTGGTTCTGGATTTCTGAGGACACGAGCATAATTAATGTTATTATCTTGCTTACGATCTCGTATGCCTGTCTGTCTGTCTGTTCTTTTATTGCCAATTACCCATTATAATTGGTCACCATCTGTGACTCCCTCTTTTTTTTTAAACCAAATATTTTTGGATAAGACATCCGAGAAGAAAATACCGTCACAGCGCGAGCAGTCTCGCAGCCTGTGCGATCGATGTGGTGGGTGTACCAGCCCAGGGTGTGAGGATGTAAATAGCTGCAAATAGCATACGGAGAGCAATCTAAGGGTCGCCGTAAAACAAACACAAGTGTTTTGAAGCAAAAGTTCTGAATGGGGTGCGTATGGGCCATGTCGTGTAAGAATGGGTGGAATCCCCGGGTAGAACGGTGACCAGTGCCGTATGTGCTCTTCCCGAGCGTAGCTGACCAAGGGGTCCTTGGGCAGGGCGGGGACCAGTGCCATTACTCCACTGCCTGAGTGACCGGACAAGAACGGTAAGAATTTGTAATCGTCGTGGGTGTTGCTTTTGTGGCTACCGTCAAATCAGCAGAGTAGCTATGATCGGTTGTCTCTGGACAAATGTGTTCCATTAACTGCCAGTGGGTGTTAAAAGAGTGGTGGCGTGAGGCCATGAAAAACTTTTAAGTGCACAAACCACATTGAACATTCACAATAACACACAAACAACAGAAATCATGCAGCTTCCATCAGAAAGGACACCGTAAAGCTCTATCGGTTTCTTTTCGCCCATCATCTGGACACCTCATTGCTCTATAGCGAACAGAGTCGCAAAGGGGTTCATTTGGTGGGAGTCAGACTCTATGTCATCATCTTCTCCCGGCTGCCATACTCGTGACTGGAGTAGTTGTGTCAAAGGGGCCGTTGCTGTTTGTCATTTTTATAAATGACCTAGGGGAGGGCACAGAAGGTTGGGTGAGTAAATTTGCAGACAACACTAAAGTCGGTGGAGTTGTAGACAGTGTGGAAGGATGTTGCAGGTTACAGAGGGACATAGATAAGCTGCAGAGCTGGGCTGAGAGGTGGCAAATGGAGTTTAATGTGGAGAAGTGTGAGGTGATTCACTTTGGAAAGAAAAACAGGAATGCGGAATATTTGGCTAATGGTAAAATTCTTGGCAGTGTGGATGAGCAGAGGGATCTCGGTGTCCATGTACATAGATCCCTGAAAGTTGCCACCCAGGTTGATAGGGTTGTGAAGAAGGCCTATGGTGTGTTGGCCTTTATTGGTAGAGGGATTGAGTTCCGGAGCCATGAGGTCATGTTGCAGCTGTACAAAACTCTGGTATGGCCGCATTTGGAGTATTGCGTACAGTTCAGGTCGCCTCATTATAGGAAGGACGTGGAAGCTTTGGAACGGGTGCAGAGGAGATTTACCAGGATGTTGCCTGGTATGGAGGGAAAATCTTATGAGGAAAGGCTGATGGACTTGAGGTTGTTTTCGTTAGAGAGAAGAAGGTTAAGAGGTGACTTAATAGAGGCATACAAAATGATCAGAGGGTTAGATAGGGTGGACAGTGAGAGCCTTCTCCCGCGGATGGAGGTGGCTAGCACAAGGGGACATAGCCTTAAATTGAGGGGTAATAGATATAGGACAGACGTCAGAGGTAGGTTTTTTACGCAATGAGTGGTGAGGCCGTGGAATGCCCTACCTGCGACAGTAGTGACCTCGCCAACATTGAGGGCATTTAAAAGTGTATTGGATAAGCATATGGATGATAATGGCATAGTGTAGGTTAGATGGCCTTTAGTTTTTGACTTCCCATGTTGGTGCAACATCGTGGGCCGAAGGGCCTGTACTGCGCTGTATCGTTCTATGTTCTATGTAAAGCTGCGTGGGACGAATTGGGGTCCATCTCATCATTCCGGGTGAGCCTGTACGAATTGTCTCAGTGCCAATGTTTTGTGTCGAGGTTGGAGGTGTTAGTGGGCAATCCATAATCGTCAGGCGGTTGGTCTGGATCAGGGGCTTTAATGTACAAGGTCTCGAAGAGGTCACTGGAATCTTGTTCGGAGTCGCTGGGAGTGGGGCCTGGTGCAGGGGTGTAATCGTGTCGTGGCGTGCTGGGGCTGTCATTCGCTGTCGCTATCGTTGCTAGTTGCAGGAAGGGAGAGGCGAAGTAGTGTGTGAGGATGGGCTGGACTGGTTGGGGGAGGGTAGGAAAACGTCATTCATGCGCGGGACGTGTTCATCTGTTGCGAGCGAGATGTGCGAATGGTTGTTCTGCGAGCCATAAGCCTTAAGCTGGTTTATGTGGAACCATGCAGATGTGCCATTGGGATAGGTGAATTTATATACGGAGGGGCTGATTTTATCAGAAATAGAGTACAGTCCTGCAAATTTGGGGGAAAGGAATGAACTGGGGTTGTATAGGGCTAGCATGACATGCTGCCCTACTACAAATTCTATGGCGTGTACCGTCTTGTCAAAGCAAACATTGCTTTGCTTCTTGCGTGTCCCAAGCCTAATAGCTGCGGCAGGCTGGGCTGCTTTTACATTCGCTATCATCTGCTGAACTGCTTTCTCATGTGTGAGGGTGGTGACTGCGGGGCTGGTCAAATCAAGTCCTAACAAATATTCTGTCCCTTTCATGGGTCGTCCAGTCATGAGGGTGTGGGGGGTGTATCCTGTCGACGTGGATACCATATTTCTTATGAACATCAGTACAAAGGGGAGAACTGTGTCCCAGGTGCTATTATGCTGTTGCCCCATTTTTCTTTGGCTTGCTTTTAAAGTGCTGTTCATTCACTCAACAATGCCGCTGGATTGGGGGTGGTATGCAATGTGGAATTTTTGTTTGATTCCGAGAATTGTAAGGACGTTTTAATCACTTGTCCTGTAAAATGTGAGCTTTGGTCTGACTCTCTGCTGCGTGGAAGTCCCCATCTTGTAAAGATGTGCTGGGCGAGGATCTTGGCTGTCACTTTAGCCATGTTCATTCTGGATGGAAAGTCGTCCATCCATTTTGTGAAGGTGTGGATGACCACCAACACATACTTAAAACCATTCTTGCAGGGGGGTAGGGGTCCTACATAATCAATCTGAAAGTTTTTCCAGGGGGCATTAACGAGGTGGGTGTGACTAGGCTGACCTTTCCTTGCGAATCTGTCCGGATTGTTCGGAGTGCAGATGAAACAGTTTTCAATGTAGTGCGTTACATTGGCTTTTAAATCAGGCCACCAGCTGAGAGGCCTGAGGTGGGCAAGGGTTGCTTCTATGCCTTGATGTCCATGGTTGTCATGAAATTGACAAATAATTTGGTTTCTGTCCTGACTGGCGACTACATAAATTCCTTCTTTTAAAATCACACCGGCATGTGTTGTCAATGCGTTTTGTATCTTTCGTAGGGGGCTGGGAAGATGTCTTTTAAAACTTCCCTGAACTGTGTGTCGTCTTTTTGGGCCTGTGCTTAATCCTGAATGTTGGTCTGTGAGACTTGAACCGCATGTACCGGGGGGCTCTCAGGGGGGGATTCCAAAAGTGACCGTGTGTGGAACCTGGCTTTGCTAGGGCGTCTGCCTTAATGTTACCGGGGGGAAGAATGATGGTGGCTACAAACTTTAATAATCCCATATTTCCAGTCTTTTGCTGTCTTTAGAATATGCTGGAGTAATGGGGCTGAGGGTGGGGGTTTTCCACCTGCAGAAATGAATCCTCTAGATTCCCACAGGGGCAGGAATTCTGCCAAACTATTGCAGACATATAAACTGTTGCAATGTATGTCAGCTGGGGTCGGGAACGAGTCGGGGTGTTCGACAATATACACTAAGGCTGCCAGTTCTGCTGCATGTGAGCCTAAATTTCCTGGCAATTTCAAGGATATCTCCTCTAACGCGTGTCCCTGCGCGTCCTCCACATAAATGCTGCAACTGGTAATCCTTTTTCTGTTCAAAACTGTGGAGGAGCCATCCACAAATCCTTGGGGGAGTGCCTATGTCTGTGGGCGGTGGTCTCTGGGGTGTAGTCCCTGGTTTCGGGGGAGCTGACTTTGGTACAAAGGGTCTTGTATTGTGTTTTGTGGTTATTATTTCACACGTGGGGTGCCTGTGTAAATTATCAGCGCGGAAAGTGTGTTTTTGTCCTCTTTACCATAATGTCCTGTCCCTGTATGAGAAGGGTCCATCGGGCGGGGCAAATTTGTCTGACTATGCTGTCCTTTAATCTACCATCAAGTAGGAGTTGTGTTGGGGTGTGCTAAGTTAAAATGGTGATGGGGTTGAGTTCTGTAATGTCGGCGAAGTATTGAACTGCCCAAAAAACTGCGAGCAGGTGCCTTTCGCAGGCAGAAAATCCTTTGCTCAACTGGATCAAGTACTCGTGAGGCGTATGCAACAGGGCCTAAACGATCATGTCTTTCTTGGAGGAGCACGGCCGAAAGGGTTCGGTCGGTGCTTGCAACTTCAATTGCGTACGGGGACAGTGGATCTGGGACCTGTAATGCGGGGGCTGTGCTGAGGGCTAATTTTAGGGCATCCACGGCATCCGTGTGCTGTGGGAGCCATTCCCATGCTGCTTGCTTTTTGAGAAGTTTGAATAGGGACGCTGCCTTATTGGCAAAACCGTCAATGTGGTTCCTACAGTAGCCAACCAGTCCTAGAAATGACCGGATTGCTGTGACATTATGGGGCGGGGTAATTTGACTATCGAGTCGATGTGTTTCTGCTCGATCTCTCGTTTGCCATGTGTGATCACTGTTCCTAAGTAAATCACTTTTTTTTTTCCCTGAAGAATCTGGGACTTTTTGGGGTTCAATTTACAGCTAATTAGTTGAAGAAGTCTTAATAATTCGTTAAGAAGCAAAATGTGCTCTTTCTTAGTGTCTGTCTGTAGAAGCAGGTTATCTGCATATTGGACCACACAATCGGGTCGGGAAAATTTGGCTAAACCATTCTCCAGCTGTCGGTGGAAAATGGAGGGGGAGTTGTTGAAGGTACGTCCACGTGTATTGCTGTCCCTGGAAGGTGAAAGCAAATATATATTGGCACGCTTTATCCAATGGAATGGACAAAAATCCGTTGCTAATGTCCAAAACTAAAAAACCTTTCGACTGGAGTCCCTGTTTGAGCATTATTTCGGGACTCGTGGCTATGGTGGGGGCTGCTACTGCGGTTACTTTGTTTAGTGCCCGATAATCGATGGTCAGTCGCCATGATCCATCGGGTTTCCTAACAGGCCAAATTAGTGCATTATTCGTTGAGGCTACTGATCGAAGGACACCTTGGTCAAGCAGACTCTTATCACCTTTGAGATTTCTCCCTCTGCTTCTTGGGGAAAACCGTACTGCTTTTGGGGTCTGGGGTCGGGACCTGTAATGTTCACTAAGCCAGCGATCTTGCCACGGTAGTGTTTGTGCTGTGCAAATGCTGCTTTGTGTCACAGCAGGACTTCCCTAAGTTCTTTATTCTGACTAATGGCTCGAGAGTTGAACCAGAAGTCTCCTACTGCGCTAATTCAATTTTCATAGTCTCCAACTGTGAGCGTGGCAGGGGCTCGTGCTGACTTTGCCATTTTACACGCCCAATTCTTTACGGGGTCGAATGATAGATTGTGGGAATTCATAAAATCAATACCTAAAATGCGTTCAACTGTCTGGGGTAGATCGACCAGAAATACGGGGTGTTTAGTTTTAATGCTCCCTATCTGAATCGCTACAGTGGCTGCGATGTGTCCCTGCTGTAAATGCCCTGTAAAACCGCTGAGAGTAATGGTGTCTGTGGTGGGCCATGTGTCTCGCTGCAACATTGTGGAGGAATTTATCGTTGTTCTTTGGGACCTTCCTGTGTCCCAAAGAAATTCCACGGGGTGCCCCGGACTGTGCCTGCCTCTACCGGTCTCCCGGACTTGTCCCAAAGGGTGTCGCAGACCCAAGTTGGGGAGTTCAAACACCGTCAATCGGTGCCGTTCATATCTGCGTTATCAGAACGGGTGCTAATACTATGGATTGGCTTTACCCTATTCTTATTCAGGGTGCCTGTCTGTTGGTTTCGCTGCTGCTTTTGGGCGCATTGCATTCTTGTGCGCAGTGTCCTAATTGTCTGCAATTGTAACATTCTTGGGATTTAGGCTGCTGTGGGCCGTTTCTTCCCTCATTTACCCATGCGGGGTTCCGGTGTGTCCTAACTGGATGCATGTTGGCATCTGCCTGCTCTTCCTCTGCTTTACCGTAAGCTGATTTTCCCTGCATGGACTGTTCCAAGCGTGGTACAATCTCTATAGTACCCATTTCTCATTGTGGCTCTCATCTGAGGGATCGTAATTTACGCAAGCTCTCTGTCCTGCTTCTGTCATGTGAGAGACAAGGATTCTAGTCCATTTGCCCATACTGTCTGGGCTCAAATGGGCATGGGCTAACTCTGCAAATACTGCTGTGAAATGAATCCACAGGTGTCCAGCAAATGCTGTGGGGTGCTCTGTCTTTTTCTGCCTACATTTGTTTAGGCCTTCACGGGGTCTCCTTTGTTGTAGCCGATCGCATCTAGGATCGCTGCATGCATTTCTTGGGAGGGTGCCTCCTCCGACATTCTGTGGGTCGGGAAGGGCTGCCACGACTGAGGGGTCGAGGCTCAAAACTGTGAGCTTCACTTGCTCTTTTTCATCCAGGCCGTACATGTTTGTCTTTTGTTTGACTCTTGCAAAGTAATGGTGGGGGTCCTCTGTGGGTTGGAATGGTGTTATCTTCTCACACGCGTCCCTTAATTGAGTGACAGTTAATGGGGTGGTGTACAGGAAATCTGGATCTGTGGCCCTGCGTTGTGTGGTAACAGGGTTCATAGGATTGTGTGCTGCCTGTGCAGTCGGGGGTTGCGGTGCTTTTCTCTTTTGTGGTTTGTCCTGTGTACATGTTTCATGTACATATCTATGGGCAGTCTCATTTAAGTCCTGCCAATTGGGGCCATTTTCTTGGTCTAATTGGGGTCTGCAATTTGCTTTTGGCATTTTGCGTGTTCTACCGAGCTCTGCCTTTATTCCATTGTGGAAGTGTGGAGTGCTCGTAGGGCTGCTTTTAAATCGTTACACTGTTTCTGTAACTGCTCAACTTGGTGTTCCGTTTCCTCTCACCAACACTACGTGTTGTGTGTCTTGGTAAGCATTATCATATTGCGACTGAAAGCTGCTTAAATGGGCGAGACAAGATTAATGTGCCCGTTTGACATCCTCCATCTCCTCGTCCTTTGCCGCTAACTGCTCTCTCAGTTCCCTGTTTACTTTCTCATACTCGCTCACGTTTCCTTCACTATTCTTGTCTCTCTCTTCAATCTCTCTGCGGAGCGTCCTCACGACCTCCTCTGTGCCTCACAATTGTGCCAAGCAGGACACGATTGCCATCGGCTTGCGAGCTTTCCCTAAGCTCTTCTTATGGATCTCTGCCAGGTTCTCCCACCAAGTATGCCCTATACTTCCGGGACCTGTTTCATCATTCGCACAAAATTCACTCCAAAGGGGCCATCCTTTCACTTTGAGATATTTTCTAATCTCCTCTTCCCATACGGGACAGTGTCCTACTCTACTGGTCGCTGCGACCTCGCATTCTTGGGGGTTCATAAGGCATTCCATTGCCTTCATTGCTATTTCTATCGCTATCTCTGGGTTTCTACCAAATTTGGAACAGGGGTGATAAAGTGGTGATGTAAACACGGGTACAGCTTATGCTATTTTCCGGCCTACAAAACTCCCGACAGTTTTACGCAACAAAATCTCTCGGGTTTACCTTGTATCCCTGTTAGTACGCATGCAAATAACACACTTCCGAAGCTTGGTGGTTTGGTCAGTATTGGTCTTACGCTTGTTTTTCTTTTTCCAATTGGATACTAATTCAAATTTGGGTTCTCTCGGAGTGACTAGGCCACTTCTAGGTCGAGTCCCGTCAGATGTCGCCAGTAATGTTGCTATATTTATTGAGTTATAAATATGGCAGTCAGTATGGTCGCCTTTCTCAATCCTAATTATGTTTGCTTTAGAGTCGCCAGGTATCTCTCGATACCGCCCAAGGTTCATCCCCGAATACTGATCAAAAGAGCCAATACACCACTTGGTTAGTTCAAAGTCAATACTATTTATTTACACACACAGTAATACCTACTCATGCACAAAGTACTACAAACTAAACTATCTCCAACGCTAACGCCTATACTTAACTTCGGGTGCCCACTGAGTCAGTGGAACAATGGCCGTTGTTCGGATCTGAGGTTGTTGGGTTCAAAGAGGTACAGGCGAACATCTAAGGTTGTCCGTCTGGTAGTGGGTGTTGACCTTTGAACTTACTTCTGGTGCAGCTGGTGGAAGGGTCTCTCCGCTTTGAGAGCCAATTCCAAGAGAGCGATTCTCTCGTGGGGGTTCCTTATACCCGGAGGGGCTTCGCGTGCTTTTAGGCGGGCCTTAAACTTGGCCCTGATTAATTGGCCAGCTTCTCGATCACTGGTATTGATCTTGACCAATAAAGCGGTGGGTGCCCTGATAGCTGGGCGTGTCTTAGGTGGCCGTTGGCTTGGCTTTGTTTGTTTGTGCTTTTGGTTTGAGGAACTGGCGCTGGGATGTCTGAAACAATTGACAATTATATTTAGCGGAACAAGAACATTGTTTGGTGAAAAATAGGTTGGCTCTAGAAGTGGTGTCTATATATTTCTGTTGGGAATGGAAAATATTGTATAGTTCAGTTTAAGGTGTGGATCGCGATTTGAGGTGTGAATCGCGCAACGTGAAGAGTTTGGCCCAAAGGTATTTGTACCAGGGCCTGAGGTTCTTCACCTAGAAATGTTTGTTGGAGGGTTTCATTCCCTCTCACAATTACTACTCACAATTACTACTCACAATTATTACTGTCCAGACAATTGAAACTATGATGATTAATGTTGATTTTGACATCCTCTCTTATTAAACCATCTTCCTAGGGTACGGCATGTCTCATGCCTCATCAGGTGCTGCTGATGGATTTAATTCTCAAGAATCATTTCCACAGAAGTATGTTCTGTTCTAAAGAACAAAGAAAAGTACAGCACAGGAACGGGCCCTTCGGCCCTCCAAGCCCGTGCCGACCATGCTGCCCGACTGAACTACAATCTTCTACACTTCCGGGGTCCGTATCCCTCTATTCCCATCCCCATCTATTCATGTATTTATCAAGATGCCCCTTAAATGTCACTATCGTCCCTGCTTCCACCACCTCCGGCAGCGAGTTCCAGGCACCCACTACCCTCTGTGATCCCTCTACCCTGGGGGAAAAGCTTCTGACTATCCACTCTGTCTATGCCCCTCATAATTTTGTAGACCTCTATCAGGTCGCCCCTCAACCTCTGTCGTTCCAGTGAGAACAAGCCAAGTTTATTCAACCGCTACTCATAGCTAATGCCCTCCATACCAGGCAACATTCTGGTAAATCTCTTCTGCACCCTCTCTTAAATCCTCCACATCCTTCTGGTAGCGTGGCAACCAGAATTGAACACTATACTCCAAGTGTGGCCTAACTAAGGTTCAATACCGCTGCAACATGACTTGCCAATTCTTATACTCAATACCCCGGCCAATGAAGGCAAGCATGCCATTGTTGCTCGTTTTACTGAGTGTGCTTTACACTGTTGTAGGGAAAAATCCCTTGTGCCAGTGCATTCAAGAGGTTGAGTCTCAAGGCAAGGTTCAAAGTGTTTTTACTGTATTTTACAAGTTCTGAAGTCCTTCAGGGAGACCCACACAGCCAGCTCCTAACAATGATTTGGCCACGGTGATCTCCCCGATATGCAGACGAGGTTCAATATTTATAGAGAGTACAAGCAAGGTTTTGACGGGCTTTTGCCGTTTTACATTTGAATAGTACAGATGAATAGTACAGATACATGATTTCCTGGGCTTCCTGACTCTGACGTCAATGTCTCGTTATCTGCTTAGTTTTAATAGGTGTTCCCTTGACTTACAATGGGGTCCCATCATCGCTATCCTGTACCTTGATTAGGTGTTGAGTGTGGTTCCTGCATTAACCTGGAATCTATTGCGTCAGCCTCCTGTTTGATAGGATTTGTGTCTGTGTGTAAAACTAATCTAATCAATATATTTAATCCTTAGGTTTCTTTTGCCTGCCTGGGTCATTTTTGGTAATCGATACTCATGCAACTAATACTAATGGACTAAACTATTCCTATCACTATAAGCCAATACTTATCTTCGATAAGGGAATACACTGGATCAGGGAATAATGGCCTCGTGTTCTGTCCTGAGACTGCAGTTGTTACGGGCTAAGGGGTCAGGAGTGTCTACTCTCGTAGCGTGCGTTGGTTGACACTTACTTGGTGGTGCAGCAATTGGCCAGGCCTCTCCTTCTCACGGGCAGGCTGCAAAGGTGTTCTGCTGGGAGGACCGGCTAAGAGAGAGAGCTGGACTTGGGATCTATCCTTTATAGGTCACAGGGGCTTCGCGCCCATCTGGGCAGACCCTATACCTGCTTGCAATCGATTGGACCTCATACCAGTCGATTGGTTTGAATTCCCCAATACTGGGGCTGTTTCCCGATCACTGGGCGGTTCTTGGGGCTGTTTGTAACTTATTGTCTGGGACTCCTGCTGGTGCCTAAGAGTCTGGCTTGACCTTTGTTATTCTCGATTGTGTCCATTGTGCCCGGGAATCACCGGTAATCGCTCAATTAGTTTGCAAACTTGTTAGTTTCAGTGCTGTCTGGTTTCTCTGCAGACAGAATACACAGAGATTCTGCAGCCTGCTTGTCTTTCTGACATTGTCCAATTTTCCCTGCATGCATTTCAATTCTCCATTTTATGTCGGGAAGTGGCCAACTTCGGTGGCTACACCATATGCCTTCTTGACTACTTCTCCACCTGTGTTGCCCCTATCGGTGACCTGTGGACCTGTACACCTAGATCTCTGACTTTCAATACTCTTTAGGGTTCTACCATTCACTGTACATTCCATACCTGCATTAGACCTTCCAAAATGCATTACCGCACATTTGTCCAGATTAAACTCCATCTGCCATCTCTCCGCCAAAGTCTCCAAACGATCTAAATCCTGCTGTATCCTCTGACAGTCCTCATCGTTATCCGCAATTCCACCATCTTTTGTGTCATCTGCAAACTTACTAATCAGACCAGTTACATTTTCGTTCAAATCAAAGGTCCCAGCATTGATCACTGCGGAACACCACTAGTCACAGCCCTCCAATTAGAAAAGCACCCTTCCATTGCTACCCTCTGCCTTCTATGACCTAGCCAGTTCTGTATCCACCTTGCCAGCTCACCCCGATCCCGTGTGACTTCACCTTTTGTGCCAGTCTGCCATGAGGGACCTTGTCAAAGGCCTTACTCAAGTCCATTTTAGACAACATCCACTGCCCTACCTGCATCAATCATCTTTGTGACCTCTTCAAAAACTCTATCAAGTTAGTGAGACACAACCTCCCCTTCACAAACCATGCTGCCTCTCACTAATACGTCCATTTGCTTCCAAATTGGAGTCAAGCCTGTCTCGAAGAATTCAGGATCTCCGTGATAACTGAGCCAACAGTCTGCCATCAGGGCGGACTGGCTGCAGTTGTTCTGGATGCTTGGAAGGAAGGGTTGATTATTAATTTGGTTAATTGCGACGAGCTTGAGAGTCGTCCTTTGTAGCGGGATCCCTCTTTCTAACTCCACCCAACGGGCTTATATTGGGCTTGACACCCCTTTGTCCAAGCCCTACCACTGCCTGGGTGATCCTATCTCTCTTACCGGTGGACTCACAACCACCTTGCGCCTACTCCTACTGTGATCTTCAGTCCCCATTGAAGCATACGTGGGCTTAACCTCGTTATCTTCGGTATCAGGTGGGCTTAATTGCACCCTATTGTCCCTCCATAGGTTGCTGAATGCTATCCCATTAAGGAAATGGGTTCTATCTTCTCTCTGGGCCAGGGCCATCAGCGCCTGTATTGAAACTAACCCAGGTGCATTGTTCTTCTGCCGGTCTAGTCTGGTGATGTCACAAACTCCTTTATCTTGCAGATAAACTAATCACCGGCCTGTCTGGGTTTCTGCTGCTTGTGGATTTCGAGAGTTGCCTCTCTAAACACACACACACAGGGCTGAGGCTGCTGGGAAGTTTAGTCAAGGTCCTGCAGCCCCAAACATGGCTGTTTTTTACTGCTTTAAAGTTCAAAGTCCTTTTCCCAGCTCGTAAAAGGCTTGAATCTTGCCCGGAAAACCTACAGATGCCCCTTCGATACGTCCAGACTGGCTCGGAATGTATCGATACTAAGGTTGAAGGGCAAGATTCCCTTTCCAATTTTGCCGACTGTGAGCACCCTATGGCAGCCCGCGAAGCTCCGTATCCCGAGAGGTTCCCTTAATCTAAACTATACCCCTCTATTGTACAACAATATCGAAAGGTGATATAGCAAAGATGCAAACACATCCCTTGTACTAAGCGGATGCAATACCACATTTAAACCCATCACATATGATCATACATAGAACATAGAACATTACAGCACAGTACAGGCCCTTTGGCCCACGATGTTGCACCGTCCTGTGAAACCCTTCTAAAGTCCCTCTACACTATTCCCTTATCGTCCATATGCCTATCCAATGACCATTTGAATGCGTTTAGTGTTGGCGAGTCCACTACTGTTGCAGGCAGGGCATTCCACGCCCTTACTACTCTCGGAGTAAAGAACCTACCTCGGACATCTGTCCTATATCTATCTCCCCTCAATTTAAAGCTATGTCCCCTCGTGCTGGACATCACCATCCGAGGAAAAAGGCACTCTATGTCCACCCTATCTAATCCTCTGATCATCTTGTATGCCTCAATTAAGTCCCCTCTTAACCTTCTTCTCTCTAACGAAAACAACCTCCAGTCCTTCAGCCTTTCCTCATGATCTTCCCTCCATACCAGGCAACATTCTTGTAAATCTCCTCTGTACCCTTTCCAATGCTTCCACATCCTTCCTATAATGTGGCGACCAGAACTGCACACAATACTCCAAATGCGGCCGCACCAGAGTTTTGTACAACTGCAACATGACCTCATGGCTCCGAAACTCAATTCCTCTACCAATAAAAGCTAACACACCGTACGCCTTCTTAACGACCCTCTCAACCTGGGTGGCAACTTTAAGGGATCTATGGATCAGCGGGCCCCAAACGCAAGGGTTACCGCCCACACAACACACAATCAAATATAATGAACAACTCAGCGGCCCCCAAACGTAAGGGTCACCGTACAATATAAACATATATTCGATATTTTACAGCATTGAGCAATCATGGCGGGGAATGAATCCCTTTACTAAGAGCAGAAGGAATTTTATCATACCGCGGCTCTTCTGTCTTGATTGTAGATATTGCGCCTCTTCAGAGCCCTTCGCAGTTTTCCTCTGTCTTCAGAACTTGCAGCTAAGGCAACACAGGTCCTGATATAACAGTTCGGTTTCTCGAAGGCACCATGCTGGTAAGCGCACCTCGGTCAAATTTAACATAACAGAGGCCACAGCGTAATGCACCCCCTGGTACAATACCTTCTTCGTGGGGACAAGCACTAAACCGTTCTCGGGCCCCTTGGTGGTGATCGGACAATTGTGAGGGTCGATTGGTTGGGCTCTGGGTAGGGGCTTCTTCACCTGAACCGTCAGTTCGATGGCTCTCACAGTCATCCCTGTCCTAGGGGTTACACATCCATTCCCACTGCGGTCCCAATTTATCCCATTCCCAGGGTCCTGCCACTATCTCACAAAGGTGATCGATGCCCCTAGTGGGCATACCCTGGCAGACCCCCATAAGCATAAATATATCCCCTGGTCATAAGCCCACCATTTCTCCCAACATACAGTAATCCCACCCGGTGACCCCGTGATGGTCCGGTAGGTATTATTGTCCAGTCGTTCCCAGTCCGAGGATTGATCCCTCATGTCCGGGCTCAGCTTCCTGAGCTACCACCACCTCCCCAAAGGAACATCCCCCTTACAGGTTAAACATACCCGTCTACCCTCGGTCACCCTAACCCGGTCAGTCGCCACCTGTATCTCTTTGCAGAGTACAGAGGCCTCTCCGTATGTGAAGCTCTGGTGGCTGGAGTACTTGGTCGAGTTCGACCCCAGCCACCCAGGCCACCTGCCCTTGTGGGAGTAGCGGGTCTGCCCGAGGCCACATGGTCTCCCTGTGCGGTCGTTACGAGGGGTGCCCTGCTGCCGGAGCACCCATACACAAGGGACTCCTCCGCCTCTCCTCTGCGAGATTCGCCTCTCTTCAGGCTCAGCATCATGGTCAGGATCCATAAGGCAGGACGATTCATCTGAAAAATAAAACAAAAAAAACCTCCTCGCCTCCACATTGCCGTCCACTTCTCCTGAAACTACATCTTTACAACACAACACTATACAACACTGAAAACCTTAAATTCTAAGCTTATTTACACCGCCACCCGTCTTGGGGTGGCCAACTCAAAATTGGTCCCCACTCAGCTGGGGACCGCCGCCTGCTTGGTCCGACCACTCGGTCCAGGGCCCCTGACTGCCCCTGGCCTCCCCTTCCCCTAAAGGGTCCCGGAATCCCTCTCTGCTCCCTGCGGAGGCTGGGCAGCGCCCCACGCTTCCCACCTTCCACTTGGGCCCTTCTACTGCTGGGTCGGACCCTGAGTGCCATCTGTGAGGGAGACCACCTTACCGGGGGTCTGGAGACCCTACTGCTCCTACGACCCCTCACTGACTTCCACACCAGGGGCGATACCTCCATTTCTTCTGCTTCCCTGACCTCTGCTTCGCTGAGGCAGTTGACCCTGCCCGTGAGCTGGTGCTCGGGTATTTTAAAATTACCCGGGCTGGGTGCTTATATCACCGTCGGTCCCACGGTGGACACTACCTCTTGTACTGCCAGGCAGGGACAGCACGTTGCTACTGGCTGACTAATGGTGGGGTCGGGTATTTCCCTACTGCCTCTACCTCTACTGGGGCTGGTACATTTATCTCCCTTTCCCTTACTTCCTTCCTGCTCTTCCCGGCACTGGTGGGGTCGAAAAGCTTACATTGGTTCACATGGAGTCATAAGGATGCTCTGGGTGCGGGTACGGGCTGGCCCTGGCCTGTTGCCATTGCCACCTGCCCGGACCCTGCTGCCTTGGCCTGCAGGTATTCTAGCAGATCCCTAATTTCAATGGTCTCCGGGGTAGGTGCTCCTACCACCGGGGTCGGATTCTTTACTGTGGGAGCCCTTTCCTCCCTGCTCGGGTTCCTACACTCCCTCCTGAAGTGTCCGTGTTTCCCACACCCCCTCCTGAAGTGTCCGTGTTTCCCACACCCGTAGCACACTGATGTCATATCACCACACACACCGGTCTCTTTTCTGAGGTCCGGCTGCCTTCTTGTCTCCATTTCCTCCTAGGGAGGGGTGCTGGTACGATTTCATGCACCTTGCCTTTATGGGGCTTTTCCTCGCTCCTCTCCCCGTTGCGATACGCAAGGGTGAACTTCCTAATGACTTCCCTTTCATTAAGGTTGGGGTCCAGCGGGTCCAACCAATGCTCGGCCTTTGCCCTAACTCGAGGGAAACAATTGGCTACGAGAGTTTTCAGCCAATGGGCCGTTCTCCCATCTAAGTTCTGCCTATCCACGGGAGACCCACACGCTTCCTCATACACAGCCCACAGCCTGTCTGCGAACATATCTGGGGACTCAGCGACCAGTTATTTTGTTTCCCCCACCCTCGCGAAGGGGCTACCCTGGTTTAACCCCATGGCTTCCAGAACCGCTGTCTGCGCCCCTACCCATGTGGCGGGTCTTCCCCCTACCCTGGAGGTCACTGCCTTACATAAGTAAGAGTCTAAAGTCATTAAAAGGAGCTTAACCCGTTCAGCCTCATCACAATCATTTGTCGGCTGCCTGTTGCACCTCCATAAAATATAGCGACGGGTCCCCTGCCCCAGTCAATCTGGGGATGTAGGCCACCATCCCCCTGAGCGCGTGTGCCCCATGGGGAATTACAATGTCACTCTCTACCGGTCCCCTTGCGTCCCCTCCCACCGGGGGACCATATTTTCTGTGTAACCGGGCAATCTGCCCTACCTGGGGCTGCTGCCCCCCCCCCCCCCCCCCCCCCCCCCCCCCAGCCACATCAGCGTCCGGCTCTCCTCCTATGCCCTGTAACCCCACCACCTCTGGGTGTGCTGCCCATATAGGAGATGCCACTGTCTGGGGATACCTCACTGTCCCTCCCCCCCCCCTTGGGCTCGTGCCTCACTGGACGTCCCGATCCCTACCTGCAGACCCGGGCACATTACCGGCGTCTCAGGCAGCAGACTGTCCCTTCCGCTAAGGGACCCATACGCTAAACCAGGTGGGCACACCGCCATCTGGGGGTACCCCGTTGACCCCCCTTAGACCTGCCCCTGACTGGACAGTCCAAACCCCACCTGCGGACCCGGACATGTTTCCGGCGTCTCAGGAGGCGATCTGTTCCCCCTTGCGCTGGGGAAATCATCTGCGGGGAGCCCTCTGCCCCTCGGGGACCCTCCTGGACATGCCAGGTGCACCCGTCCCCTGACCTTGGACAAGGTCTCCTCCAGCTCCTCTATCCGTGCCTGGCACGGCCCGTGGTCACTGTCTCCTACCTCCTCACAAGCCACCCGGTATGCTGCCTATATGTCCCGGAACTTCCCCTCCAGCTCCCTGTACTGCTGGGTGCTCGGAGCTAAAAGTTCCCGGGTCTCCCGTTCCTTCTCCTTTGCCTCAACTGCCTGGCACTGGAGTAATTCCTTTTCATAGCGGTGTGACTCGCTAGCCTGCAGGATGCACTGCCTTGCATCTGTCAGCTCATTATAGAGCTGGTCCCCTGTTCTAGCGCTGGCCCTAACTTCTACTAACTCCTCTTCAAGCGCTTCTATCCTCCGCTCCATCTTGGCTACCTGCTGGGACAGGCAGGCTAGCCATACTGCCTTCGCTAGACTCTTTTTTAAAAAAAATATTCCTTACTGTCTGTCCATGCGGCCGCAGCCGTTACGGGCTGCTCTGCATTAATTAACTCTAAGACCCAAGTTTTGGTGAGGTTGACCTTTGTAGCCACCTAAGATGGACACTGGGCTACAAAATGGAGAACTGCTAAGGCTGCAGGGAGAAAACAGTCTTAGCAAGGACAAGCAGTTTGCAGAAGGATAATTAGCATTCTGCACGTACAGAAACCAGTTTATGGCCAGGTGCAGAATCTCAGCTAAAGGTGTAAATGGCAACAACGATTTACATAGTAATGAGGTGATCCAGATCCAGGCCCACACAATAGAAACATTTAGGTTTGAATGGATACTTTGAGTAGACGCCCAGACGAAACGGCACCATAAGTATCCATCACAAAGCACCATAGAGACTCCCCCACCCATCGAGAAGCGACCCTGACCCAATCGATATACAGCAGGTAAAGACCACCCCGAAGAGGCACGGACTTTGGGGGGGACCTATAAAAGTAGACCCCGCACATGGTCCGGTCTGTTGTTTGGCTCCGGCTTCCTGTTGTTGCTCCGGCTTGCTGTTGTTTTTCTCCAGCTCCACTTTGCTGCTACATCGCATCCTGACTCCAGTTCCATCACCAGCCGTTGAGCCACCAGCCATCAAACTGTAAGTTTCACCACAACAATCGCTACGTGATCCAGACTTACTAGACCCTGACGACCTTTAATACCTGAGAGTTGCAGACCAAGAACGGGACGAAGGCCTCGCTCCCTGACCTTGCCTGTTCCTGTTTAGATAAGTATTTTAGTCGTTTAGTTTAGAAGTAACTTAGTCTCTTTAGCGTATGCATGTGTATTTATTATATTTGTTATAATAAATATCAATCGTTTGAACTTACTAATCGGTGTACAGATTTATTACTTTGAACCTGACCTTGATATACTTGTGAGGTGTCTAGATACGGCACCTGGCGACTCCTGAGCTGAATTACATACACAGAGCTGTAGTAGTGTTAAGCACACGGCCTTTAAACGGAGGCGTGTTAATACACTCCAATAAAACACGTAACACTCAAGTAAAACGTGCAACACCTTTTTCCACAAATATGAGGAGATTCTCTCCTCCATTTTACTTCTTTCCCTCACACCCTCTGCCAAGTCACATACCCCAAACCATGGGTGTCCTGCCGCGGTCGCCATTGTAGCGGGATCCCCCTTTCTAACTCCACCCAACGGGCTTATATTGGGCTTGACACCCCTTTGTCCAAGCCCCACCACTACCCCGGTGATCCTCTCTCTCTTACCGGTGGATTCACAACCACCTTGCGCCTACTCCACTTGAGCAGCGCCCCCAGGAGAGAGAAGAAAGGAAAGTCTCTGCCCACCTTTATCTGGCAGTCTTTCCTGAGTGGGCGGTTTCGAGGCGCCCAAGGTACCCCTCGGTCCTAGACACCGGAATTATGGTAAGGGATATTTACTATTGTGACTTGGTCAGAGATCGTTGGTAAGGAATTGAAAACTCAAAACGGACTCCAATTGAAAGCCAAATATAGGTATTTATTAAACGTTCAAGGTCAATATCACCAAATGCTAGAAAACACCACAAAATGCCTTATGCTTTACAAAACTATGACTATGGAAGGAATACTAAACGGGCACCACGTAAAAGCTTACTTTACACAATTTTAGCAGTGTCTTAAAACTATGATAGATGCGTGCAACCCCCTTTCCCCAAAAGCCTCATCCACTATAATAATCTTGGGAACTTCGCGAACTTCCAGAGGATACTCACAATCCAAGTTCAAACTTAAACTGCTCAGTGGGTCTCAGGCTGCGTGCTGGAACAAAATGAAAGGCAGGCACCAGGAGCACGATGATGATGATGAGCAGCAGCGAGGAGAGAAGAGTGACAAAAAGGAAGAGTGCTGGCCGGTCTGACCATCCTTTTATACACCAAGTATAGGCTACGGCCTTATCTGCTACTGTGATCTTCAGCCCCCATTGAAGTATACGTGGGCTTAACCTTGTTATCTTCGGTATCAGGTGGGCTTACTTGCACCCTATTGTCCCTCCGGAGGTTGCTGAATGCTATCCCATTAAGGAAATGGGTTCTATCTTCCCTGGTATCCGGTAAATTTCTCAATCAATTGCTCGAAAGCTAATTGCTCTAAGTCAGTTGCTCGAAAAATTATTTCTCAAACTATCAATTGATCGAATGATAGATTGCTCGAAAAGCAGTACTTCAAAAAAAAATAAAGTTAAAATTCGACCAATCCACGAATCTTCAAAGTAATCCACTACTCCTTGAAGTTCATCTGGAAAAATCTCATTTCAGTTAAAGATTCAAATGTTGCCACAACATTGGGTATCGGTATAAATGCCAATGCAGATAAGAGACGAGCTTTAAAAGCAAATTTGGCATTGGTGTCGTATATAAGCTTTAGGCCACTTCCTTGAATTTTTCTATAAAGGGTTTGACAAAAATGAAAAAAACACCCATGACATTTAGACATTGGAAATTCTTGTTCTATGGCCTTAACCATGGCCATTTCAAAATCGATCATTATTGTCAATGGCTGGAATATAGGGATTTTTTCTTTTAAAGCAATCAGGAACTTCCTATACGTTTCTTTAGTCTTGTTAGGTAGCAGTGCATATACAAGGGGTATAACATTACCTGATTTCACACCATGTATTGTATACAATTGAGCAAAAATCGAGGGCACAGTTTTAAATGTTCCATCAGCATACCAGTGCTCCGAACGTACTAAGATATCGAGATTCTTTTGGGTTGCAAAAATTAATATACGACCATTTGTGGGACCAGAGTCATAAATAAGGAATAAATCTCCTTTGCTGGTTTTTGTAAACTCTTCAGGGATATCAAGATCGAGGTAACTAGTAGGCAAAGCATGTCCAACATTCTTTCTTGCGCGTGTATTGCGTATGGTTCTTTTCATATTTTCTACTGAAGGGAGCTTCACAGCTGCAGCACCACTTACCTCTATTGAGGCACATGATACAATATATTGCGGTGTATCTCGACTATTCATCGCATGTTCTTTCACTTTCTCCATTGCTTTAGTAGCTTCAATTCCAGCAGCATCTCCTGCATGGTTGTGATTCCCACTTTGTTTCGTGATACTATCATCAATAGTGATAACACGCGCACAACATTTTCTTGTTGTGGACATTTCACATTTCCAATATATCTTATTGTTCACCGCTTTGTCCTCAATATATAGGTGACCATCCAAACACAATTTCTTCTTTCCTTTTTCGCTCGCTATGAAACTTATATCCATCTTGAGGGTTCGAGGTTTCCAGAATTAATGGTATTTAGCAGTGGTGTTTAACGGTTAATTATTTATTAGTTATCGTTTAAAGAGTGAATTGCTTTGAAAGAATTGGTAATTAACGTTTAAATATTCATTAGTGATTGTTTAAAGAATGAATGTCGGCTTTCGAGCAATCTATCTTTCGATCAACTGATAGTTCGAGAAATGATTTTACGAGCAATTGACTTCGAGCAATTAGCTTTCGAGCAATTGATTTTGAGAAATTTACCTGGAACCATCTTCCCTCTGGGCCAGGGCCATCAGCGCCTGTATTGAAACTAACCCAGGTGCATTGTTCTTCTGCTGGTCTAGTCTGGTGATGTCACAAACTCCTTTATCTTGCAGATAAACTAATCACCGGCCTGTCTAGGTTTCTGCTGCTTGTGGATTTCGAGAGTTGCCTCTCTAAACACACACACAGGGCTGAGGCTGCTGGGAAGTTTAGTCAAGGTCCTGCAGCCCCAAACATGGCTGTTTTTTACTGCTTTAAAGTTCAAAGTCCTTTTCCCAGCTCGTAAAAGACTCGAATCTTGCCCGGAAAACCTACACCTTTTGAGGATACCTTAGGATTTGTTTGATAGGAGGTCCATATAGACCTAAATATGGATTGTCATGATCCATTTCTTTTAAGGTTCAAAGAACCTGGGTGCTAGTTTTAAGTTATCCACAGATAGTGTTCTGAGTGGTTTGGTCCCTTCCTGTTTCAATCACCACAGTTCTCTCGTTGAGTACCTGTGTGATGACACAAGGGGGTTTCCATTTAGCTCTTGAGCCTGATTTATTTGACTGTCTTTTCTCCTGGATCCACTCACCTACTTGGGAGTATCCAAGTATCTGGTGGGGGAATTGTTACTTCACGGGTTTCCGAAATTAGTGATCTCAGTTCTCCAGTGAGCTCTGAGTCAGGCTCCGGAAGGAGTATTGGAGCATGCTGGGAGAAAGGCATATTCGTGGGTAGGACAGTGGTTAGCATAGTTGCTTCAGCTCCAGTGTCCCAGGTTCGATTCCCGGCTTTGGTCACTGTCTTTGAGGAGTCTGCATGTTCTCCCCCATGTGTGCGTGAGTTTCCTCCGGTTGCTCTGGTTTCCTCCCACAGTCCAAAGATGTGCAGGTTAGGTGGATTGGCCATGCTAAATTGCCCTTGGTGTCCAAAACAAAAGGTGGAGTTACTGGGCTATGGGGATAGAGTGGATGTATGGGCTTGTGTCGGATGCTCTTTCCAAGGGCTGGTGCAAACTTGGTGTATCCCATACATTAATTGGTAGGGAGTAATATTTTGATGCACGCCGAACTTAGCTAAAGGCATGTTAAAGACACAGCACCTCTGGTACGAGGGTAGCCCACTTTGATCACTTGATCATCCGTTTAGCCAGGCCTCTCTTGATTCCTATGCACCACAATCCAACTGGATCTTAGATGGTAAGGATTACTAAATTCCACTTGGATACCTGATTGACCCTTGCCAATGAAGGCTGAGCCTCAAATCGGCATGTATGCAGGTTGGAGAGGGCAGCACGGTGGCTCAGTAGTTAGCATTGCTGCCACACGGCGCCGAGGTCCCAGGTTCCATCCTGGCTCTGGGTCACTGTCCGTGAAGTTTTCACATTTTCCCCGTGTTTGCGTGGGTTTTTCCCCCACAACCCAAAGATGTGCAAGTTAGGTGGATTGGCCGTGCTAAATTGTCCCTTAAATGGAAAAAAATGAATTGGGTAACTCTAAATTTTTTTAAAAACAAAAAAGTATGCAGGTTAGAAATCCAGTAATGGGGGGAACAGTAAAGTGGGGGAACAGTAAAGTATAGAGTAGCGGGCAGTTGGGACAACCAAGTAAATGCGGTATAACATTCTACCACTACCAAGATGTATTGGTTCTTTGAGGTTTGTTACCCACGGAAGGAGTAAATGTCCCAATATAATCAATGTGCCATTTTACCATTGGCTTGTCTGGTTTGGCAGGTCAAATCAAAGGTGGTATCCTTTATTATGGAGGAGACACTATTTGCAATTTGTAACAAATTGTTTTCCAATCAATTATCATGTATGCCCACCAATAGTGCATTCCTAATTGTGCATATATAGCTTGGGCACCTCCATGGAGATGACCTAGACCTTATTTGTTCCAATCAATTTTTTTATTAGGAGGATCACTGTCTGGTTTTTTGGGCCTTGATACCAATACCTTCCCTTCTTGATTTGTTTGACAGAGATACTTTAACGGGTTTTCTTTACAAAGGTCCAGCAGTATTTGTAACTAATCATCTTGATTTTTCTGCTATTTGCTGTATTGTTATGACATTGACCTTGGCCTCCCTAACCTCAGTTAGGTCCATCCCTAAAGCTTGTTTTGCCTGCTCGTCTGCTAAGTTATTTCCTTAGTAGTTATTCTATATATTTTATTTCTACATATGTATAGATTTGCCTGGTATTTTTGCATTTTGCCTGGTATATCTGCATTATGATTGCCATTTTTACAGGTTGGAAAGTGCTTTCTTTTACGGATCACACCGTTTTTTTTCTCTGCTTTTATTTCTAATATTTTTATGAGGAAACCCTCTTGACCCCATGTTTGGGTGCCAAATGTGGCGGTTTAGGTATTCCGGATCGGAACGGACAAGAGGGAAATCTGTTCCTCTGTTAAGACTCAGAATAGCTTTCACGAGGGGAGATTACTTTCCTGTGTCTCTCAGTTATACAGGATTTCAGTTACTTTCTAATGGAAGAAGTTCAGATACGTCACTCATAACTAAAAACCCCTTGCTCTTATCGGTCGTGGATACTTGTCATTTAAGACTTCCTAAATGCATCTCTAAAATCTAATACTTAGTAAGTAAGTAAGACTGCACAGTTTAATTTCTAATAATAGTAGTTGTATTATGAAATGCACTCAATTGATATATACAGAATAAATTAATTCTAACTTCTAAGAGAAGGATATATCTAAACATGGAAAATCCTAAAGTATCTCCTAGCAATTTCTAATACATTTCTAAGAAGTTTAATAGAAATATACTTGCAAAAATCACGATGGTCTTTGTTTGACGAAGCAGGCAGAAGAACTGAACTTAACTGCACTCCAGCAGGAGAGAGGGAGTGCTAGTTCTGTGAAGCTGCTCTTCTTTTTATACATAATTTCCCCAATTTAGTGAAGGGCTTTCTCTGCATTTTTGATACTGGGTAATTTCCTCGAGCCAAATGGTTAGGTTTGTGGCTCATCAACAATGTGATTTAATGATCTTAAGTGTCTGCTTGAATGTCAGGTGTCCGAGATATCTGGTCAGACAGGGAGTTGTTGAGACACATTCCTACTTGTCTATTTTCAATGTGTCAAAAGTTTTATATAGCAAAGAAAGAAATTTGTTAATTTATTCTAGTTGCTATCTTCTCGTATACCTTGCTGCAGTCCAGTTTATGGTTATAATTGCAGGAAAGTAATTTACAGAATTTACGAGCTGTCAATTCAAGGATCCTCTTTGTCCCGCATTTGTCTGGGATGGCTTAATGATCTGAGGGGTCAGCTAAAGTTTCTCTTGTAATAAATGGTGACTTTTGAAAGACTTTTCGCTGAAGTGGTTTTATTCTACTTCGGTATTAATTTCTGCTGCTTCTACATGACAGTGTGATCTCTATCACACCACCCTCCAATGGTACTGCCAGTCCTGGAGGCCCACCCTCATCTGAACCAGGATCTCTGCTTCCACCTTGGAGTACTGAGACTGGGACACATCCCTCCAACATGAATCATGCCCGTCACTGCCTCAGTTATGCCTCTCTGGGACTGGGTCAGGTCACCAAATTGATGCATTCAACCATGGCTCTGCTACTGGACCAACCTGATGTCCATGTGGGCCTGGGACATGGCTGCCTGGTCACTGTGCTCCTGTCCTGAGCCTCTGCCATCAACTGCACGGATTGCCCCAGACTTGGGACATCTTTAATTTTGGATTTTAATTTATACAAAGCAGTGCAAATCAGGAAGACCGGGTAAAATACTTGAAACATGGCTTGCCCCCTCCCACAGTCAAAACCCTTCTTTTGATTATTTACATTTGGCTGGTAGCATTGTTACATTAATGCTTAGTGTTGTTGTGCTTAAACCTACAAGGAGGCAGTACAAGTAGTAGTGCAAGCTGGGAGTAACACATTTTGTTAGTATCCAGTGAACATAGTGCAGGGGGGAGTGGGGGGAGGGGGTGTTGTTTTATACCTTCCTTTTGCCCATCCTGTTCTGGGCATCCTTCCTTGGCTCTTTCTTTCTTTCTCTCTCTCTCTCTCTCTCTCTCTCTCTCTCTCTCCCCCCCCCCCCCCCCCCCACCTCCCCCTTTATTGGTTGCTGGTTACAAACAGATCCTCTCATATTAGTAAATTGTTCCCATGTTTTGTGGAAACCCTCTTCTGATCCTCTGGTGAATTTATCTTTTTGAAATTTGAAGAATTTGGCCAGATAGCCTACTCGCACATGGGTAGTGCTGATTGAACTCCAGCCGATCAGGATTATCCAGCAGGAGGCCAGGGTGTCTGCCCCACTCCCTGTGCAGCATTCTGACTGTTCAGTTACCCAGACTGAGTTTTGGACACAGCTCAACACTAGCCCTCTGCACTCTAGACATGGCCTCAGAAGGCGGTTGTTGCTCGTTCTACTGTTAGTGTGATTAACACGCCTCCATTTAAAGGACATGTGCTTAACACTGGTTTGGCTCTGTATCTGTATCTATGCTCAGGAGTCGCCAGGTGCCGTTAGAGACACCGTCACAAGTTATCAAGGTCAAGTTCAAAGCAATAAGTCTTAACACCGATCAGTAAATCTAAACAATTAGTGTTTATTATAACAGATATAATAAATACTCATGCACACGCTAAAAGACTAATACTTATTTCTACTGTTAAACGACTAAATACTTATCTAAGTAGGAACCAGAAAGGTCAGGGGACAAGGCCTTTGTTCCTTTCTGGACTGCACCTTCTGTTCACTAATAGTCGGTAAGAGTATAAGCAATGCCTGGGTCACATAGCGATCGTTGTTTTGGCACTTACTGAAAGATGGTTGATGCTCAACGGCCGGAGTCTGGAAGCAACAGATCTGGGCCGGAGGCAACAGATCTGGGCCGGAGTCTGGAAGCAACAGACTGAATCATGTGCTTGACCTTCTTTTTATAGGTCCCAGAGGTCCGTGCCCCTTGGGGCGGGCTCTTTCACCTGCTAGGTATCGATTGGGTCTTTCCTAATCGATATCATTCGAATTCGCCTATTCTGGAGTCGTTCCTCAATGGCGGGGGCGGTTCCTAGGGGTCATTGACCTGGGTTCTCTGGCCCGCCATTCTGGCTGGGTAGCTATAGAAAGTATCAATTGATACTTAAAATGTTTCTATTGTATCTGGGACTGGGCCGGTATCATCTCATCAGTATGCAGATCGTTTTCCTATTTGCACCTTTGGCTGAGTCTCTGCACCTGCCTTGAAACCGGTTTTTACGAGTGTCTCACTGTTGAAAGCTTCTGCAAGCTGTTTGTCCTTACTATGGCTGTTTTTCCCTGCAGTCTTAGCAGTTCTCCATTTTGTAGACTGGTGTCCATTTTAGAGGGCTACACGGTTCAGATTCCAACAAGTCTGAGACATGAGCTGAACATGTCTGCGCGGGTTTGCTAGGCCTCACTAACACTGTTCACATTTTTCCACTTCCAGCAAGAACCTGCTCCTGTGTTTTTGTCAAGTGTGTCCTGTGCACCACCTTTAGCTGCAGGAGGTGAAATTTGTTCTGTGCAGTGCTCGATCCAAAGGCGTTTTCTCCAGGACTGGCTCCATTCCCCACAAATTCACGGGGAATGTTTTGCTTTTACTCCCAAGTTAGTAGCCCAAGAAGGCTCCAAACTCCATTTATTCCTCCCATGCTGGTTCAGAGGTTTGAGATGTAGAGGAGCAGGTCATCTGCACAGAGCAATACTTTGTTTTTTCTCTGGATGCCTTTCCAATCTTTCTCTGAACTGATAGCGAAGCCACTGGCTTGATTGCCATGGCAATGGGCAGGGGCTGGTACCCAGTACTCCGAGCTGGTGGCATTCATCCATATGTTTGCCATGGGAGCGCTGTACAGTAGCTTCACCATGAAATGAATCGTGGCCCCCAAACCCTAACTGAGTACCTCCATGAGATGCCTCTATTCGACTCTGTCTCCCTTGACGCGGAGAAGACCTTTTTTGACAATCACTTCCTGGTGTCTCTTTCTAGCCTCTCCATGACTAACATTTCTCGGGGTTGAGCAACTGTTTCATCTTATGAATCCCAATCTGGGGGTTTGGAGGTGTACAGCCTTGGTAATAGGTTGTGAAGCCGTGGCTAGTCCACGGTTATATTTTACCTGTGCTATTTTCCAAGTGGCTGTCTGCTTCCTCAACTGGTGAGCCAGCAGGCAGCTGGCCTTGTCTCCATGTTCATTGAAGGTCCCCCATGTCTGGCAGAGCTGGGTCACTGCTTTCCCGGTGGTGACTGGGTCAAATTCCACTTGTAATTTTTTCCCCTCCGCCAGTAGTTCCACGGTCGGGGCTGTGTTATCTCCAGTCCACCTACAATATGGAGTCGACCTGTTGTTGCCTGCCTGCCCTCCGTGATTATTTCCCTCTTATCACTGCCTCCCCATTCTGGTTGCTGGTTATGTATCCCTCAATGGTCTGTGACGTTATTCTTGCAAAATGCCTTCTTGGTGAGGAGTACCGTGTCCAGCTTCCATGGGGCACTAGGCCTAACCCATCTCCATCCTTCCAGCCACATCGTGGGGAGTGTGATTGGAAATTACTGTAATGGAGTATTCCAACCCTACTTCTCTGGACACCACTTCATTTTGATATTGATTTTGTTTCCCCTACTGCAAAGAAGTCTGTATGCAGGACTATACCTTGTGGGCTTGGGAGAAGGAGGACTCTTTTTTTCTCCTCCCTCCTCCCTCAGATGTGAACCTCCCATGCGTCCACCTTTCCCATGTGTGCCATAAGGGTGTTCAGTTATCTTGCCATGTCTTTTTTTTAAATATTTTTTACAGAAAATATAACAACAAACAATGAAAAACAACAATAAAACACCATAATAACTAACACCCCCAAGACCGTAGCAACGCATGTATCTCGCCCCCACCCCCCCAAACCCAGTAAACAACAAGAAAACTTAAAAATAAATTAAAATTAAATAAACATAGCCAACGCCCCCCTCTCTTCCCCCCCCCCCCCCCCCCCCCCCCCCCGGGTTGCTGCTGCTGCTGACCCAGTACCCTATCGCTGAGCCAGAAAGTCGAAGAAAGGTTGCCACCGCCTAAAGAACCCTTGTACCGATCCTCTCAGGGCAAATTTGACCTTCTCCAGCTTAATAAATCCTGCCATGTCATTGATCCAGGTCTCCACGCTTGGGGGTCTCGCATCCTTCCACTGTATCAAGATCCTCCGCCGGGCTACTAGGGACGCAAAGGCCAGCCTACCGGCCTCTTTCGCCGCCTGCACTCCCGGCTCCACCCCAACCCCAAAAATCGCGAGTCCCCAACCTGGCTTGACCCTGGATCCTACCACACTCGACACCGTCCTTGCCATCCCCTTCCAGAACTCCTCCAGTGCCGGGCATGCCCAGAACATATGGGCATGGTTCACTGGACTCCCCGAACACCTGACACACCGGTCTTCGCCCCCAAAGAACCTGCTCATCCTAGACCCGGACATGTGGGCCCGGTGCAGCACCTTGAATTGGATGAGGCTAAGCTGCGCACATGAGGAAGAGTTAACCCTCTCCAGGGCATCTGCCCATGTCCCATATTCGATCCGTTCCCCCTCCCACTTAGCCTTTAGCTCCTCTACTGACACCTCCTCCACCTCCTGCATTACCTTGTAGATATCAGATATCTTCCCATCCCAGACCCCTGAAAGCACCATGTCACTCACCCACCTCGCGGGAAGCAAAGGGAATCCCTCCACCTGCCGCCTAGCAAACGCCTTTACCTGCAGATACCTGAACATGTTCCCCGAAGGGAGCCCAAATTTCTCCTCCAACTCCCCCAGGCTCGCAAACCTCCCCTCAATGAATAGGTATAGGTCCCTCAGCTGTCTGATGCCTGCTCTGTGCCAACCCTGGAACCCCCCATCAATGTTCCCCGGGATGAACCGATGGTTCCCCCTAAGCGGAGCCTCCCTCGAGCCCCCCCCCTCCCCCCCCCCCCCCCCCCCATGTCGCCTCCACTGCCCCGGCCACCACCGGACTCATGGTATACCTCGTAGGAGGGAGTGGCAATGGCACCGTTACCAGGGCCCCCAGGCTTGTGCCTCCACAGGACGCCATCTCCAACCGTTTCCATGCTGCCCCCTCCCCCTCCATCACCCACTTGCGCACTATCGACACATTGGCCGCCCAATAATACCCCGAGAGATTGGGTAACGCCAGCCCCCCACCATCTCTACCCCGCTCCAAGAAGACCCTCTTCACCCTCGGGGTCCCATGCGCCCAAACAAAGCTCATGATGCTGCTGGTCACCCTTCTAAAAAAGGCCTTGGGGATAAAGATGGGCAAACACTGAAAAAGAAACAAGAACCTCGGGAGAACTGTCATTTTGACGGACTGCACTCTACCCGCCAGTGATAGCGGCCCCATGTCCCACCTTTTGAATTCCTCCTCCATCTGCTCCACAAGCCTGGTAAAATTAAGCTTATGGAGAGTCTCCCAACTCCTGGCCACCTGCACCCCCAGGTATCTGAAACTCTTCACTGCCCTCTTAAACGGGAGCCTCCCAATTCCTTCCTCCTGATCACCCGGGTGCACTACAAATACCTCGCTCGTGCCCAGATTCAACTTATAACCTAAGAAGCTCCCAAACTCCGCCAACAGCTCCATCACCCCCGGCATTCCCCCCTCTGGGTCCGCCACATACAACAGCAGGTCGTCCGCATACAGCGATACACGATGTTCCTCCCCACCCCGCACCAGACCCCTCCATCTCCCTGACTCCCTCAACGCCATAGCCAGAGGTTCTATCGCCAGTGCAAAAAGCAAGGAGGACAGGGGGCACCCCTGCCTGGTCCCACGATAGAGCCTGAAGTACTCTGATCTCCTTCCATTGGTAGCTACACTCGCCATCGGGGCCTCGTAGAGCAACCTCACCCATTTGATGAACCCCTCCCCGAACCCGAACCGCTCCAGCACCTCCCACATGTACCCCCTCTCAACTCTATCAAACGCCTTCTCTGCATCCAGCACCACCACTATCTCCGCCTTCCCCTCCGCCGCCGGCATCATAATAACATTTAACAATCTCCGCACATTCGTGTTAAGCTGTCTTCCCTTCCTGTCTGATCCTCGTGTATCACCCCTGGCACACATCCTCTATCCTGGTGGCCAGGATCTTCGCCAGCAACTTAGTATCCACATTGAGGAGCGAGATTGGCCTGTAGATCCACACTGCAAGGGGTCCTTATCCCGCTTTAGGATCAGAGAGATCAGTGCCCGCGACATCGTCGGGGGCAAAGCCCTCCCCTCCCATGCCTCATTGAAGGCTCGCACCAACAGGGGGCCCACCAGATCCGCATACTTTTTATAAAATTCCACCGGGAACCCATCCGGCCCCGGCGCCTTGCCTGACTGCATTTGACCAATCCCCCTGACTAGCTGCTCCAACTCTTATCGGCGCCCCCAGCACCTCTACCAGCTCCTCCTGCACCTTTTGGGAAGCGTAGCCTGTTCATGAAGCTCTCCATCCTCCCCCCCCCCCCCACCGGTGGCTCCGACCGGTACAGTTCCTTGCAAAAGTCGCTAAAGACCCCATTCACCTCTGCCCCCTTCTGCACCACATTCCCACCCTCATCCATCACTCCACCAATTTCCCTAGCTGCATCTCGCCTGCGGAGCTGATGCGCCAGCATCCTGCTCGCCTTCTCCCCATACTCATATACCGCACCTTGCGCCCTCCTCCACTGTGTCTCCGCCTTTCTGGTGGTCAGCAAGTCGAACTTGGCCAGCAAACTACGCCGTTCCCCCAGCAACCCCTCCTCCGGGGCCTCCGCGTACCTCCTATCCACATCCAGGAGCTCCCCCACCAGTCTCTTCCTCCTTTCCCTATGGGCCCGGATGGAGATCAGCTCCCCCCCCCCCCCCGGATCACTGTTTTCAGAGCCTCCCAGACCATCCCCACCCGGACCTCCCCCGTGTCGTTGGTCTCAAGATACCCCTCAATACTTCCCCGGACCCTCCTACACACCACCTCATCAGCCAGCAACCCCACATCCAGACGCCACAGCGGGCGCTGGTCCCGCGCCTCCCCCATCTCCAGATCGACCCAGTGCGGCGCATGGTCTGAGATCGCTATGGCCGAATACTTGGCACCCTGCACCTTCGGGATCAATCTCCTGCTCAGGACAAAAAAATCTATTCGGGAGTAAACCCTATGCACATGGGAGAAAAAGGAGTACTCCCGCGCTCTCGGCCTCCCAAACCTCCAGGGATCCACCCCTCCCATCTGGATCCATAAACCCCCTCAGCACCTTGGCTGCCGCCGGCCTCCAACCCGTCCTTGAACTGGACCGGTCTAGTGGGGGATCCAGCACCGTGTTAAAGTCTCCCCCCATGATCAGGCCCCCTGCCTCCAGGTCCGGAATGCGGCCCAACATACGCCTCATAAAGCCAGCATCATCCCAATTCGGGTCATACACATTTACCAGTACCACCTTCTCTCTCTGCAGCCTACCCTTCACCATAATAAATCTGCCCTCCTTGTCCGCCACCACCTCAGCCGCCTCGAACGCCACCCTCTTCCCCACCAGAATCGCCACACCCCGGTTCTTCGCGTCTAATCCTGAATGGAAAACCTGCCCCACCCACCCCTTCCTCAGACGAACCTGGTCCGCCACCTTCAAGTGGGTCTCCTGGAGCATTGTCACGTCCGCCTTCAGCCCCTTCAAATGAGAAAATACCCAAGCCCGCTTAACCGGCCCATTCAGCCCCCTCACGTTCCAGGTGATCAGCCAGATCAGAGGGCGCCCTGCCCCCCTCCCCCGCCAACTAGCCATAGCTCATCGACTGCTCGCCGCAGGCCAGTACACCTCGCCTGACCCCGTTCCCCATGACTATACCGCCTAACCCTCTACCCTCCCCCCCCCCCCCCCCCCACTCCTCTGTCACTACTTTGTCACTGTACAACTCGTCCCCACCCCTTTCACTAATGGTGCCGACATCATGCATCAGACTCTCCACTGCAGCCGTCACCCCAGCAATATTGGCCTCAGTGCCATGCATTGCTGGCGACAGCTGCAGCACCAGTAGCCTCTGGGAATCCTCCAAGCAACTATGGATCTGCTGGAGTGACACTGACATCTCCCTCTGAATGTCCCAGCCGCACCCTAACATCTCCATCAGCTCTGGGTAACCCTGTACCACAGGCTCAGCATCCAGCTGGGTCCTGGTATCCAGCTGACCTCTGGCTGCTGTCTCACTTGGGGGATTCCTGCCTCCACCTGATGTGCATCAGCAGCTGTATGGTACTCACCAGATTGCTCCCCAGAAGCCGGTCCACTAACGTGTCTCACCGAGGTGTGTGTATCTGTGCTGGTGGAGGGTGAGGATGGCAGCTGTGCTGCGACTTTAACGGTTGCATTCTCAGAACACTCCTCAGAGTTGTTCTCCTCTGAGTCATTGGAGTCAGGAGAGTGCTGCCCAGGATGGGCCACTGCCGTTGGCTAGAAGAGCTGCGGGAGAATGGACGTGTGGTCATTTGGGAGGGATGGCTCGGGTAGTAAGGCAATTACAAATCGCGTATCAAGTCCTCCAGGTGGAGCCCAGTGGTTCCTCACCTCTGCGGTGTTCGCCAGCCTCTGATTGACCACACCAGTCAACTCCAGGGCACGCTCCTTGAAGGAGGTGAGGATTCTAAAGTCTACGCCACCACCAGTCAGCTCCCTCTTACGATTATGGGAGAGCTTGTCGTGAGGAGACAGGGGACATTGTGAGCCAAATGCGTGGTTCAGTGGTGGAGGGGGGTTAATAGGTGTCTAATCATATGTGGTGCCCGGTGTTGGTCATTGATGTTCTTGCAGCACAGGAGGCCAGTCCTCCTGGTCGCACTCCCCAAGCTCACAGCTGCTGCCACCTCCTCCCTGGCAGCACTGACTGCCCTATGGTCTGACTCTCTGGGACCCTCCTGGGGAAACAGGACATCTCTCCAGCTTCCGCAGCATCTAGCAGCCTCCGCAAATCTGCGTCCCCGGATCTTGGACTGGTCTCCTGCCGTTGGCTGAGAAAGTGCTGTTCGGCCTTATTAGTTGGGGTGGGGGTTGGGGGGGGGGGGGGGGGGGGGGGGGGGGGGGGGTGGGGGTGCTGGCCAATCAGCTAGCGAGCCTTCATTTGTGATGAGGCCCATGAGGGCCTCTCAATGGACCAATTGACATTGAATTGCATTTCCTCGCTGGTCCGAGCGCCGGGCAGTTCGTGGAAATTCCCACTCGCTATCACACTGCCTCACAAACATAGAGAATCTTGACCCTCGTCTGACACTGATTGGACGATGTCCATATTACATTTTAGTTATTTAACTTTCCCTCATTTTTTCGCAAAATCCTTCTCTGATTCTCTACACCTTTGCCACAGAATTCATACTTTATACTGACCTAGTGGCATTTCTTTGATCTGCCCCTCGATGGTTATCCCTGCAAGAATTGTCGAACTTTCATGAAACTTGCTTTAACACCCTCCGTTTCCATATGAGACAAGTCCTGGGTTTGGGACATCACTTTTAAGGCTTAGTCTCCATCCTGTTGTCGGGCTTGTCAAGGCAGACAACTGTGTCAATGCTTCTCAGATCTCCCTGGTCTCAGCACTACAAAGAACACCATTTAATAGTGGGAATTTCATAATTTAAAATAATGAAATTCCATATTTTGTTTAATCTAACGTCTATTACCGTGGTACTTTTTTACTGGAAGAGCATATTTTGTCGTCTTGAGGAGAATTGAGGTTGTAACACTTTCAAATCTATTACAATTTCTTTTGTAATGTAGAAGTTCTGAATTATGAGGCCATTCAGCCTTTTGTGTCGCACAATTAGTCTCTCTCCTTTACTCTTTCGCTGCAGACCTACTGATATTTTGCATCAAGGATTTGTCAAGACTTTTTAGAAATTTATTATTGAATCTGCTTTCACCACCCTGTCAGGACAGCCGCTGCGGTGCTGAGAAATATTGGGGGGAATTTTGCATCTTCAAGTCCTTGTGTAAACAGGATAAAGAATATTATGCCACATTTTCTCGACTCGTGCCATATAGATCACGACTCTCACCCACTCCGTCAAAAGATATACCCTTTTGACCCCGGATCAGAATCTTTTTTCCCATTTCTATATAATTCCTCAGTGTTGCTCATGGTGGTTTACACCTGGGTTTCCCTGGATCATTGGGTCAGCAGTAGGGGTGGGACTTCGTCTTGGGGATAGCACTGGATTCCATCACAATCGAACACTGCAGGTTTAACCTGAACCGAAATTCTGGAAAGACCTTGGGCTGAATTCTCTGCAGCTCCGTGTTGAGATAGCGAAACACGATTGGCTTTGACGCTAGTTTCACGCCAATTTCCAATTCTCCAGACCCCCCAGCACGACGGAATAATGGTGCCCGCCGAATCGTATTGGGTGCCCCGACGACCGATTTCCCCGGGGCCCGAGCGAAATCTGTGGCCCAATGGACCAAAGTCTCTGGTGTGATTTTTAACCACCTATAAAATCGTGATACGAGTGTACTGGCTGAGGTGGATGAGGAAGGAGGTAGGGGTTGGCATGGAGGGGACTGCAGGTTCCCATAATGGACACCGGCTGTGGTTCCTGCGGGGGAGGGGGCTGCACTGCCAGGATCAGGGGAGGGGGGGGAAGAGACTGGCCCAGCAGTTGGGAGTCCCCGACATGACAGGGTGGTGCTCCAGCAACGGGCACCATTACGGTGACCATCTTGTTGGACATCCACCCTGGGCACTGAGTGAATGCAGGGTTAATGTCTGTATGGGTGGGTGCCGCCCCCTATCCACCACCCCCCCCCCCCCCCCAACTGCGACACCCACGAGGGTACCACCCAGGCCCACATCGACTGCAGCCCCCAGTGAGGGCAGTGCCATCAAACGGTGACCCTGGCAGCAGAGAGTGCCAGGAGTGGGGGCACCAACGGGGTGGGGGACAATGCGTGGCTGGAGCACAAGGTGCCAACCAGGGCCACCATGTAGCCAATGGCACCTGGTTGTGCATGCGCCATAGATACATAGAAGATAGCGCCATAGATACTTAGATACATAGAAGATAGGAGGAGGCCTTTTGTCCCTTCAAGCCTGCTCTGCCATTCATCACGATCATGGCTGATTATCCAACTCAATAGCCTAATCCTGCTTTCTCCCCATAGCCTCTGATCCCATTCTCCCCAAGGGCTATATCCAGCCGCCTCTTGAGTATATTTAAAGTTTTTGCATCAACTACTTCCTGTGGTAATGAATTCCACAGGCTCACCACTATTTGTGTGCAGAAATGTCTCCTTATCTCTGTCCGAAATGGTTTACCCTGAATCCTCAGACTGTGACCCCTGGTTCTGGACACACCCATCATTGGTAACATCTTACCTGCATCTACCCTGTCTCGTCCTGTTAGAATTTTATAATTCTGAGATACCCCCTCATTCTTCTGAACTCCAGCGAGAACAATCCTAACCTAGTCAATCTCTCCTCATATGACAGTCCCGCCATCCTGGAATCAGTCTGGTAAACCTTTGCTGCACTCCCTCGAGAGCAAGAACATCCTTCCTCAGAGAAGGAGACCAAAACTGCATAACACAGTGTGGCTTCACCAAGGGCCCAGTACAATTGCAGCAACACATCCCTGCTTTTATACTCAAAGCTTCTTGCAATGAAGGCCAACATAGCATTTGCCTTCTTTACCTTCTGCTGCACCTGCATGCTTGCCTTCAGCGAATGGTGCACAAGGACACCCAGGTCCCACTGCACACTCCCCTCTCCCAATTTACAACCATCTACAACCATCAGGTAGTAATCTGCCTTCCTGTTTTTGCTTCCAAAGTGAATAACCTCACACTTATCCAAATTATACTGCATCTGCCATTGGTTTGCCCACTCGCCCAACCTGTCCAGATATTGCTGTAGGATCCCTGCATCCTCGTCATAATTCACCCTCCCACCTAATTTGGTATCATCTGCAAATTTAGAGTTGTTACATTTTGTTCCCTCAACCAAATTATTAATATATATTGTGAATAGCTGGGGTCCCAGCATCGATCTCTCTGGTACCCCACTGGTTACTGCCTGTCAATTTGAAAAGGACCCATTAATTCCTGCTCTTTGTTTCCTCTCTGCCACTCCGTTTTCTATCCACTTCAAAACATTTCTCCCAATCCCATGTGGTTTAATTTTGCACAATAATCTCTGATGCAGGACTTTGTCAAACGCCTTCTGAAAGTCCAAATATAGCGCATCGACTGGCTCCCCCTTGTTGATTGTACTGGTTACCTCTTCAAAAGTAACATTGTGGATAACACAATCGCTTCACAGCTCCAGGGTCCCAGGTTCGATTCCGGCTTGGGTCACTGTCTAGTGCGGAGTCTGCACATCCTCCCCGTGTGTGCGTGGGTTTCCTCCGGGTGCTCCGGTTTCCTCCCACAGTCCAAAGATGTGCAGGTTAGGTGGATTGGCCATGATAAATTGCCCTTAGTGTCCAAAATTGCCCTTAGTGTTGGGTGGGGTTACTGGGTTATGGGGATAGCGTGGAGTTGTTGACCTTGGGTAGGGTGCTCTTTCCAAGAGCCGGTGCAGACTCGATGGGTTGAATGGCCTCCTTCTGCACTGTAAATTCTATGATTCTATGAAAAGAATTTCAACAGATTTGTCAAGCATGATTTTCCATTGGTAAATCTATGCTGACTCTGACTGATCCTGCCACTGCTTTCTAAATTTTCCCCACTACTAATGTTAGGCTTACTGGTCCATAATTCCCCGCTTTCTCTGTACTTCCTTTTTTGAATATTGGAGTGACATGAGCTAGCCTCCAATCTGCAGGGACAGTTTCAGAGTCTATAGAATCCCAGAAGTTGACCACCGATGCATCCACTATTTCCAGAGCCACCTTCTTAAGCACTCTGGGATGCAGATTCTCAGGCCCTGGGGATTTATCCGCCTTCAATCCCATCATTTTTCCCAGCACCATTTCTCTCTGCTAATGTTGATCTCGCTCTGTTATTCCCTCTCACTAAACCTTTCATTGTCCAACATTTCTGGGATCTGATTTGTGTCCTCATTTGTGAAGACAGAACCAAATTATGTATTTAGTTGCTCAGCCATTTCTTTGTCCTTTATTATGCATTCCCCTGTTTCTGTCTGTAGTGGGCCTTCATTTCTCTTTACCAATCTCTTTCACTTCACATATCTGTAGAAACTCTTAGTGTCAGTCTTTAAGTTCATTGCAAGCTTCCTTTTGTACTGTACTTTCCCCTTCTTAATCAATCCCTCCATCCTTCTTTGCTGAATTCTAAACTGCCCCCAATCCTCAGACCTATTAATTTTTCTTGGCCAATCTGTATGCTTCTTCCTTGTATCGGATACTATTTCTAATTTCCTTTGTAGGCCATGGATTTGCCCTCTTACCTGCTTTGCTTTTGTGCCAGACAGGAATGAGCAGTTGCTGTAGTTCCTCCATGCGTTCCTTGAATGTTTGCCATTGTCTATCCACTGTCATCACTAAGTAACTCTCCCCGATCTATCAAGGCCAACTCACACCTCATATCCTCAGTTTCCTTTATTAAGATTCAGCACTGTGGCGGTATCCACCTATATTAAAGGCTGATCAGAACTGATTTTATATTAAATCATGTATTCACTTTATATTAGAAGCTGATCAGAGCTGATGCTATATTAAATCATGTATTTAACCCTATATTAAAAACTGATGATTGAGTCCATTATCAATGTAAACCATTACTTATCGCAATAATGTTTTTCAATATGTATTATCTTGTGTAAGAGTCCAGATGCAGTGAACTCATTAGGTCTAGTGGCCTTACCACTAAGGGAGGTTATTGCTTGTCTAGTGGCCTGAGGGAGGTTATTGCTTGTCTAGTGGCCATGCTACTAAGGGAGGTTATTGCCTGTCTAGTGGCCATGCTACTAAGGGAGGCTACTGCTTGGCAAGAGACCCTGCCAAGAAGGGAGGTTGGTGTTTTTCTGGAGATAGCTACCGGAGGTATCAACCTTGTATCTTTAGAAACAGGTGCCCTGATAGGCCTCCCTGAAATTAAGGCCTTGCCAACCAAGAGAGAGACTGTTCTTTGTCTCGAAATAACTGTGGGGAGTTAACTTGTTTTTTGGAAAAAGGGACTGTGCTAAAACTCCCCTCGAACTTCCTAGCTTTCCCTGAGTGTAAAAACAATATAAATATTCAAGAAAATCTGTGAAAGTTAGTTTGATATGCCCAACCCATGTGAAGATTAAATTCACCCATGATCATCGATATTCCCTTATTATATGCATCTCTAATGTCTTGTTATGGCCACTCCCAACCTCACCAGTCCAGTTTGGGGGTCTATATATGGTGCCCACTAATGTTTTTTTGCCCCTTGTTATTTCTCAACTCTCCCCATACAGATTCCACATTGTCAGAGCTAATATCCCTTCTCAATATTGTGTTAATTTCCTCTTTAACCAGCAGTGCCACGTCGCCACTTTTTCTTTTATGCCTATCCTTCCTAAATACTGAGAACCCTGGGACATTCAGTTCCCATCCCTCTTCATCCTGCAGCCATGTCTCCGTAATCCCAATTATATCATACCCATTTATATCTATCTGGGCGATTTAGTTCATCCACTTTATTGCAAATGCCCTGTGCATTAAGGCACCGAGCCTTTAAGTTGGTCTCTCCCAATATTTTTGTACTGCCCTGTTTGAATTTTGTCCTTCGTGTCTTCACCTATCACTTTTCTTATTCACTTTCTGATGCAGAGGTTGGAGACGCTCCACCAAGTGAGAAGCCCCTGTCCTTGCTCCCTCCTCTTTTGTATAAGCCCCCCCCCCCCCCCCCCCCCCCCCCCCCCCGGCATATTAGTTTAAACCCTCCCCAACCGCTCTGGCAAATAGCCCCCGAGGACATCAGTTCCAGTTTGTACAGGTCCCACCTCCCCAGAACCGGTCCTAATGCCCCAGGATAACCTTGTGTCTGTCCCCTCGCCCCCTGCAGATGACATTTTTGGGTACCATCCAGCGATGTTGGCTGCTGTGTGTGGGGGAGGGGGGGCTGTCCTGCAAGCAGAGGGGCAGGTCGCAGCCATCCAGGATGGAGGGCCATCTGCCTGACCAGCTGAGGAGGTGATGGTGCCAAGGAGCATCCCCCCCCCCCCCAGTGTACCAGAACCACATGTCTTTTGAGGAACTCCCGGACTGGGCATGCAGGAGGAGGCTGCGGATGAGCCGAGGAACCGTCTCTTATATTTGCCACATGATGGAACACCTGGCACTGCTTGGGAGTGGCTGAGGACACCCGATACTGGCGGCCGTCAAGGTGACGGTCACCCTCCTTCCACGCCACGGGGACGTTTGCTGCCATTGGCTTGCTGCCATTGGCAGGATGCCCATGGTCCAGGGGGTAATTGATGGGGTCCACGTTGCCGCCCTACGTGCACTGGCGGATGACAGGCCGATTGTTCACAAACAGGAAAGGGTGGCACTCCATGAGTGTTCAGGTGGACTGTGACCATCAGATGAAGATTCTGCATGTCTGCGCCCGGTATCCGGGCAGTGTGCATGACTAGTTTTATCTTGGCTCAATCATTTATCGTGCATGTTCGAGGGACACCCCCTCCCCGACTGCAGGGCTGGTTGCTGGGTGACAAGGGTTACCTGTTACAGTCGTGGCTGATGATGCCTATAGGGAGGCCACAGAGTGATGCGGAGAACCGCTACAATGAGGGCCATTGTGCGACCAGGGGTGTGGTGGAGAGTACCTTCGGGGTGCTGAAAATATGCGTCAGGTGCCTGGACCGCTTTGGAGGGGCCCTCCAGTATGAGTGGAGGAGGATCGGCCGCATCATGGTGGTCTGATGTGTCCTCCACAACTTTGCGCAGCAGAGGGGCGATGTGCTGGAGGAGGAGCAAGGACAGGCCTCATCAGACGAGGAGGAGGAGGAGAGGGACAATGGGCGGGACATGGAGGCTGGATATGCACAGGAGGCTGCACTATGCCACAGGCAGGGTCAGTGAGCACAGGACTCCTTGGTCACCGCACATTTCACCAACCAAGGGGGGGGGGGGGGGTTGCTGGGCAGGAGCACCGACACCACAATACCACACCCCTTCACCACCGAACACACACGCCTCCCCCACCACTTGAACCACACGCATGCACACCACCCCTCCATTATATATACACCTGCGGCACAACCAGTTGGGGGCACTGAGTTGCCAGTGAAAGTGGGTCTGGTTCATGGGATGGAGGATGATAGCCTGCTCTGCAATGGGCTCAGAGCTCCACATCGCTCAATGTCTGACTCATGCCCACAGTAGCACCTGCCACATTGATCCCTGAATGCGAGCTGGACACCCCATCACATGGCCCCGGTCACATGCTGGGGACGGGTGATGGGGGGGCTGCATGGCGCACCCACTGGGCCTCTCTCTTCCACCACCCACCCATCAGACGGAGCACAGAGGCAGCTTTCATCGGTGATAACAAGTGCCTTAGCCCCTGAACCTGTGCCAACTTAACTGTTTATCTTTCTGGCATTATGGACCCTATCACTACATCTAGGTGGTTCATCAGACACAACAGCAGGAGTGGAGGTGGACTGCTGTGACTCCTACCCTGTGATGAGGGTGCCATTGGCGCATGTTTCCTGGGGCGGCCAGGCTTCCTCTCTGGTATTCCAGCCAATGTGCTGCCACCCTGTTCTGCCTGCTGCCCACCAGATGCACCAGGGACAGGAGTCGAGTGGGCAGCCATCTCCTGGGCCATGCCCCCGCCAGCACATAGCTCCAGGCCTTGCATAACCTGACCCATGTCCGACACCTTCTCCACTAGTGCCTTAACAGCGGGCGCCAGCACCACACCCTGCTCCTGCAGGCAGTTGGCCTCCTCTACCTGCGTCTGCAGGTGCTGGAAGCCGACCATCATTCCCTTCTCTGATCCCTGGGTCTCTGATTGTACCTGATCTCTGGGTGGGCCAGGAACACGGGACCCATCTGGGCAGCAGCTGGTTGCTGGCTGGGCTGACATCTGACTGTCCGGCTCCTCGGCTGCTCCTACCTCCAGAACGGCTGTGTGGTGCGCACCAGTGAGTGTCCAAGAAGCCTCCTCACTAAAGAGCCCAGCCGAGGTGATAGTCTCTGAGATGGTGCCTCTCACCTGCGGCACAACCAGTTGGGGGCAACTGGTTGTGCCACTGGTAGGAGACAGCAGTGACGGAAAGTCTATTTTATCATTGGACCCAAAGTCCAGGGTATCCTGTGTAGAGGTGTGCGCCTGTCCCCTGTCTGCACCTTGACCAGGCTGCCCTCCCCGTCCGGTGCTTGGGTCCCTTGGGAGAACTGGCCCTGGCTGATGGCGGGGGCATCGGATGGGCCGGGACCATCGCCGGCTGGTCCTGCAAGACGCAAAAAAAAGCATTTATAGTTAGACAGACTGACGGGGGTGAGGGGTTGGGGGGGTGTGAAGGGGTGGGTTCACGACGTGTTGAGGGGCCGCAGGCAGGCAGGGGCTTTTCACTTGGTGGCACGTCTCCGACCTCCGCATCAGAAACCTCCCGGTTCGCCAACAATGTCCAGTTCCCTTGCTCGGGCACGGTCCTGCTCGGCCATGGTGAGAGGACACAGTTCTGGTGGTGGTTCTCCGGTCTTCTCTCGCTCCCGCCAGTTATGCGATGACTTCTCCTGGGGAGGGCAGACAAACAACAACAGTGTTAGATGGTCCGGCGCATGCAGCCCAGGGGTTGGGCCTCTGATGGCATCAGTGCACATGGCACCCTGCCATTGGGGCTGGCATAGACAGGTGCAGCCATGTGGGTCAGGGCGGGGGTGGGGCGGATCACAGGTGGGGTGTAGGGTGCTGGGTACTCGTCCTGGTTGCCCTGAGGAGGTCGTGCAGCATTTTTCGGCACTGGTCACTGGTTCGATGGCGCTGACAGACTTGGCAACCTCTGCCCAGGCACGGCAATCGATGGCTCCTGCGTCCTGGTCCAGGGTACAACACCTGCTGCCTCCTCTCCTCCACAGCGTCCAGGAGGGTGTACAACTCTCCAACCCCAAATCGTGGTGCTTCTTGTCTGTCAGTCGTCTTGCCTGCGATGCTGGTTGAGGGGGGGAGAGAATGGTTATTAGCAACCACGGTGTCGCGTCAATGATGCAACCCGCACATTGCGCCTGTGCTAGCCTCTTGTGGGCTGTTGAATAGGGTTGTTGAATAGGGTATTATACTCCATGGTATTCACAACGGAGTCAACACTAAGCAGCATTTTCAGAGAATTCAGCCTCTTGGGTCTGGCAGCATCTGTGGAGAGGAAAACCGTTAATGTTTCTATGATGACTCTTCAAAGAGGGGGATGGAGAAGAGAGATAGGTGGGGCTCGGGAGAGACTGACTAAGTGTCAATAGTTTGGGAGAAAGAAAATAGAGTTCAGTTGTTAAACAAGTCCACAAGGCTGTAGTGTGGCTAATCTGTCGATGAGGTGCTGTTCATGCAGTTTGCATGAACAGAGTTAAAATGACACATAACATCACACTCTCATGCTTGGGGGACAAGCAAAGGTTTCCTGCAAAAGTGGTCACCCAGTCTATATTTGGTGCCCCCAGGGTAGAGGAAATTGCACTGGGAGAAGCAAATACAGTAGACTAAATTGGCAGAGCATTTAATGCTGCCTCACCTGAAAGTTCTTTGGGGCCTTGGACAGTAAGCAGGGAGGTGGTAATAGCGAAAGTTACACTTGCGTTTGCAAGGGAACGTGATGCAATTTTGGGGATTATGAAATGGATCAGGATCTTCAGGTTGATTGATGGGACACGTCCCCCGATGGGCACTGGCTTACCAGTTGGAAGGGCTTCCACTCCAAATGCACAGTTGTGCAACCACCAGCTACATATCATGCATCTCTGTGCCAGGAAGTGCACATGACGCCTAAATCCTGGGCACTCATCAGCTCCCAATACCTTTTTGAGGTACTCTCATGGGAATGAGTCGGTAAGAAGCACTCTACACTCTAAACTGTTTGATCTTTGGAGCAGACCATCTTTTTAACACCAGTGGGAGAAAGTCGCTGAGCTCATCATGCACTTCTCCACTGAAGAAAGGAAATGATCAATTTTTAGATAGTTAATCAGCCTATTTTGGCTGGACACAATCCAATCCTAACAAGCTTGGAGAATAGAAGCAGGAGGAGGCCATTTGGCCCTTTGAGCCTGCTCCATATGATTATGGCAGATCGTTCCAGTTTAATACCCTGATCCCACCACAGAAACCATTATAGACTGCATATATTACTTGACGATCCAATGAAATTAGTTACTAGGCATGATGGGCTGCGTGATCAGCTCATGGACATGGAGGCTGTTGCCTTTTCTAAACCACAGTGTATCTTAACTCTTATTCGGTGGACTGAGACTCCGTTTATAAAACAGAACATGATTTATTCACGCACACATGGTTATGGTTATTCAATCACACACACTCAATCATAGGTTACACTATATAGAACATAGAACAGTACAGCACAGAACAGGCCCTTCGGCCCTCAATGTTGTGCCGAGCCATGATCACCCTACTCAAACCCACGTATCCACCCTATACCCGTAACCCAACAACCCCCCCCCTTAACCTTACTTTCATTAGGACACTACGGGCAATTTAGCATGGCCAATCCACCTAACCCGCACATCTTTGGACTGTGGGAGGAAACCGGAGCACCCGGAGGAAACCCACGCACACAGGGGGAGGACGTGCAGACTCCACACAGACAGTGACCCAGCCGGGAATCGAACCTGGGACCCTGGAGCTGTGAAGCATTTATGCTAACCACCATGCTACCCTGCTGCCCCCAGTATACACCAGTAGTTCCAAGATCCTAACTTAGCTTGGCAGTGACTGACGAGCACTAGGCAGATACAAGCCTGTTATTTTTAGTTCCGGTCTTTGTAGTTCTCTGTTAGTTGGTTATCAATCTAATTTTCTTCTGGCTCTGGTCTTCCTTACGTTGGTAGTGTGGATGGTCTGCTTCGTCGGCTGGTGGAAGTCACCGTTGTTGGTTATTGCTGCTCAAGAGGAGAATGAATCCCTGCAGTAACTCTTATGCTGTTTGAATTTTGTTACTCTTGGTGGGCGGTCTCTGGGTCATTTGTCCAATCAATCGATCAGGGCTCGATAACCTGATCGATTCCAATCAGGAGCTGCCTCATCAATTTTGGGTGGGCACTCAGTGGCCATACTTGAAGGTGCTGGAAACATGTAGGCCTTTCCAAATAAGGAAGTTAGGTGCTGTTGTGTTTGGTAAAGAATTGTGATTAACAAGACAGCTCTATTGATCCTGTTGGTGGCCTGGAGATATCCCTTTATTTATGTTACTCGCATCAAGCTGTGAATTTGTTTGAAGTCTGAAAAGCCTTTTCCTGTAGCTTTATTTGATCTACCTGCAACCTGCTTCTTCACACCATTGACCACTTTTCCCAGTTTCCCTTGCTGCATGCCATTTTAACTGGCTACAAGCCCCCCTCGTGATGTTTAAGCTTTGATGTGGAGATGCCGGCATAGGACAGGGTGGGCACACTGAGAAGTCTCAACACCAGGTTACAGTTGAACAGGTTTATTTGAAATCACAAGCTTACTGCTCCATCAGATGAAGTGGAGCATACATAAGCACAGAAAGTCTTTACAGGTACAAACAGTGTGTGGAGTGAGGGATAGTCACATAAGAACACAAGAACTAGGAGCAGGAGTAGGCCATCTGGTTCCTTAAGTCTGCTCCGATCTTTGTGTGAACTCGGCTCCACTTACCCTGCTCGGCAGAACCTATTCCTTTACTGTTCTCTTGTGAGACAACCTTTAAGAAATGGGTGTTCATCGGATGGCTGCAGTGATGTCAGTGTGGGTGGAGCTGAGCTGTCTCTCTGTCTCTCTCTCTCTCTCTGTCTGTCTGTCTCTCTCTCTCTCTCTGTGGAGCTGTCTCTCTCTGCCTGTCTCTCTCTCTCTCTCTCTGTGGAGCTGGGCTGTCTCTCTCTGTGTCTCTCTCTCTCTCTCTCTCTCTCTCTCAAATAATACCTGTTTCTGTGGAGAAGTTAAACCTGGTGTCTTTCTGTAAAAAGGTATATGTTTTTTGTCTTAGGATGTTGCGAGGAAAGATTAAGAGTTACTTAGAGTACTGTATTCTTTGGGGGATTTATTGGTGTTAAGTAAGATGTTTACTGTGGGTTTATAAAGTGTTAACTGGTTTCATAAATAAACATTGTTTTAATTTAAAAGTACTGTTATATATCTGTTGCATCACACCTGTAAAGTAGGCCTGTGTGTTCGCCATAACGACAATCTATTAATAGTTGTGGGTCAGGTGAACTCACTGATACACTTCGGGGTTCTCTTAACCCTGGCCCATAACACTGTTCAAAAATATATCTACCTTTTTTTGCCGAAACATTTAACAAGGTAGCCTCCACTACTTCACGGAAGGGAATTTCTCCTTCAATTAGGTCCGAAATCTGCTCCCCTTATTTTGAGGCTATTCCCCCTAATTCTAGTCTGATGTGAAGGTGCTGGCATTGGACTGGGGTGAGCACAGTAAGAAGTCTTGCAACACCAGAAGTTCAACGGTTTTATTTGGAATCACTAGCTTTCGAGGTGTAGCTCATTCATCAGATGAGTGAAGAGCTAGATTACACAAACACAGCGCGTGTGATGCAAGATGATACTTTGAATGCGAGTCTTTGCAGGTAATTAGGTCTTTACAGATCCAGATGGTGCGACTGGAGAGAGAGATAATCCTAGGTTAAAGAGGTGTAAATTGTCTCAAGCCGGACAATTGGTAGGATGTCGCAAGCCAAGGCCAGATCGTGGGGGGGTTAAATGTCGTGAGCCATGAATCCAAGATCCCGATTTTTGAGACCGGACTTGTGCATATGGAACTTGGCTGTCGGTTTCTGCTCGGTGGTTCTATGTTGTCGTGCATGCTGAAGGTCGCCTTAGAGAACGCTTACCCAAAGATCAGAGGCTGAATGCCCTTGACTGCTGAAGTGTTCCCTGATTGGAAGAGAACATTCCTGTCTGATTGTCACACGATGTCCGATCACCTGTTGTCGCAGCGTCTGCATGGTCTCGGCAATATACCACTTTCCTGCAGAGGTAGACAACATTGGCTGAGTCGCATGAGTATGTACCGTGTACCTGGTGGGTGGTTTTCTCACGTGTAATGGCGGTACCCACGTCAATGATGTGGCACGTCTTGCAGAGGTTGCCGTGGCAGGGTTGTGTGGTGTTGTAGTCGCTGTTCTCCTGAAGACTGGATAGTTTGCTGCAAACAATGATCTGTTTGAGGTTGCGCGGTTGTTTGAAGGCAAGTTGAGGATGTGGGGATGGCCTTTGCAAGATGTTTGTCTTCATCGATGACGTGTTGAAGGCTCTGAAGAAGATGTCTTAGTTTCTCCGCTCCAGGGGAATACTGGACGACAAAGGGTACTCTGTTTGTTGTGTCCCGTGTATACAGAGGGCTTGTCTATTGGGGATGACTACTTTAATGTGTGTGTGGTGGAAGCTGGAGAAGTGGAGCATCGTGAGGCTATCCATGAACATAGGTAAAGCAAAGTGCTAAAGTGACCATCCTTATGGAGATGTGTGTCTAAGGAGGCAACCGATTCTGGAGAGTAGTCCATGGTGAGTCTGATGGTGGGATGGAACTTATTAATGTTATTTGTGCAGTAGTGTCATTTGTGTAAGTCATTTCAGTGATTCTTTGCCGTGGGTGTCATTGATGAAGATCCTGTGCGATGAAGAGGTCTTGTTCAAACTTGTGCATGAAGATGTTGGCGTATTGAGGTGTGAATTTGGTCCCCATGGTTGTTCCGTATGTCTGGATGAAGAACTTGTTCTCAAACGTGAAGATGTTTTGATCCAGGATGAAGCGGATGAGTTGTAGAATTGCGCCTAGAGATTGGCAGTTGTCGGTGTTATGGAGGCTGTTGCAGCAATGCTGTCATCATGGGGGATGCTGGTGTTGAATGCCAAGATGTCCACTGTGGTGAGGAATGTTCTTGGTTCAGCTGATAAATGGCTGCTGAGTTTCTATAAGAAGTCTGTAGTGACGAGGAATGTTCCTACTTCAGCTGATCCATAGCTGCTGATTTTCTATAAGAATACCGTCGTGTCACGACAGAAGCTGGGGGTTCCTTACACAATGGGTTTCAAGATGCCCTCGATGTATCCAGAGGTTCTCCCACAGGGTCCCACTGCCGAATAAGATACGGTCGCCTGGTGTGTTGACTGTGTATTTTCAGGAGGCAGTAGAGATCTCCAATGCAGGGAGTACGTGGGATGAGAGCATGTAGGTGCTCTGAACATCTGGATCAGAGGTCATGATGAGTCGGAGTTGGCAGATGTGTTCTTTGGTCAGATCTGCAGGTAACTGTCTGTAGTGATCCTGAACATAATACAGTACAGCACAGAACAGGCCCTTCGGCTCTCGATGTTGTGCCGAGCATTGTTCGAAATCAAGATCAAGCTATCCCACTCCGTCATTCTGGTGTGCTCCACGTGCCTATCCAATAACCACTGGAAAGTTCCTAAAGTGTCTGACTCCACTATCACAGCAGGCTGTCCATTCCACACCCTAACCACTGATTAAAGAACCTAACTCGGACATCCCTCCTATATCTCCCACCCTGAATCTTATAGTTATGTCCCCTTGTAACAGCTACATCCACTCGAGGAAATAGTCTCTGAAAGTCCACTCTATCTATCCCCCTCATCATCTTCTAAACCTCGATGAAATCACCTCTCATCCTCCTCCGCTCCAAAGAGAAATGCCCTAGCTCTCTCAATCTTTCCTCATAAGACCTATCCTGCAAACCAGGCAGCATCCTGGTAAATCTCCTTTGCACCCTTTCCAAATGTGGTCTCACAAGGGTCATGTATAGTTGCAGCATAACACCACGGCTCTTAAACTCAAGCCCCCTGTTAATAAACGCTAACACACTATCTGCCTTCTTCACAGCTCTGTCCACTTGAGTGCCAACCTTCAGAGATCTGTGGACGTGAACCCCAAGATCTCTCTGTTCCTCCACATTCTTCAGAACCCTGCCGTTGACCCTGTAATCTGCATTCAAATTTTTTCTACCAAAAATTAATCACCTCGCACTTATCAGGGTTAAATTCCATCTGCCTTTTTTTTGCCCCAGCTCTGCATCCTATCAATGTCTCTTTGCAGCCTACAACAGCCCTCCACCTCATCCACTACTCCACCAATCTTGGTGTCATCAGCAAATTTACTGACCCACCCTTCAGCCCCCTCCTCCAAATCAGTGATACAAATCACAAATAGCAGAGGACCAAGCATTGATCCCTGTGGTACACCGCTGGTAACTGATCTCCAGTCTAAAACATTTCCATCCACCACCACCCTCTGTCTTCCATGTAATAGCCAGTTACTTATCCAATTGCCCAAATTTCCCTCTATCCCACACCTCCTTACTTTCTTCATGAGCCAACCATGGGGAACCTTATCAAATGCATTACTAAAATCCATGTATACGACATTAACTGCTCTCCTTCATCAACACACTTAGTTACCTCCTCAAAGAATTCAATCAAATTTGTGAGGAAAGACTTCCTTCACAAATCCGTGTTGACTATCCCGGATTAAGCTGCATCTTTCCAAATGGTCATAAATCCTATCCTTCAGGAACTTTTCCATTAACTTACTGACCACCGAAGTAAGACTAACTGGCCTATAATTACAAGGGTCATTCCTATTCCCTTTCTTGAACAGAGAAACAACATTCGCCACTCTCCAGTCCTCTGGCACTATCCCCATAGACGGTGAGGACCCAAAGATCAAAGCCAAAGGCTCTGCAATCTCATCCCTTGCCTCCCAAAGAATCCTTGGATATATCCCATCTGGCCCAGGGGACTTGTCGATCCTCAGGTTTTTCAAAATTGCTAATACATCCTCCCTCAGAACATCTACCTCCTCCAGCCTACCCACCTGTATCACACTCCCATCCTCAAAAACATGGCCCCTCTCCTTGGTGAACACTGAAAAAAAGTATTCATTCAACGCCTCTCCTATTTCTTCTGACTCCATGCACAAGTTCCCACTACTGTCCTTGACCGGCCCTAACCTCACCCTGGTAATTCTTTTATTTCTCACGAGAGTAAAAAGCCTTGGGGTTTTCCTTGATCCGACCCGCCAAGGACTTCTCATGCCCCCTCCTGGCTCTCCTAAGCCCTTTTTTTTTTAGCTCATTCCTTGCTACCTTGTAACCCTCAAGCCACCCAACTGAACATGGTTTTCTCATCCTTACATATGCTTCCTTTTTTCTTTTGACAAGACATTCAACGTCTTTTGTGAACCATAGTTCCCTCACACTGCCATATCCTCCCTGCCTGACAAGGACATACCTATCATGGACACACAGTATTTGTTCCTTGAACAAGCTCCACTTTTTATTTGTGCCTTTCCCTGACAGTTTCTGTTCCCATCTTATGCTCCCTAATTCTTGTCTAATCGCATCATAATTACCCCTCCCCTAGTTATATACCTTGCCCTGCCGTTTTGCCCTATCCCTCTCCATTGCAATAGTGAAAGACACCGAATTGTGGTCACTATCTCCAAAGTGCTCTCCCACAAACAAATCTAACACTTGGCCCGGCTCATTACCCAGTATTAAATCCAATGTGCCCCCCCCCCCCCCCCTCTTGTCGGCCTCTCCACATATTGTGTCAGGAAACCCTCCTGCACACACTGTACAAAAACTGCCCCATCCGAACTGTTCGACCTATAGAGGTTCCAATCAATATTTGGAAAGTTAAAGTCACCCATGACAACTACCCTGAGATCTCCACACCTAGCCATAATCTGTTTTGCAATTTCTTCCTCCACATCTCTATACTATTTGGGGGCCTATAGAAAACCCCTAACAATGTGACCGCTCCTTTCCTATTTCTAACTTTGGCCCATATTACCTCAGGCAGATCCCCTTCGAACTGCCTTTCTGCAGCCATTAAACTATCCTGGATTGATAATGCTACTCCTCCACCTCTTTTACCATCTTCCCTACCCTTGCTGAAACATCTATACCCTGGAACTTCCAACAACCATTCCTGTCCGTGTTCTAACCATGTCTCCATAATGGCCACAACATCGTAGTCCCAAGTACCAATCCATGCTCCAAGTTCACCTACCTTACTCTGGATGCTCCTTGCATTGAAGTAGACACACTTCAACCCATCTTTCTGTCTGTCTGTACACTCCTGAAACCTTGATACCCTCCTCAGTACCTCCCTACTCTCAACACTGGCTTCTGGACTACAGCTTGTTTTCCCATCCCCCTGACAAATTAGTTTAAAACCCCGCCTGAAGAACCGTAGCAAATTTCCCTATCAGGATATTGGTGCCCCTCTGGTTCAGGTGCAAACCGTCCTGTCAGTACAGGTCCCACCTTCCCCAGAATGTGCTCTAATTATCCACGTACCTGAAACCCTCCCTCCTACACCATCCATTGTAGGAGTTTGTGTTTATCTGTGTTTATCTGCACTCTCTCCCTGTTCCTCACCTCGCTAGCACGTGGCACCGGCAACAAACCAGAGATGACAGCATGGTTTCTCCTGGCTCTCAGCTTCCACCCTAGCTCCCTAAATTCCTATTTTAAATCCCCATCCCTTCTCTTACCGAGGTCGTTGGTACCGATGTGTACCACGACGTTTGACTTTTTTTTCCTCTTTTCCCCCCCCCCCCCCCCCCCCCCCCCCCCCCCCCCCCCCCTCCCAGACTTGGCACCCGGGAGGCAACATACCATCCGTGAGTCTCTTTCGCTGCCACAGAACCGTCTATCTGTCACTCGAACTATCGAGTCCCCAATAACTATTGCTCTCCTGCTTACCCTCCTGAGCCACTGGGATGGACTCGGTGCTGGAGATCCGTTCACCATGGCTTACCCCTGGTAGGTCGTCCCCCTCAACAGTATCCAAAGCGGTATACTTTTTACTGAGGGGAACAACCACAGAGGATCTCTGCACTGACTGCTTCCTCCAAGCCCCTCTCACCGTCACCCATCTATCTTGATTCTTCAGAGTAACTACATCCCTGAAGCTACTATCTATGACCACCTCTACCTCCCGAATGATCCGAAGTTCATCCAGCTCCAGTTCCCTAATGCGGCTTCTGAGGAGCTGGAGAGAGTTGTTGAGTTGTCGGTATACCTCTTTGCAGTAGTCCATTCTGTTCAGTATGATGGTTTCCCCTCCTTTTTCTGTTGGTTTGTTGACAATGTTGTGGTTGGTCTTGACAGTGTGGATGGTGTTGCGTTGTGCTTGGGTCGCGTTTGGGGCTGTCTTGTGAATGCGACAACCTCCCTGAATCTATCCTATCTATTCCCTTCATAATTGTATTTTTCTATAAGATCACCCTTATTCTTCTAGATTCCAATGAGTATAGTCCCAGTGTACTCGGTCTCTCCTCAAACTAATCCCCTCGACTCCAGAATCAACCAAGAAAATCTCGTCTGCACCCCCTCCAGTGCCAGTACATCCTTTCTCAAGTAAGGAGATCAAAACTGGACACACAACTCCAGGTGTGGCCCCACCAGCACCCCATACAGTTGCAACATAATCTCCTGTTTTTAAACTCCATCCCTCCAGCAATGTAAGACAAAATTCAATTTCCCTTAATTACTTGCACCTGCAAACAAACTTTGTGATTCACGCACAAGGACACCCAGGTACTTCTGCACAACAGCATGCCATAATTTTTTACTATTTAAATGATACACACACTTAAACAACCTTAACGTTCAGGTGACCGGCAGATATAGCATAGATATGGCCTTATCTGTTCTTTACTTCTGGCAGGTTGGAGGTTCTCTATTCTTTTTCGTCCTTGGATGTTTGTCATGGACCCTTGAACTTGGCAGTGTTGTGCTGCAGTCAGAGATCAGGCGAAAGACCAGTCCAAAAGAGAGAATGATGGCTGTGCAGCCTTTTACCAGAGTTTTCCCTGCCCCTTTTGTGGGTGGTTTCCAGGTCACTGTCAATCAATTCACTGTCAATCAATATACACAGGATTTGCTCGGATGTAGGGAGGGAACATGACAGATCTAGGACAAAATGCTTTGCATCGAGGGCATATTGAAACCCATCATACAAGGAACCGACAAAGAACAAAGGAAAATTACAGCACAGGAACAGGGCCTTCAGCCCTCCCAGCCTGCGCCGATCCAGATCCTTTATCTCAACCTGTCACCTATATTCCAAGGATCTACTTCCCTCTGTTTCCCGTCCGTTCATATATCTATCTAGATGCATCTTAAATGATGTCATCGTGCCCGCCTCCACCACCTCCGCTGGCAACGTGTTCCAGGCACCCACCACCCTCTGCGTAAAAAAACTTTAAACGCACATCTCCCTTAAACTTTCCCCCTCTCACCTTGAAATTGTGACCCCTTGTAATTGACACCCCCACTCTTGGAAAAAGCTTGTTGCTATCCACCCTGTCCTTACCTCTCATACCTTTTGTAGACCTCAATCAGGTCCCCTCTCAACCTCTGTCTTTCCAACTAAAACAATCTGAATCTACTCAACCTTTCTACATAGCTAGCACCCTCCATACCAGGCAACATCCTGATGAACCACTTCTGCACCCTCTTTAAAGCATCCACATCCTTCTGGTAATGTGGCGACCAGAACTGCACACAGTATTCCAAATATGGCCTAACCAAAGTCCTATACAACTGTAACATGACCTGCCGACTCTTGTGCTCAATACCCCGTCCAATGAAGGCAAGTATGCTGTATGCCTTCTTGACCACTATCGACCTGCATCGCCACCTTTAGGGTACAATGGACCTGAACTCCCAGATCTCTCTGTATATCAATTTTCCCCAGGACTCTTCCATTGACCGTATAGTCCGCTCTTGAATTAGATCTTCCAAAATGCATCACCTCGCATTTGCCTGGATTAAATTCCATCTGCCATTTCTCTGCCCAACTCCAATCTATCTATATTTTGCTGTATTCTCTGACAGTCCGCCTCGCTATCTGCAACTCCACCAATCTTAGTATCATCTGCAAATTTGCTAATCAGACCACCAAAACCTTCGTCCAGATCATTTATGTATATCACAAACAACAGTGGTCCAAGCGCAGATCCCTGTGGAACACCACTAGTCACCTTTCTCCATTCTGAGACACTCCCTTCCACCACTACTGTCTCCTATTGCCCAGCCAGTTCTTTATCCATCTAATTCAGGGTATCTACACCCTGAACGCCATATGACTTCACTTTTTCCATCAACCTGCCATGGGAAACTTTATCAAACGCCTTATTGAAGTCCATGTATATGACATTGACAGCCCTTCCCTCATCAATTAACTTTGTCACTTCCTCAAAGAATTCTATTATGAATGAAAATGAAAAAAATGAAATGAAAATGAAAATTAGGTTTGTAAGACATGACCTTCCCTGCACAAAACCATGCTGCCTACCACTGATAAGTCTATTTTCTTCCAAATGTGAATAGATCCTATCCCACAGTATCTTCTCCAACATTATGCCTACCACTGATGTCAAGCTCACAGGTCTATAATTCCCTGGATTATCCCTGCTACCCTTCTGAAACAAAGGGACAACATTAGCAATTCTCCAGTCCTCCGGGACCTCACCCGTGGTCAAGGATGCTGTAACGATACATGTTAAGGCCCCAGCTATTTCGTCCCTCGCTTCCCTCAGTAATCTGGATAGATCCCATCCGGACCTGTGGACTTGTTCACCTTAATGCTTTTTAGAATACCCAAAACTTCCCCCTTCCTTATGCGACTTGACCTAGAGTATTTAAACATCCATCCCCAGCCTCAACATCCGTCATGTCCCTCTCCTTGGTGAATACCGATGCAAAGTACTCATTAAGAATCTCACCCATTTCCTCTGACTCCACGCATAAATTCCCTCTTTTGTCTTTGAGTGGGCCAATCCTTTCTCTAGTTACCCTCTTGCTCCTTGTATACGAATAAAAGGCTTTGGGTTTTCCTTAACCCTGTTAGCCAAAGATAGTTCATGACCCCTTTTAGCCCTCTTTATTGCGCGTTTGAGATTTGTCCTACTTTCCCGATATTCCTCCAAAGCTTGATCAGTTTTAAGTCTCCTCGATCTTATGTATGTGTAATAATCCACAGGAGGCAGGAGTCCTATCACCACACCAATATTTATTTCCAATAACTAGATACAAGAGCAACTCCAAACAGTGCTGCTAGCATCCCAGTCAACTTAAGACTGGGTCACAAAGCCTACACAGGTGCTTATATGGGCCCCCTCAATGAGTTATCATTGAGGGAGCTCATACTCCAATTGGCCAACCCATAATGCTAATTGGAGGTCATTACACCCCTTCACCCCCAAGGACCGAGGAATTCCTGCCAGCTGGTATTCCTCTGAGCTTCTTCCTGCTCCTCATGTTCGGGTCTGTCACCTCTGTGTCGTCCGCCGGATCTTTCTCCAACGTGGGCGGGGTGTACCTTATAGGTGCCTGTCTTTTTCTTGACAACTTCCTTGGAAGTTGTTCTTCCTCCTCCTCGGAGAGGTGTCGCGGCGGCCTTGTCGAACGTGTCCATCTCCGACTCTGACGACTGGATGACGGGGTCTGGAGAAATTGCTTGGGGCTGGGGTGTGGGTATCTTTTCCGTCTGGGCTATCCCAGCTTGAGGCGGTCCTGCTTCGCCTGCCTTCAGGTGTGGTCCCGCTGCCCTTATTTGGTCTAGGTGTTTCTTCAGCACCTTGCCTCCTATTGAAACTTCATAGGATATTGGCCCTGTTTGGGGCTCTACCGTGCCTTTGACCCACGTTGGTCTATTCCCATAATTCTTGACCCAAACCGGTGCCCCCACCTGGAAATGTCTCTGCTGCCAACTATTATCATGCCCCCTGCATTGGGCCTCCTGTTGTTTCTCCACTTTCCCCGTTAAATTTGGGAAAAGGAGACTCAGCCTCATTCGCAGCCGTCTTCCTATTAAGAGTTCAGCTGGCGGTATGCCCGTTGTGGAATGCGGTGTGGTCCTGTAATCAAACAGCCAGCGGGAGAGCTTTGTGTCCATTGACAGTGCCGGCTGCTTCTGGAGTCCCACTTTAAGTGTCTGGACCGCTCTCTCTGCGAGGCCGTTGGACACTGGATGGTAAGGGGCCGTCTTGCTGTGGCGGACTCCGTTTTCCTTTAGGAATTTTCCAAATTTCCCACTTGTGAATGCCGTTCCGTTGTCCGACACCAATACCTCCGGAAATCCATGTGTTGCAAACAAGGGCCTGAGCTTTTCAATTGTCGATGCTGTGCTTGCCGTGTTTACCCGGTGGACGTCCAACCATTTGGAGTGGGCGTCCACTATCACCAAAAACATTGAGCCCATGAAAGGGCCGGCATGGTCAATATACAGGCAGGTCCACTGTCTGCCTGGGTATTCCCACGGGTGCAATGGCGCAGCTGGTGGCACTCTTTGCCCCTGTTGGCACTCCTGGCACCGACGTACCAAGGCTGCTATGTCTGTGTCAAATCCTGGCCACCAAACGTAGCTTTGAGCTAGCATCTTCATTTTAGACACCCCTGGGTGTCCGTGATGTAACTCGGTTAAGATTGCCCGACAGCCCTGAGCTGGGACTATTACCCGGGCTCCCCATAATAGGATACCGTCTTCAATGGTTATTTGGTCCCTTCTGCTCCAGTATGGGTGCAACTGGGTCTCCACTGGTCTTTCCAGTTCCCCTGTTAGTAGTAAATGCTTCATCTTGGCTAAAACTGGGTCTTTTTGCGTCCACAACCGAATATGTTGTGCGTCCACTGGTAGGGTGTCCAAAAAATTTAGTCATTACTGTCTCCTCTACTTTTGGTATTAGCGGCGGGGTGTCCGGGAGGGGAAGTCTGCTCAAAGCGTCTGCATTTGCTACTCACTTTCCCGGTCTGTGCTCCAGAACATATCTATACGCCACCAGTAGCAACGCCCAGTGTTGGATTCTGGCTGATGCAATCGGGGATATTGACTTGTCTTCTTTTAATAACCCTAAAACGGCTTATGGTCCGTCACTATGGTGAATTTCCGTCAGTACAGATACTGGTGAAATTCTTTTACTGCAAATATCACCGCCAGTCCTTCCTTCTCGATTTGGGCGTACTTCCTCTCAGTCATTGCCAAGATCCTCGAAGCATAGGCTATTGGCCGTTCTTCCCCATTCCTTCCTCTATGGGCTAAGACGGCTCCTACCCCGTAAGGGGATGCGTCACAAGTGACCACCAACTCCTTCCTTGGGTCATAATGCTCTAGGACATTTTCGGATGACAGCTGTTCCTTAATGTCCCTAAATGCTCGGCTTTGGCAGACGGACCATTTCTAGTCATGCCCCTTTTTTAGTAGCTGGTGGAGGGGTTCTTGGATGGACGCCCTATTTTCAATAAATTTGCCATAATAGGTTACCAACCCTAGAATTGATCGTAGCTCCTGGACCATGGTGGGAGCTGGGGCTTCTTTTATTGCCCTTACTCTGTCTTCCAATGGGTGTAAGCCCGACTCATCTACTTTATATCCCAGGTACGTCACTTGTGGGGCCAGAAAAACACATTTATCTCTTTTAAGCCGTACGCCTGCCTTTGCGAAACGCCTGAGCACTTCCTCCAGGTTCCTTAAGTGTTCCCTGTTTGTCCTACCCGTGATTAAGACATCGTCCAAATAAATCTCCACCTGCGGTAGTTCCTGCAGAATATTTTCCATCGTACGCTGGAATATAGAGCAGGCTGATGACACTCCGAAAGGTAGCCTAGTATAACGAAAAAGGCCCTTCAGGGTGTTGATCGTAGCGAACTTCTGGGAGCCCTTGTCCAGTTTTAACTGCAGGTAGGGGTGGCTCATGTCCAGTTTTGTGAACAAAAGCCCACCTGCCAATTTGGCATATAGGTCGTCTATTGTGTTTCTATAGGTCGTCAAATACACTGCGTATTTGTTTACCGTCTGTTTGAAATCTCCACAGAGACTTATCGAGCCGTCTGGCTTCAAAATTGGTACCACCGGCGCTGCCCATTCTGAGAACTTTACTGGTCTGATAATGCCGTTGCGCCGTCGACCTCTACTTTCTTCCTTAACGTGAAAGGTACCGCCCTGGCCGTAAAAAATTTCGGAAGGGCTTCTGGATCCACGTGCAAAGTTGTTTTGCCGCCTATGTTTTCACCCAAACCTTCTTGGAAGACCTCCGGGTATTTTTGGAGTACTCCACTCAACTGCCCACTTCCACTCTGGAAAATTTTCATCCGATCTAATTTTTGGTCTTTCAGCCAGTTCCGTCCAATTAAGCTCTGTCTGGAGTCCCCTACTATCATCAACGGTAATCTGAGCAATTTTTTCTCTTATTCCACGGGTACATGAGTCGTGCCTAGAACTTCCAGGGGTTCCCCCGTGTAGGTTTAAAGTTTCGTCGATGTTTTTGTTAGGGTTAGTAGCTGGAGTCCATCTTTGATTTTTTTAAATGCTGCCACTCCCATTACTGATATGGCCGCCCCCGTGTCTATTTCCATTATTGTCGGCCGACCATTCACCCGTGGGGTAATCTTAATAGGTTCTGCTTTCTTCGTCGCAATATTATATAATTGTTCCCCTACGGAGAAGGATGGGGCGTCTAGGTTGTGTACTTCCCTGTGTCCCCACCTGCTATTCCTCTTTTGCCACCTCCTTCTAGGGTTTCTGTCGCTGTTGCCCCACTCTGTCTGGTGCCAGAAACGGTCCTTCTCTGTTGGGGGAGCCTCAGCCGGTACTTCCCTCTGTCTCCAGTTAGACTTAGCAGACTTGGGGGCAGTTCTGGGGTTTTCCTTTGGCCCTCTGTTCATCAGGCTTTTCTTGAGAGCGGCTATCTGGTAGCTGGACCCGTTGTGGTAGTCCCTCTCACAGGTATCTACCTCCACTGGTGTGCCCTGTAGTTCCTGCGCCCCACTTGCTGCCTTTTCTAGGGACAGTGCGAGCTGTAATGCCTGCCTGCAGTCTAGCTGCATTTCCGCCAACAGGCGTTTCTGTCTTCTGAGGTAGTTTATGCCACACACTAACCGGTCCCGAAGCATTTCATTATGCGTCGGGCCAAACTCACATTTTTCCGCCAGCCTTCTCAGGCGGGGTCAAGAAATTCGTCATTGACTCCCTGTCTTCCCGCTTTGCTGTGTAGAATCTGTACCTACGCAAAATGAGGGGTGGTTTTGGGTCATAGTGCTCTTTCACCAATTCCGTTAACTCTTGGAAAGGTTTTGTGTCCGGCGCATCGGGATAAGTTAGACTACGTATAATGGCGAAAGCTGAGGGTCCGCACGCTGACAGCAGGATAACCCATTTCCTTTCGTCCGTAGTTATATCATTGGCCCGGAAGAAGTAACACATTCTCTCCACATACTGGGACCAGTCCTCAATAGTCGGGTTGAATGCCTCTAACCCCTCAAAAAAACGGCATTTTTGAAATTGGCCCGGATGAAGTAACACATTCTCTCCACATACTGGGACCAGTCCTCAATAGTCGGGTTGAATGCCTCTAACCCCTCAAAAAAAACGGCATTTTTGAAATAGCAAGGCTTACCCTCGGAGTGCGGCAGCTGGTCTCCGCAAAGTTCTTTGTTTACCTCGTCGCCAGTGTAATAATCCACAGGAGGCAGGAGTTCCGTCACCACACCAATATTTATTTCTAATAACTAGATACAAGAGTAGCTTCAAACAGTGCTGCTAGCATTGCAGTCAACTTAAGACTGGATCACAAAGCCTACACAGGTGCTTATATGGGCCCCCTCAATGAGCTATCATTGAGGGAGCTCATACTCCAATTGGCCAAACCATAATGCTAATTGGAGGTCATTATAGTATGCTTCTTTTTTCCTTTAGCTAGTCTCTCAATTCCAACCGTCATCCATGGTTCCCTAATCTTGCCATTTCTATCCCTCATTTTCACAGGGACATGTCTGTCCTGCACTCTAATCAATCTTTCCTTAAAAGACTCCCACATTTCAAATGTAGATTTACCCTTAAACAGCTGCTCCCAATCCACATTCCCTAGCTCCTGTTGAATTTTTTTATACTTGGCCTTTCCCCAATTTAGCACTCTTCCTTTAGGACCATTCTCGTCTTTGTCCATGAGTATTCTAAAACTTACTGAATTGTGATTGCTATTCCCAAAGTAATCACCGACTGAAACTTCAACCACCTGGCCGGGATCATTCCCCAATACCATGTCCAGTATGGCCCCTTCCTGAGTTGGACTATTTACATACTGCTCTAAAAAAACTCTCCTGGATGCTCCTTACAAATTCTGTTCCATCTACGCCTCCAACACTACACGAGTCCCTTTCAATGTTCGGGAAGTTAAAATCTCCCATCACGACTACCCTATTGCTCCTACATTTTTCTATAATCTGTCTACATATTTGTACTTCTACTTCACGCTCACTTTTGGTAGGCCTGTATTAAAGTCCCAACAATGTTACTGCACCCTTCCTATTTCTTATCTCTACCCATATTGCCTCAGTGCTCGAATCTTCCATTGTGCCCTCCTTAATCACAGCTGTGATATCATCTCTGACCAGTAATGCAACTCCTCCACCCCTTTTACCTCCCTCTCTATCCCTCCTGAAGCATCTATACTCTGGGATATTTAGTTGCCAGTCCTGCCCTTCCCTCAACCAAGTCTCAGTAATACCAATAACATCATATTTCCAGGTACTAATCCAAGCCCTAAATTCATCTGCCTTACCTGCTACACTTCTTGCATTAAAACAAATGCACCTCAGACCACCTGTCCCTTTGCGTTCATCATCTCTTCACTGTCTACTCTTCCCTTTAGTCACATTGAGTTTATTATCTAGTACCTTACTGGCTTTAGTTGCTGCCTCTTTACTGACCTCTAACTTCCTAATCTGGTTCCTATCCCCCTGCCAGTTTAAAACCTCCCCAACAGTGTTAGCAAAAACACCCCCTAGGACATTGATTCCAGTCCTGCCCAGGTGTAAACCATCTGATTTGTAATGGTCCCACTGCCCCAGAACCGGTTCCAATGTCCCAAAAATCTGAACCCCTCCCTCCTGCACCATCTCTCAAGCCACATATTCATTCTGACTATTCTCGAATTTCTTCTGACTGTCTCGTGGCAGTGGTAGCAATCCTGAGATTACTACCTTTTGAGGTCCTACTTTTTAACTTATCTCCTAACTCCCTAAATTCTGATTATAGGACCTCATCCCGTTTTTTTACCTTATCATTGGTGCCTATATGCACCACGACAACTGGCTGTTCACCCTCCCCCTTCAGTATGTCTTGCAGCTGATCTGAGACATCCCTGACCCGAGCACCCGGGAGGCAACATACCATTTGGGAGTCTCATTTTCGACCACAGAAACGCCTGTCTACTCCTTTTACGATTGAATACCATATCACTATAGCCCTGCCAGTCATTTTCCCGCCCTTCTGTGCAGCAGAGCTGGCCACGGTGCCATGAACCTGACTACTACTGCCTTCCCCTGGTGAGTCATCTCTCCCAACAGTATCCAAAACGGTATACCTGTTTTGGAGGGAGATCACCATAGGTGACACCTGCACTGCCTTCCTGCTCTTTCTCTGCCTTTTGGTCACCCATTCCCTATTCCCTGTCTCCCTCACCAATCCTAATCTTTGGTGTGACCAACTCACTGAACGTGCTATCCACGACCTCCTCAGCATCGCGGATGCTCCAAAGTGAGTCCATCCGCAGCTCCAGAGCCGTCATGCGGTCTAACAGGAGCTGCAGCTGACACACTTCCCAGACATGAACGGGTCAGGGGCATCGGCCGCGTCCCTGAACTCACATTGAGCATGAGGAGCATAACACGGGTCTGTGATCTCCTGCTGCCTTGGATCAGCTGAACCAGGAACATTCCTCGTCACAATGGACGTCTCGATACCAGAATCCCCCATGATGACAGCATTGCTGCAACAGCCTCATTAACATCAATAAGAGGGGTTATTGGGATAGGGTGGAAGTGAGGGCTTAAGGGGTCAGTGCAGACTTTATGGGCCGAATGGCCTCCTTCTGCACCGTATGTTCTAACTGCTCAGGGCTCCACTCTCTGATCGGTCACATCCAATCAGGGGCTGCCACATCAAGTTTGGGGTGGGCACTCAAGTGGCCAATCCGGGGAGTGCTGCCTAGTCTGGGAGATGTGATGGACAGGATTGTCCTATTGTTCCTTTAATTGCCTTTTAATGGCCCATTTCTGGTGTGATTTTTAAGTCTGGGCTGCAGTTTGCAAATATACAAACTGCAGCTTGTCTGTATCCTAAGCATGACCACCTTTCCCATCACTCTTTTGTGGGAGGCCATTTTAGATGGAGGCCATTTTAGATAGCCGCGATGTCGATGATCCGGCATGTCTTGCAGAAGGTGCTGTGGCAGAGTTGTGTGGTGTTGTGGTCTCTCTTTCTCCTGAAGGCTTGGTAATTTGCTGCAAACTTGCCTGCAAACAATGGTCTGGGAGATTGGGCGGTTGTTCGAAGGCAAATAGTGGAGGTGTGGGGATGGCCTTGGTGAGATTATTGTCGTTATCAATCGACCTGCTGAAAGCTCAGTAGATGTCATAGTTTCTCGGCACCAGACAAGGACTGAATGACGGAAGGGTCCTGAATGACAAAGGGTACTCTGGTCATGACCTGTGTTCGTCTTCTGAGGAGGTTGGTGCAGTTTTTCGCTGTGGTGTTGGAACTGTCAATTGATGAGTCTAGCACCATATCCCATTGTTAGGAGGGCGTGTTAGGAGGGCGTCTTTCAGGGTCTGTCATGTTCCCTCTACGTCCGAGCAGATCCTGTGTATATATGGATCGCTTGTCCGTGGCTGCTTTAACGTGTTTAGGGCGGAAGCTGGAGAAGTGGAGCATTGAGGTTATCTGTGGGCTTTGCAGTAGAGTGAAGTTCTGAGGTGTGCATCCTTGATGGAGATACAACAGATTCTAGGGAATCAATAGAATCAAAAGATTAAATGAACAATTGTTAAAAGTCCATGGTGAGTCTGGTAGGATGGAACTTGCTGATGTTGTTGTTTCAGTTATTCTTCACCATGACTCCAAAGGGAGATGTTATCAATTGTAAGTAGTGTATAACATCAGTTGAAGGTCCTGGGTGATCTTGCTTGAAATTGTGCAGGAATATGTTGGGATAGGCTGTTCGGTGTGTCTGGATGAAGAACTGGTTGTCCAAGGTAAAGACTTTGTGGTCCAGGATGAAGCAGATGAGTTGTAGGATTGCGTCAAGATTGGCAGTTGTCGGTGCTGAGCACGGAGATGATATTTTCTAGGTACACACTAAATGCATAATCCTAGTTAACTGTCAAGTATAGCAGCTTGTGAAGCATCATTTCAGCTAGCTGACTTGGCCACATTCTTGCAGGTCAGTTTATACAGACATTGAAATAGCTCATGCTGCAGAAATAGCTCATGCAGCAGAACCTATCAAGCTGCCCTCATTAAAATCCAACAGGTTTCTTTGAAATCAAGATCTTTTGGAGCGCTGGTCCTTCATAAAGGTGAATTGGAGTTGTGTTCACAAACACAGCATATATAGGCAGGAGACACAAATTGGAATGTGAACAATGGTTGAAATGAGAGTCTTTACAGGTAATTTCAATGTCTGTATAAACTGACCTGCAAGAATGTGGTCAAGTCAGCTAGCTAAAATGATGCTATACTTGACAGTTAACTAGGATTATGCATTTAGTGTGTACCTAGAAAATATGATTTTCATTCCTACCTCAGACATGCTGGCCAGTAATGTGATTTCAGGAATTCCAGTCGCTAGGGCAGCACGGTGGTGTAGTGGTTATCATTGCTGCCTCACGGCGTGTTCGATCCCAGCTCTGGGTCACTGTCGTGTGGGACATTATCCCCGTGTTTGCGTGGGTTTCGCCCCCACAGCCCAAAGATGTGCATGGTCGGTGGATTGGCCTTGCTAAATTGCCCCTTAATTGGAAAAATGAATTGAGTACACAAAATTTTTTTTTAAAAAAGGATTCCAATCGCTTAAATCAAATTGATCTGTCCCTCTGATAAATATCTTCCTATTCTTAACCATAGTTATTGTCCTTTATCGCCACACTGCCTGCATGACAGATGCTAACAGATCCTTCTGCTCAACTTGTCCATGCCGCCTAGTTTTTAACCACAAAGTCCCAATTGTCCGCATTTGGCCCATATCCCTCTATACACAGCTTTCCCGTCTAACTGGCTAAATGGCCTACGCTCGAGGGAAAAAAAGTCCCATTTTCTTCAGCCTCTCCTTAACACAAACCATCAAGTCCTGGTAACATCTTCTTTGTAAATCTTTTCTGCACCCTTTTTTTTCTTTCAGGTTCAATAATATCCTTTCTATTAAACGGTAACCAGAACTGAACAGTGTTCCAAGTGTGATGTTACTGTCTTGTACAAGTTCAGCAAGACCTCCCAACTCCTGTATTCAATGTTCTGACCAATGAAATCAAACATGCTGAATGCCTCCTTCACCACATGTCCACCTGTGACTCCACTTTCAAGGAACTATGAAGTTGTACCCCTAGATCTTTGTTCTTTAATTCTCCTCAACTCCCTACCATTAACTGAGTAATTCCTGCCCCGATTCAATCCACCAAATTGCATTACCTCGTATTTATCTAAATTAAACTCCATCTGCCATTCATCGGCCCACTGGCCCAATTGACAAGATCTCATTGCCATCCTGGATAACCTTCTTCACTGTCCATTATGCGACCAATCTTTGGTGTCATCTGAGAACTTCCTAACTATGGCTCCTAAATTCTCATCCAAATCATTCACCTATAAGTTACAAGTAACAGTGGACCCCACACTGATCCCTGAGGCACACAGTTGGTCACAGGCCTCCAGTTTGAAAAACAATCCTCTACAACTACCCTTTGTCTTCTGTCATCAAACCAATTGTGTATCCAATTGGCTACCTCACCCTGAATCCTGTGAGATTTAACCTGTTATCATGTTTTATTTTGTCAAAGGCCTTGCTGAAGTCCATTTAGACAATGTCAACTGTACTTCCCTCATTTACCACCTTGGTTTCCCCATCAAAAAACTCAATTAAATCAATTCGTACGACATGATTTTCCACTCAGAAAGCAATGATGACTGTCCCTAATCAGTCATTGCCTCTAAATGCCTCTAGATCCCGTATCTCAGAATACCTTTCTAACAACTTAACCACCACACGCGTTGGGCTCACCGGTCTGTAGTTCCCAAGTTTTTCCTTGTGGCCCTTCTTGAGCAAAGGCACAACATTTGCTACCCTCCAATTTTCAGGCTGTTCAGGATTCACCAAATGGTGCAGATGCACAGGAACCAGAGTTCCTGTGTAAGCTTCAAACATGGGTTGGTGCCCACATCCAAATCGTGGATATATATTGTGAACAGCTGATGTATGCAGTGAACAAACCAAATATTAAACCTTGTGGTACCCTGCTGGCCACAGCCTGTCAATATGAGGATAATACATTTTATTCCTATTTATTTTCTGCCTGTAGTCCTTAATCCATGCTGGTATATTACCTCCAATATGTTACTAACTTCCTCCAAAAAAGAACTCCAGGTTAATAAACCTGGGGCTGGATTCTCCATTATTGGGACAATGTCCCCATGCCAGCATCAAAACGGTAGAGTTTTACGCCAGAAAAACTTGGATCAAAGGGACGCGAATTCCCATCCCTGCAGGGGGCTAGCAGGGATCTGGAGTAGATCTCACAGCTTTTGCTGCAGATACGGGCCCCCGCAGTTCTGGGCCGGAGGCCGCACATGTGCACGGTGGCTGCCTCCAATGATCATGCCGTGCTCCATGGCGGACTCGGACTGCAGAGTTGACGCAAAAAAGAGACCCCCACCTGATCGGGCGCGCGCCCGACCCTCAACCCTCGCACAAGCATTCCCCAGCTGCCTATGAAGCCACCTCAGCCTCCGATCGGCCCGCCCCCGACCAGGACTGAGTCCGCAACTGTCATGCAAGTATCCCGACCGACTGGAGCACATTAGTTCCACGCAGTCGGGACTTCGGCCGGTCGAGGGCGGAGAATGGCTGGCTGAGTGGGCCTCTGGCAATGGCCCCAGGTAGGTCCCAGGCGGCTCGCTCAGCCATTCACCACCCCCGACCGGCCCGCAGAATCGGTGAACTGGCCCCCGTCCCGATTTCTTGTGGGGAAAATAGATTCTCCACCCCACGCCAGCTGCAATTTTGGCGCGAAGTTGTGGCGATTCCAGCCCCTAATTTCTCATTCATAAATCCAAGTGACCATTGATCACAATGCATCCCATCTGACTGCCTGTGATAGACGGACATTTGTCTGAGCCAGTCTCATTTATGGAAGCTTTTCGGTGATTTTTTAAAAAACTAGTATATATTGATATTCTATTTTCCTTGATCAGTTTCTTGGACCTATTTGCTGTATTCTTAAAAAGCTCCTCTCGGCCTTTTTTTTAATTGTGTACCGACTTTCTTTTTTTGGGGGAGGATTTATACCTTGAAGGAATGTATAGTTTACAGCAGCTATGTGAATTACTCCTTGAAGACTAGCTATTGCCGTATGTGCTGTTGTATATATTCCCTCTGCCAGTTTGCCCCTCAATACCTTCATAATCTCCTTTTTGCTTTAGAATTTACAGTCCTGGCTTCAGATTGAACCACCTCACTTTATTATGGTCACACATCCTTAAAGGTTATTTTTTAATAATATTAGCCCTTTCTTGTTCCATGATGCTGGATTGAAAACAACTAGTTGGTTCCACAACTTACTACAGTACTGTAGAAAACCATCCTGAGCACTCCAGAAACTTGCCCTCCACAGCAAAAGATAAGGTGCATCAGAGCTTTCCCTGTTGTGAGTAATCATCACCCTTGAACATATTAAGCAGGCACAAGGACTCTGGGACAATGACCAGCGAGCTGTTTTTTTTTGTGTGGACCTTCACCCTTGGGGGAGGTCTTTGGTTGGGTGGGGAGAGGGGGGGGGGGGGGCTTGTCTTATCATCTGGTATCCCTTGTCCCCAATGAACCATCCCTGCAGCCTGGGGTGACCTTACACCAGGGATTTGGGACTGTGCACACTCTGGAAAATGTTCACACTCGTGCATGATTTTCATCTGGTGGTCACACCAGCTGCACATTTGAGGGAGTGGAACCCCTTTCTGTCACAGGACTCCCTGTTGCCATGGGGTACACAGTGCCATTGGCTTAACACCTTTTGTGAGACCAGCACTGGGAATGGATCTCGCAGCCCTCTGATCCTGATGGGCGTCATCCAGGTCCCTCGTCCCGTGATGTCACGGGTACATTTTGTGTGCAGATGACTTCCGTTGACAAAGGTCACCTGTTGAGCCCTGAGAACGATCTCACAACTGTTGTGAACTTCATGGCCACAGGGAGCGTGTGCCCGCCACCTCCATTTCGTGACAGGTTTGAAAGATATTCACACTTGTGCCGCACTGGCTCTACTGAGGCGGAATTTCCGGAGGCGCATGTTAGACCACTGATGAACCATCAATCGAACGCGAGACGAGTTGCTGTACAAAAGTTAGGCTTTAATAAGCTAGAAGTTAGCCCTGCGGTAGACTACAGTAAATGGACGACCGCCAGGCATTCTGGGTATTTATACCTCGCTCTGGAGGCAGGGTTAACTCAGCCTCTCGACCAATCGGGGAGCCGTCACATGACTGGTCTCAACCAATCGGCCGAGAGGCACATGACCGACCAGGGCCAATGGTAAGCCAGTGTTCTGCACCAATGGCAGACAGCTATGCAAATCATACCACCACATTCACCCCTTGCAGAGAAATAAGCCGGGGGGGGGGGGGGGGGGGGGGGGGGGGGGGAAGCAGATAACTGGTGGTATGAGTAGCAGCCAGAGAAGGGAGAAAAAATTTGGCTTCCCACTGGCCCAGACAATTAACAATAGTACATATTGTCCATACAAGGTCGATGGAGTTGTTGAAAATTAAATAGACTCAATCAGCATTTTCATTGCCCGTGACGTCCTGGCAGACCGTCACAGTGGAGTTGGTGACGTTGGTTCAGCCGATGGTGGTGGTTCCGCTGATGTCCTGGAGTCCGGGAGCGATGGTCCTTCAACAGTCTCCGTCACCCGTGCTGGTGGTGGAGACGCCATGGATGGGGAAGGGGTGGCCTGGGTGGGGTGTTGGGGAAAAAAAAGGGGGTGGGTCTGTGGTGAAGGAGGGAAGGCCGCACGCCGGCGGGTGCCAGGTCCCGGAGCGAGACCGTGTCCTGCCGACCGTCGGGGTACTCCACGTACGCATACTGCGGGTTAGCGTGGAGTAACTGGACTTGTTCCACCAACATGTCAGACTTGTGCACCCGCACATGCTTCCAGAGCAAGGTGGGTTCGGGGGCGGCCAGCCACATCGGGAGAGGGGATCCGGAGGACGACCTCCTGGGGAAAACAAGACGACGTTCATGAGGTGTCTGATTTGTTGTGGTGCATAGGAGTGAGCGGATAGAACAGGGGTGGGCAAACTTTTCCGTGCAAGGGCCACATTCAGAAATTCACAATTTTAAAGGGCCGCATAGTATATTAAGTAAAATAATTAATATTTAAAATAGCCAAAATAAAAGGTTTTTAAAGAAAAAAAAGCAATTAATTTTTATTAATTAATATTTTAAAGTAGAAACTTCACATGAAACACATTTATTTGAAAAACAAAGTAACTCAGTAAGTAACAGAACAATGTCAATGAGAATGATGCATCTGACTGCAGTCATTTACCAGTTTGTTAAAATCAGGTGTCAAGTTGTTTGTGCTGATCCTTAACACTGACTGAAGATTTGAGTCTGTGAGAAGTGATCTGTTCTTTGACTTGTTAACTTTCATTATAGAGAAAGTCTGCTCACAAATGTAAGTTGATGCAAACAACACAAACATCTTTCTTGCAAATTTTTTAAGATTTTGAAACTTTTCTGAATGCAGAGATGCATAAAACTCGACCAGTGGTTTACTTTCAAACATCCTCTTTAAAGAGTTGTCGGCTTGCAAATCAATCAGTTCCATCTGCAGTTCTTCAGCAGCTGTTTCAATGTCACAGGCAAAAGGTGAGCTGAGCAAACCGAACTGTCCTTCAATTGCCTTGAAATCACCAAATCTTCTGATAAATTCCTCTTTTAAAGCCATCAACTGGGAACTGTCCAGTCCACATCCGAGTCATGAGCCTAGCAGAGTCAACGGTGCGGGCGAGCGTAGTGGGGTAGATGAGCGGGGCTGTCTTATTGGTGGGTATAGTTGGGTGTGACTAATAGGACGGTCGTAGTAGTCCCGGTTGTAACCAATTAGCGTGCGGCATATACCTCAGCGCTTCCCCCGGCGGCATCCTGCCTTTAGCCCTCTTTTTCTCTACTTTTCAAAAATGGCGCTTCACCCGGTTATGATTCTGGGTGCCTCATATGACTTGATCTTGGTGGGCCGCATAAAGACCTTTGGCGGGCCGCATGCGGCCAACGGGCCGTAGTTTGTCCACCCCTGGGATAGAATGTAGGGCATCGGGGATAACCTCTTGCCATCGGAAAATAGGGAGATCTCTGGACCGAGGGCCAGTAGTATGGTCTTCCAGATGGTACCATTCTCCCTCTCAACCTATCCATTACCCCGAGGGTTATAGCTGGTCGTCCTGCTTGAGGCAATGCCCCTGTTGAGCAGGAATTGACGCAGCTCGTCGCTCATAAATGAGGACCCCCGATCGCTATGTATGTATGCGGGGTAGCCGAACAGGGAGAAGATGGAGAGGAGGGCCTTAATGACGGTCAATGTGGTCATGTCGGAGCAGGGAATGGCGAAGGGGAAGCGGGAGTATTCGTCGATTACCGCCAGGAAGTAAATGTTGCGGTTGCTAGAGGGAAGGGGCCCCTTGAAGTCAATGCTGAGACGTTCGAAGGGGCGGGATGCTTTGATCAGATGCGTGCGCTCGGGCCGGTAGAAGTGCGGTTTGCACTCTGCGCAGATGTGGCAGTCACGGGTTACTGTCCTGACTTCCTCAATGGACAAAGGCAGGTTGCGGGCCTTTATGAAATGGTAGAAACGGGTCACCGCTGGATGGCAGAGGTCCGCGTGGAGGGAGCGGAGGCGATCTATCTGCGCGCTGGCGCAGGTACCGCGGGACAAGGCATCAGGAGGCTCATTGAGCTTCCCAGGACGCTACAAGATCTCATAGTTGTACATGGACAACTCGATCCGCCACCGTAAGATCTTGTCATTCTTAATCTTGCCCCTTTGTGCATTATCAAACATGAAAGCCACTGACCGTTGGTCTGTGAGGAGGGTAAACCTCCTGCCAGCCAAATAGTGCCTCCAATATCGCACCGCTTTGACTATGGCCTGGGCTTCCTTTTCCACAGAGGAATGGCGGAGTTCGGAAGCCTGGAGGGTTCTGGAGAAAAAGGCCACGGGTCTGCTCGCTTGGTTCAGGGTGGCCGCCAGAGCTACTTCTGATGCGTCGCTCGCGACCTGGAAGGGGAGGGACTCGTCGATGGCACGCATCGTGGCCTTTGCGATGTCAGCTTTGATACGGCTAAAGGCCTGGCAGGCCTCTGACGACGGCGGGAAGGTCGTGGTTTGAATGAGGGGATGGGCCTTGTCAGCGTAATTGGGCGAAGAAACCCAGGCAGCATTTGAGGGTATTGGGGAGAGGGAGTTTCATCAGGGGGCACATACGTTCAGGGTCGGGGCCTATCACTCCGTTACACACTACGTAGCCGAGGATGGCTAGACGGTCGGTTCTAAACACGCACTTATCCTTATTGTATGTGAGGTTAAGGAGTTTTGCGGTTTGGAGAAATTTCCGGAGGTTGGCGTCATGGTCCTGCTGGTCGTGGCCGCAGATGGTGAAATCGAGATACGGGAAGGTAGCCCGTAAACCGTACTTGTCGACCATTCGGTCCATCTCCCGTTGGAAGACCGAGACCCCATTTATAACACCGAATGGAACCCTAAGGAAGTGGTAGAGACGCCCATCAGCCTCGAACGCGGTCTTGCGGTCACTCATGCGGAGGGGGAGCTGGTGATAAGCGGACTTAAGGTCCACAGTGGAGAAGACTTTGTATTTCGCGATATCATTTACCATGGTGGAAATATGGGGGAGAGGATAGCGTCCAGTTGCGTAAACCGGTTAATGGTCTGTCTATAGTCGATAACCATCCGGTTTTCTCCCCAGTCCGGACCACCAGCACTTGGGCTCGCCAGGGACTGTTGCTGGCCTCGATGACCCCTTCCTTCAGCGACCTCGGACCTGATGAAGGTCCGGTCTTGGGCGCTGTACCGTCTGCTCCATGTCGCAACGGGTTTGCAATCGGGGGTGAGATTAGCAAACAAGGAGGGGGGGGTCCACTTTGAGGGGCGCGAGGCTGTAGACAGTGAGGGGAGGTATAGGGCCGCCGAATTAGAAGGTCAAGCTCTGCAGGTTGCACTGGAAGTCCAGTCCTAGGAGTGCCGGTGCGCAAAGGTCAGGGAGGACAAGGAGTTTGTAATTTTTTAAAACCTTCCCTTGGACCGTGAGGTCCGTGATGCAGCAGCCGGTGATGCGGACGGAGTGCGAACCTGATGCTAACCCGATTTTGTGTTTTACCGGATGGACAGGGAGCGCGCAGCGTCTTACCGTGGTAGGATGAACGAAGCTTTCCGTGCTCCCGGAATCCAGCAGGCAGCCCGTCTCGTGGCCATTGAGGTGGATCAGCGTCGTTGTTTTGGCGAGTGTGCGTGGCCGTGACAGGTGGAGTTGAATGGCCGCGAGACGTGGAGAAGAACCATCGTCGTAGTCGTCGTCGGCCGAGTAGTTGCTGGCAGAACCTTGCGTGCCAGTCCAGGATGGTGGTGCCCAGGACCTCACGTGGAGTCGGGACCCCAAGATGGCGGCGCCCAGGACCTCATGTGGAGTCGGCGCCCCAAGATGGCGGCACCCATAGGACCTTCGTGGTTGCTGGGTTAGCGGTGCCGGTGGGCCGACCGGAGCGGCTGAGAGCGGGGTCAGAGAGGCGCGCAGGGGCCCGGGGGCGGCAAGGAGAGAGTTGTGCGGTGTACTGGAAGGGCCCACAAGGGCCCAGAGGGGGGGGTCCCCGGTCGCTGCGCGGTACAGCAGCGACCGATTTGGCCTGGCAGACGGATGAAAAGTGGCCCTTCCTGCAGCTCTTAGAGGGCGGAGCGGGCCGGGCAGCGCGGGCGAAGGTGTTTAGCAAACCCACAGAAATAGCAGCGGGGCCCCGCGGACTTGTCGGGGCGTCCCGCGGCGCAGGCCTGAGGGAGGTCGGGAGCGGCGGATGGCGGTGGGGAAGTGTGCCAGGAGGCCCAGGGTGCTGCAGCGCGACTGGGGACATAGGCGCAGGCGTTTAAATCGGCGACCTCCAGGGAGGTGGAGAGAGTCCGTGCCTCAGTTAGGCTGAGGTCGCCTTTCTCCAGCATCCGCTGGCGGATAGCGGCAGACTGCATCCCAGCCACGTAAGCATCTCTAATCAGAAGTTCCATGTGCTCCGTGGCTGAAACTTGGAGGCAGGAGCAATTCCTCCCCAGGACAGCGAGGGCCTGGTAAAATTCGTCTAATGACTCACCGGGGAGCTGTTGTCTGGTAGCCAGGCGGCCCGGCTTCGATGGGACAGGCTGCTCGGCAGGCATGCTGGATGGCGTGGTGCCACCCAGTCCTGCCCACCAGATGCGCCAGGGATGGAACGGGGGAGGAAGAGTGTTCAGGCACCCCCCTTGCTGGAGTTACCGGGACGGGCCCCAGAACCACCTCCTCCCTCGGGGAGCCCGGTGGCCCCCGGGCCTCACTGTGGGGCGGAGGTGCGATCGGAGACATGCGCCATCGCACCACCGACACCTGTCGCTGCCAGTGCTGGAGGCCTGCAGCGGTATTGACCATGGTCCAAATGTTCGCAGAGTCAGAGCCCAGGGAGTGCGACATTCCTGCCAGGGACTGTGCTACCTCAACCTGTGAGTGCGCTATGCCATCCAGCACATGTGCCAGGCGGTCGATGCTCTCAGCGATTGACTGCTGGGACTGTGCCATGGCCTGGTGAGACTCGGCCAGGGCCTGATGTGCATCGGCAATGCGATAAACGGCACCACTCCCTGCTTCTGGACACGGATGGACTCCTCCAACTGCGTCTGCAGCTGCTGGAAGATGGCCCTCATCCCGTTATTCAGTCCCTGGGTCTCCACATGCATCAGATCTCCAGGTGGCTCAAGTACATCCAGGAACCCGGGAACCGTCTGGACGGAAGCTGGGTGCTGGTCCTGGACTGCCCTCCGACCGTCCAGCCCCTCAGCTGCTCCAAACTCCACCTGCTGTACCGGCTCGGCTGTGTGGTGCGCACCAGACCGTGACCCGGGAGCCTCATCACTTATTTACCCAACCGAGGGGAGTGTCTCTGGGATGGTGGATGGTGTGGGTGACAGCAGTGCCGCAAGCTCTACGTCATAGTCTGTCAGTACGTCCGGTGTGTCCTGGTCCCCCTCGTGGCCTGGTGCAGGGCGCACGCGGCCCATGTCATGTTGCGCTCCGGGTGGCTCCGTGGACTGTGTGGCCGTCCTCTGTCGGTCACCTCCATTGTCCCCGTCACTGTCGTGGCTCATGACCCGACCTTCGGGCAATGCACAGCCATCACTATCGTCACTGTCCGTCCCGTGCCCCTCAGTATTGTCTCTGTGCATCACGGCCCTCCTGTCTGACCTCCTTCCACCCTCTGGCGTGCGTCCCTGGGTGCGGTTGAGGTTGCAGATGGTTGGTTGTGTCTTGGCCGAGATGACCCTGGATGTTCGGCGCCTGGCCCTGGGGGACCCTGGACGTTCGGCGCCTGGCCCTGGGGAACAGAGAGTGTGAGGGGGATGATGACGGGCTGGGGGGGACATGCAGGGTTGTCTCTTGCTTCTGCACCTCCGATCTCGCATGGCGCAACCTCCCGGGTGCCGAATCCCCCAGTGAGGTCCAGGGCCCTCTTCTCGTGAACGGTTAGGGGGTGCAGCACAGGCCAACCCCCTCCGGTTCTTATATGCTCCCCCCCCCCCCCCCCCCCCCCCCCCCCCCGCCCCCACAGTTGCCCATCAGATTAACCTCGTGAATCTCTTCTGCACACCCTCCAGTGCCAGTACGTCCTTTCTCAAGTAAGGAGACCAAAACTGAACACACTACTCCAGGTGTGGCCTCACTAACACCTTATGCAATTGCAGCATAACCTCCATAGTCTTAAACTCCATCCCTCCAGCAATGAAGGACAAAATTCCATTTGCCTTCTTAAACACCTGTTGCAGCTGTAAACCAACTTTTTGCGACTCATGCACGAGCACACCCAGGTCTCTCTGCACAGCAGCATGTTTTAATATTTTATCATTTAAATAATAATCCCTTTTGCTGTTATTGCTACCAAAATGGATAACCTCACATTTGTCAACATTGTATTCCATCTGCCAGACCCTAGCCCATTCACTTAACCTATCCAAATCCCTCTGCAGACTTCTGGTATCCTCTGCACTTCTCGCTTTACCACTCATCTTCGTGTCGTCTGCAAACTTGGACACATTTCCCTTGGTCCACAACTCCAAATCATTTATGTAAATTGTGAACGATTGTGGGCCCAACAGTGATCACTGAGGGGCACCACTAGCTACCGATTGTCAACTAGAGAAATAACCATTTATCCCCACTCTTTGCTGACGATTAATTAACCAATCCTCTATCCATGCTACAACTTTACCCTTAATGCCATGCATCTTTATCTCATGCAGCAACCTTTAGTGTGGCGCCTTGTCAAAGGCTTTCTGGAAATCCAGATATACCACATCCATTGGCTCCCTGTTATCTACCGCTCTGGTAATGTCCTCAAAAAATTCCACTACATCAGTTAGGCACGACCTGCTCTTTAGGAACCCATGCTGCGTCTGCCCAATGGGACAATTTCCATCCAGATGCCCCACTATTTTGTCTTTGATAGATTCCAGCATCTTCCCTACTACCGAAGTTAAGCTCATAGGCCTATTTCAGTACGCTTAAATAAATAAGCGCCTTTTCCGAGTATTTGAGTCGCTTGTTGACTTATTGTCATCCCACCTAGCGTTACCACAGTCGGAACTGTGTGGTGGACTGGGGGCATCTTGCACAGTACGAAATGATCTTTAATTCCGCGGGTACACGAGCGTGGTGTCACCACCAATTGTGAGCTGTAGACCGGTTAGTTGTGAACTGTGTGTCCAAAGACGGCCAACCCTTTGCGTCGTCTGACCCGTGGGTACAGACTGACTGTCATCATTTGATCAAAGGAATTTATTTAGAACATAGAACATAGAACATAGAACAGTACAGCACAGAACAGGCCCTTCGGCCCTCAATGTTGTGCCGAGCCATGATCACCCTACTCAACCCACGTATCCACCCTATACCCGTAACCCAACAACCCCCCCCCCCCCCCTTAACCTTACTTTTATTAGGACACTACGGGCAATTTAGCATGGCCAATCCACCTAACCCGCACATCTTTGGACTGTGGGAGGAAACCGGAGCACCCGGAGGAAACCCACGCACACACGGGGAGAACGTGCAGACTCCGCACAGACAGTGACCCAGCCGGGAATCGAACCTGGGACCCTGGAGCTGTGAAGCATTTATGCTAACCACCATGCTACCCTGCTGCCCCTATTTGCAACAGACAAGCAAGTTACTCTAACAACAACCGTGACGCTACACATGAACATTCGGAAATAACACCGTCTCGCACGTCCCGGGAGAGGCCATCCATCTTCTGTCGCCCGACCCTTCGGGGTTCGGGCAAATGGGACTGTCAAATGTCAACAAAATGATAGGTGGGGTTCACCAGAACCTCTCTGCCGGTCACCACCGGGATCCAAACGAACAGACCAGCATGCCGACACGAACGGGAGTACGTGACCACGCACTTCCACTCCATCCCGACCTCCTGGACGTCATCCGGACCTCGGGCATTGTGTTGCTCATTCGAGCCGTCACCCTCAGATGTCGCGAGGCTCATGCACTTCCCCCATCTGGCTGGTTTCCAGCACGCGTCCCGCACAGCGGAACTCCCCCTCAAAAGCGTAACTTTTAATTGGGTTGCCAGCGGGTATGAACATGTTGCGTGATCTTGGCCAGTCGACTTTGAATCGAACATCCTTCTGCACCTAGAGGTTACGTCGCGAGTATCCCCAGAAACTGGGGCGCGACTCATTGCAGTATAGATCAGCAAATTCCTGCAATTACATGTAACTGGTGGCCTGGGACCGAAACGGTGACCCAATATTAAGGGCATCTGTCCAGTTACACTCGCATTATTCTCGGCCAGTTGCTTTAGCCGGTTCCTGCTCCTCTCCACCGTCATAGGAACCGTTGCCCGGCGCGGAGGCGCAACTCACTATGGTATAAAATGTTGCTTAGGGTAAGATTCCCATAGCTACTGTAACTTAAGACCTTTTTGATTACGCTCAAAAGAGCGCCCTTTTCGAGTTTTTAAGTCGCTCATCGACTAGTGTTTCTCCACCTAGCATGCCACAGCCGGAACTGTGTGCTGGACTGGGGCGATCTTAATTCAGTATGAAATGACCAATCATTCCGCGGGTTACCAAGCGTGGTGTCACCACCCACCAAATGTGAGCTGAGACCGGTTAGTTGTGTGTGTGTGTGTGTATATAGGTCTGTCTGGAGACGGCCAACCCTTTTTCGTCATCTGACCCGCAGGTACAGACTGACTGTCATCATTTGACCACAAAAGGGATTTATTGTCACAAACATTTTAATCTAACAAGAACCGCGAGCTTCACATACATATCAGGAGCAACGGACCATCTCGCGCATCCCGGGAGAGGTCAGCCACCTGCCGTCGCCCGGCCCTTCGGAGTTCGGGCAAATGGAACTGAATGTCAAAATCAATGTAGGTAGGGTTCGCCTGAACCCCACTGCGTGTCACCACCAAGACCAACCGAACGAACCGGGTAGACGAGGCAAACCCGAGCACTTGACCGTGTTCAAACTTCATCCTGACCTCCCGGACGTCAGCTGGGCCTTGGGCATTGTATTTTGCCCATTCGGGCTGTCATCCTCGAGATGGAAAGAGGCTGCATGCACTCCCCTCGTCTCCTGGGTGGTATCCAGCCCGCGACGGCATAGCCAAGACGCGCCGGAACTCCCACCATCAAAACATTCATTTTTTTCACACATTGCGAACGAGGGTATGAACGTGCTGCTGATCTCGGCCAGTCGACTTTGGCACAAACCTCCTGCTACCCCAGGAGGTTGCGTCTCGCGTGACCCCAGTAACTGGGGTGCGACTCATTGCAGTAAAGAAACAGCAGATTCCTGCAATTACTAGTATCTGGTGGCCTTGGACCTGAACGGTTACCTGTTGGTTACCCAACATTGAGGCATCTGTCCAGTACACACGCTTATTTCTGGGCCGAAGATTCTCAGCCAGTTGCTTTAGCCGGTTCCTGCATCTCTTCCCCCCCCCATCATAGGAACCGTTGCCCGGCGGGACCAACGCGGAGGCGCAACTCACCACGGTATAGAATGGTGCTTAGGGTAAGATTCCCATAGTTACTATAACTATGACTTTTTGATTACGCTCATATGAGCGCCCATTTCGAGTCTTTAAGTCGCCCGTCGACTGTTGTAATACCACCTAGCTAGCCACAGCCGGAACTGTGTGGTGGACTGGGGTGATCTTATTTCAGCATAAATGACCATTCATTCCACGGGATACCAAGCGTGGTGTCACCACCCACCAAATGTGAGCTGAGAACCGGTTAGTTGTATCTAGGTCTGTCCGGAGACGGCCAACCCTTTGTTGTCATCTGACCCGCAGGTACAGAGACGATCATCATTTGATCACAATAAGATTTTTATTTCACACACTTTACTATAACAAGAACCGCGAGCTTCACATACACATTAGGGGTAACTGTCCATCTCGCACATCCCGGGAGAGGTCATTCACCCGCCGTCACCCGGCCCTTCGGGGTTCAGGTTGATGAAACTGAATGTCAAATCAGTGTCCTATGGGTTCGCCAGAACCCCACTACTTGCCACCACCAAGATCAACCAGCGAAACGGGTAGACGAGACGTATCCGAGCACTTGTCCGTGTTCCGACCTCATTCCGACCGCCCGAACGTCAGCTGGATCTTGGGCATTGTATTTTCCCATTCGGGCCGTCATCCTCAAGATGGTAAGAGGCTGCATGCACTCCCCTCGTCACCCGGGTGGTGTCCAACTAACATCCGTGTAACCAGGACGCGTCGGAACACGCACCGTCCGAAGATCAATTTTTTTTTAAACTTTGCGGACAAGGGTATGAGCATGCTGCTGGTCTCGGCCAGTCGACATGGGTACAAACCGTCCTGCTGCCCCAGGAGGTTGTGCCGCGCGTGCTCCATTGCTGAGGTGCGACTCATTGCAGTAGTGAACCAGCAGATTCCTGCAATTACTAGCACGATGGCCCTGGACCATAAAGGTTACCTGTTGGTTACACAACATTAAGGCATCTGTACCGTGCACACGCTTGTTTCTGGGCCAAAGATTCTCGGCCAGTTGCTTTAGCCGGTTCCTGCTTCTCTACCCCATCATAGGAACCGTTGCCCGGCGGGACCAACGTGGAGGCGCAACTCACCACGGTATAGAATAGGTGCTTAGGTTAAGATTCCCGTAGTTACTATAACTATGAACTCCCCCAGTCTCCCGGGTGGTATCCAACTAACATCGGCATAGCCAGGACGCGCCGCTTACTCCCGTCATTATTAAGAGAGTCATAGTTACCCCCGCCCTGCTTTCTGCCTACCTCCTTTTTTAAACAGTGGTGTCACATTTGCTAATTTCCAATCCGCCGGGACCACCTCAGAGTCTAATGAATTTTGGTAAATTATCACTAGTGCATTTGCAATTTCCCTAGCCATCTCTTTCAGCACATTGGGATGCATCCATCAGGGCCAGGAGACTTGTCTACCTTTGGCCCCATTAGCTTGCTGTTGCTCGTTCTGGGTGATTGTGCTTAACACTCAATTGGCTCTGTTTTATTCCTTAGTTCTAGAGTCGCCAGGTATCTTTATGATACCGCCACAAGGTTCAAGTTCAGATCAATGACTCAATACACCAGTTAGTAAGTTCAAACAAGACACGTTTATTATTACACAATTATTTACGACTCATGCATATAATACTAAGACTAAACTATTCCTACCACTACTAGGCCAATACTTATCTGGAATAAGGGAACTGCCGGATCAGGGAACAATAGCCTCTTGCTCTGGCCTGCATCCGCAGGCTTCCAGTTGGTGTGGACTAAAGGGGTCAGGAGTGTCTATTCTCGTAGCGGGCATTGTATGACACTTACTTGTTGATGTAGCAATTGGCCAGGCCTCTCCTTCTCACGTTCAAGTTCCTAGAGAGCCGCTGCAAAGGTGTTCTGGTGGGAGGGCTGGCTAAGAGATCGAATTCGTCTTGGGACCTTACTTTTATCGGTCCCAGGGGCTTCGCGCCCTTTTGGCAAATCGCTGACTCACTGGCAATCGATTGGGTCTCATCCCAATTGATTGATACGAATCCCCCAATACTGAGGCTGTTCCCCGATCGCGGGGCGGTTCTTTCTAACTTGTTTGTGTCCTTTTGTTTCAGACTCCGTTGGCGCCGATAAGTCTGACCTGCTATAGAATATTTCGATTGTAGCTAATTGTTGTGTCCATTGTGCCCAGGAACCACCAGGAATCACTCAATTAGTATACACACTTGTTAGTTTCTATGCTGTCTGATTTCTTCACAGACAGAATACACAGAGAGGTTCTGCAACCTGCTTGCCTTTCTGACTAGCTGGTGTGGCCAGCTTCAGTGGCTACACTGCCCATCACTACCTCCTTAGTGATAACAATCATCGCAAGGTCCTCACCTGTCATAGCCTCATTTCTATCAGTCACTGGCATGTTATTTGTGTCTTCCACTGTGAAGACCGACCCAAAAAACCTGTTCAGTACCTCAGCCATTTCCTCATCTCCCATTATTAAATCTCCCTTCTCCTCCAAAGGACCAATATTTACCTTAGCCATTCTTTTTTGTTTTATATATTTGTAGAAACTTTTACCATCTGTTTTTATATTCTGAGCAAATTTACTCTCATAATCTATCTTACTCTTCTTTGTGGCTTTTTTAGTAGCTTTCTGTTGCCCCCTAAAGATGTCCCAGTCCTCTCGTCTCCCACTAATCTTTGCCACTTTGTATGCTTTTTCCTTCAATTTGATACTCTCCCTTATTACCTTAGATATCCACAGTCTATTTTCCCTCTTTCCCACTGTCCTTCCTTTTGGTTGGTATTAACCTTTGCTGAGCACTGTGAAAAATCGCTTGGAAAGTTCTCCACTGTTCCACCATAAAGTCTTTGCTCCCAGTCTATCTTAGCTAGCTCTTCTCTCATCCCATTGTAATCTCCTTTGTTTAAGCACAAAACACTACTGTTTGATTTTACTTTCTCACCCTCCATCTGTATTTTAAATTCCACCATATTGTGATTGCTCCTTCCAAGAGGATCCCTAACTATGAGATCATTAATCAATCCTGTCTCATTACACAGGACCAGATCTAGGACCGCTTATTCCCTTGTAGGTTCCATTACATACTGTTCTCAGAAACTATCACGGACACATTCTATGAACTCCTTAAGGCTGCCTTGACCAACCTGGTTAAACCAATCTACATGTAGATTAAAATGCCCCATGATAACTGCATGCATTTCTACATGCAGCAGTTATTTCTTTGTTTATTGCCTGCCCCACCATAATGTTACTATTTGGTGGCCTAGAAACTACTCCGATCAATGACATTTTCATCTTACTGTCCACCCAAATGGATTCAATCTTATCCTCCACAGCACCGATGTCCTCCCTTACTATTGCCCATATGTCATCCTTAAATAAGAACTACACCACCTCCCTTACCATCCACTCTGTCCTTCCGAATAGTTTGATACCCTTGGATATTTGAGTCCCAGTCGTCACCATCCTTTAACCATGTTTCAGTAATGGTCACTAAATCATAATCATTCACGATGATTAGCGCCATCAACTCATTTACCTTATTCCGAATACTACGAGCATTCAGGTAAAGTATACTTAGGTTGGCTTTTATACCTCTGTTTTGAATCTTAACACCACGATCAGTAACCTCTCCTAAGTTATATTTCCTGTTAACTTTTCTCCTAATTTTCCTTGTCGTTGAACCCATATCTTCATGTAACAACCTGCCACGATGCTTACCATTTATGTTTTTACTTCCCGTTTTTTCCTTTTAGTATTACTGGGCCTATTCACTGAGCTTCCCTCAGTCACTGTACCTTGTACTGTCGCCCTTTTTGATTTTTGACTATGGCTCCTCTGCCTTACACATTTCCCCCTTACTGCCTTTTGTTTCTGTCCCTGTTTTGCTACCTTCCAACTTCCTCCATTGGTTTCCATCCCCCTGCCACATTAGTTTAAACCCTCCCCAACAGCTCTCGCAAACAACCCCCCCCCCCCCCCAAACCAGGACATCGGTTCCAGCCCTGCCCTGGTGCAGACCGTCCGGTTTGTACTGGTCCCACCTCTCCCAGAACCGGTTCCAATGTCCCAGGTGTTTGAATCCCTCCCTCTTGCACCATCTCCCAAGCCATGCATTCATCCTATCTATCCTGACATTCCTACTCTGCCCAGCCCGTGGCACAGGTAGCAATCCTGAGATTCCTACCATTTGAGGTCCTACTTTTTAGTTTAACTCCTAACTCCCTGAATTCAGCTTGTAGGACCTCGTCCCATTTTTTACCTATACCGTTGGTGCCTATGCGCACCACGACAGCTGGCTATTCACCCCCCCCCCCCCCCCCCCCCCCCCAGAATGTCCTGCAGCCGATTCAAGACATCTTTGACCCTTGCACCAGTGAGGCAACATACCGTCCTGGAGTCTCAATTGCGTCCGCAGAACTGCCTGTCTATTCTCCTTACGATTGAGTCCCCTATCACTATAGCCCTGCCATTCTTCCTGCCCTGCTGCGCAGCAGAGCCAGCCACGGTGCCATGAACCTGGCTGCTGCTGCCTTCTCCTGATGAGCCATCTCCCTCAACAGTATGCAAAGCAGTATATCTGTTTTGCAGGGAGATGACCGCAGGGGACACCTGCACTGCCTTCCTACTCTTGCTCTGTCTTTTGGTCACCCATTTTCTATCTCCCTCAGTAATTTTCACCTGCGGTGTGGCCAACTTGCTATACGTGCTATCCACGACGTCCTCTGCATCGCAGATGCTCCAAAGTGAGTCCATCCGCAGCTCCAGAGCCATCGAGCAGTCTAACAGAAGCTACAACTGGACACACCTCTTGCACGTGAAGGAGCCAGGGACAGTGGACGTGTCCCTGAACTCCAACATCACACACGAGGAGCACTTTGGTTTACCTCAACAACTATAATTAAAACAAAACACAAAAATAAATAAATATATCAATGAAAAGAAAAAGAAAGAAGAGAAACTACTTACCAGTCACTTACCAGGGTTAAAAAGCACCGCCCCTCTCCCCCCCCCCCCCCCCCCCCCCCCCCAGGCTTTGAATTCCTGCCTAGCTTCAAATCCCAAACTCACTCTTACCTGTGTCCCTGGCTGTGATCTAAATAAATATGGCTTCTGACAATCATTACAGCACAGAAGGTGGCCATTCACCTCATAAACCAGCTCTCAGAAACACAAAATAGGAGCAGGAGGAGGTCGGTCAGCCCGTCGAGCCTGCTCCACCATTCATTAAGATCATAGCTGATCATCCAGCTCGGTAACCTGATCCTGCCTTTCCCTCCCATGTACTCTGATCCGCCTCAGCTCCATGTGCTATATAGAACTCCTTCTTGAAAAATGGATTCTCCATTGGCTGACACCGAGATCGGGGGAAACTTGATTGGACAGAAATTGGGTTCCGACACCGAAATCAATGCGGGTGCCAATTTGACGCTAAATCGCCGTCACCTTGACACCAGTGTCAATGCGTCCCATAATGCACGTACAACAAACACAGTTTGCATATCATTAGTGGGCCCAACCCAGTATTCTCGGGAGGTCTCTGCAATTCCCTCCAATGGACGGAATTCCGGACAGCGCGGTTCACTTGTACTTTTAAAAATCGGGAAACTGGTGCCATGGCTGAGGGAGAAGAAATCTGGAAAACTTGCGCTGTGGCTCAGGGAGAAGGAGGTAAGACACAAGCGACTGTGTCGCCATCGGAGATAGGGCCGGTGGGTGATGGGGGAACTGGCCAGGAGTGACCCCACGGCGGCGGTGCCCAGGCACAGACCGCCATAGCCGCGGCCTACAAGGCAGCACTCACCCTGGCCCCTGGTCCTCCATATGGGTCCCTGGCCATATGGGTCACGGCCCACCCAGGGCAACGGCCACACCTGGGGGTTGCAGAGTGTACCCCTGTAATGGCAGTGCCAGCCAATGGCACCCTGGCATCAGGAATAGGTGCCAGGGCCAGAGGCCCCCATGGTGTTGGATGGGGGGTGGGGACTGCTCTCAACACTGATCAGCTCACGGAGGATCCGACTGTGGCAGTGGCTGGGAGCAGGGGCTTCCAGATAGACCCACCCCCTCATCAGCAGGTGCTGCAAGACACACAATGCACGATTAGACTGTGGGGTGGGGGTATACTCCTGTGATGGGGAACCGCAACTAAGCACGGTCTCACTTCCTCGCTCATGGCCAAACTCCATCTTGGCAAACTCCCTTTCCTCTGGGCCACCAACCACAAACAGGGCCCTCTGCTCAGCCATGGTGAGGTCTGGTGGTCTGTCTCCAGTTTTCTCCCACTGCTGGTAGATGTACGCAGCCCTTTCCTTGCGGGGAGTTAACAGACAATTACAATGTTCCAGTCCGACAGACACAGCACAGGGGCTGGGTAGCTGGTGGCCTCAGTAGCCAGGGCACACGGTAAGAGTGCTGGCATGTGCAGTATGGGTGTTTTTCTGCCACCTGAGTGGGTAGAGCAGGGCCGGCTCAAGGCACCGGCAACTCGGGCAGTCACCCGGGGCGCCATGTGCTAGGGGGCGCCAGAGACTCTGGTCCCGCGCATGCGCAGTTGGGCAGGTGCCAACCAGCGCATGTGCGGTGGCCGCCCTCCCCCAGGGCGGCCCCCCCCCCCCGCTCGGTCCGCTCCCCCCCGCTCGGTCCGCTCCCCCTGCCTCCCCCCTCGGGTCCGCCCCCCCCCTCTGGTCTGCCCCCCCCCCCCCCCCCCCCCCCCCCAAGGGCGCCGAAGTTCAGCTTGCCCGGGGCGCCAGCAACCCTAGGGCCGGCGCTGGGGTAGAGCTTTGGGTGTGCGGGACAGGAGTTGGTGCCGGGGCACAGTATTGCCTACTCAGCCTGGCCGCCTTGAGAAGGTGGTGCAGTTTTATTCTGCACTGCTGGCTGGTCTGGACACTGTTGCTTAAGGCACTGACTGTCTCTGGCAGCCTCCTGCTGGAGTACAGGGTCATTCTCCTATCCTCCACAGCAGCCAAGAGGGTCTCCAGCGCGGAGATTGTGAAGCTTGGGGCTGCTCTCCTCACTGTCATCTTTTTGGCAGAGATAGTATGTGTGGGGATTGAAGTGTGTATATGCGGCTGCAGCTTGTCAGCCTCCTGAATGTCAATCCCAAAACCGGCAAATCCCGCAATTTCTCATTGGAATCAATTCTGTTCCATGTGGTGCTGGTGCTATCCCCTTAATAGTCATGGAATCAGTCCAGGTATGGCACCAGTTCTGCTGTTGTGGAAGTGCACGAATTCTGCGTCGGCAACAATACTTAGTCTCAGAAACGGAGAATCCTGCCCACAATATTTTTGGCTTTGACTATCTGCGGCAGCAAATTCCACAGGCTCATCAAATTTCTCTCATCTCAGCCCTAAAGGATTTACACTGTATCCTCAGACTGTGGCCCTGGTTATGGACTCTTCAGCCATTGAGACCATCATTCCTGTGTTGCCTGTCTGAAGTTTATAGGTTTCTATGAAATTTCCCCCTAATTTACAAAGAACAATACAGCACAGGAACAGGCCCTTCGGCCCTCCAAGCCTGTGCTGATCACGTGTCCTATCTAGACCAACCGCCTGAACCCTTCTATACGCTGTCTGTTCATGTGTCTATCTAGTTGCACCTTAAATGTCGCTAATGTATCTGCCTCAAACACCTCATAAATAAATAACCATTAATAAATAACCAAAGAGGAAATGCTGGAAAATCTCAGCTGGTCTGAGGTTTGGCAGCATCTGTAGGGAGAGAAAAGAGCTAACATTTCGAGTCCATGTGACCCTTTGTCAAAGCAACCACCTCACTTGGCAGTGCATTTGAGACCATAACCACCGTCCTGTGTTTCAAAACAAAAACTACCCCCGCACATCTCCACTACCCTTTCCACCCTCCCCTTGAACTTGTGCCCCTTGTAATTTCTGCATTGGGAAAAAGCCTCCAACTGTTCACCCTGTAACGCATACAAACTTCTATCAGTTCGCCATTGAGCTTCAGTCTCTCAGGGGGGAATAAACCCAGTTTATTCAACCTCTCCTCAGAGCTAATACTAGGCAACATCCTGGTAAAGCTTTCCTGTACACTCTCTCTCTCTCTCTCTCTCTCTCTCCAAAGCCTCCATGTCCTTCTGGTAGTGCGGTGACCAGAATTGGACACAGTATTCCAAATGTGGCCGAACCAACGTTCTATATACCTGTAACATAGTTCACAAGCTTTTATACTCGATACCCCGTCCTATGCAGGCAAGCATGCCATATGCTGTCTTTATCACCATTTTCACCTGTGCTGCCACTTTTTTAAAGATCTGTGGACCTGCACGCCCAGATCTGTATCAATGTTCCTGATGGTTCTGCCATTTATTTTATAGCTCCCACCTGAATTGGATCTACCAAATGCATCACCCCTCATTTGTCCAGGTTAAACTCCATCTGCCATTTTTGCGCCCAATTTTGCAGACTATCGATCTCCTGTTGTATTCTCTGACAATCTTCATCACTATCTGCAACTCCTGCAATCTTGGTATCATCCGTAAACTTGCTAATCAGGCCAGCTACATTTTCTGATTTACACATTACAAACAGCCGAGGTCCCAGTACTGATCCCTGAGGAACACCACGAGTTACAGACCTCCATTCGGAAAACACCCTTCCACTGCTACTCTCTGGGCTGGATTCTCTGAGACATTGCACCTCTGGTCCTGGAATATGTTGGCCATGTTCTGCCCGCTGACCATGATGTATGCCAGTGTCAGGTGGGCAGTTTCAGAAGCAGTGTTCAAGCATCTCGCTTGCAGCTGGTATTAGCCTAGTCCCTGCACTTCTTCCTCCATGGCCCCTGGGCTACTCCATGGGATGGAGATGATGCTGAAGTGAGGGGCTAGTCTTCATCTGAACCAGGGTCTCAATGCCCCTGACCATGGACTACTGAGACTGGGCCACATCCCTCAGAAGCAGTGTTCAAGCATCTCGCTTGCAGCTGGTATTAGCCTAGTCCCTTCACTTCTTCATGGCCCCTGGGCTACTCCATGGGATGGAGATGATGCTGAAGTGAGGGGCTAGTCTTCATCTGAACCAGGGTCTCAATGCCCCTGACCATGGACTACTGAGACTGGGCCACATCCCTCAGAAGCAGTGTTCAAGCATCTCGCTTGCAGCTGGTATTAGCCTAGTCCCTTCACTTCTTCATGGCCCCTGGGCTACTCCATGGGATGGAGATGATGCTGAAGTGAGGGGCTAGTCTTCATCTGAACCAGGGTCTCAATGCCCCTGACCATGGACTACTGAGACTGGGCCACATCCCTCAAAGTGAGGCATGTCCCTCACTGTTTTGAGCACATCCTTCTGGGACTGTACCACATCCCTCCGACTGGCCCAGGTCAGTCAGTGTCTGGCCAATGCTATTGACACAGCCAAAACATGACCCTTTGTGAATGGGCCACGGTCTGGAGTGCTGCAGCAATGTCACAGTAGGCCTGGTACATATCTGCCTGTGACTGGGCTCCCCTGTCCTGAGTCTAAATGATTCACTGCACAGATTTCCCCAAGCCTTGGACGTCTCTACCCATGGCTCTGACTTTTTGATGCAAGCCTTCCACCACGAATGCCCATGTCCCAGATCATTGATATGTGAAGAGAACAGCCCCAAGTATTGAACCTTGTGGTACTCCACTGGCCACAGCTTGTCAATGTGAGAATCATACATATTATTCCTATTTATTTTCTGCTTGTTAATCCTTAATCCATGCCAGTATATTACCTCCAACATGTTACTAACATCCTCAAGAACAGCGGCGTGCAGAGGTCTGGTGATGCCCGGGGCAAATCTTGATTATATGCCCCAAATACTCAAGTATAAGGCCTAATATACTGAGAAATATTATGAGAAAGGAAAACATTTTGAATATATAAACACAGATGAAACATGAAATAAACGCTTTATTCGATTTTAATATTAATCAATCAAATTTATTAAGTTCTTTTCCCCAAATGATACCTCCTGTCACAAAACACCTGAACTACTTCACTTTTTACATCAGCTGTGAGAAATTCTTTTTCAATGCTTATTAAAGCCAGGTTGGTCAGTCGCTCCTGTGACATAGAAGACCTCAGATATGTTTTTATTAATTTCAGTTTTGAAAATGATCTTTCACAGCTTGCGACTGAAAATGCAATTGTAAGCAGTAATCTGTATGAAACACACAGCGTCGGAAAGACATCCCTCCCATACTGCAGTAAAGACTCCAGAGCATCTTTAGGATCAGGGGGAACTCTATTCCCTCCAGCTCGAAGGAGCATCACAAAATCAATAATTTCGTCATATAACTGAATTGCAACCACATCATTGTCATAATAATTTGCAAAGTCTGAACATTCCTTTTTTAATTTCTCTCTTTCTTGTTCATCTTCAATCACTACTGAATTCAAGTTCAGAAGAAAAGAAAATCGGTCACTGAGTCTTTGAAGACGGACACTGCGGTCTTCAATTTCAGTTTTTAATCTGTTCACAATCTCTACCATTACTCTATTCATTTCTTCTTGTGCCGTCAGTCCACTATCTCTTGCTGACTCTCCAGGCATTCTTCTTCTTCTCCTTGTTCGTGCAATTGGTATTCCCCAATTTTCACAATATTCATTGGCTAAATCTATTGCATTGTGGATAATTTCGTCATTCTTCAAATTCAAGATATGAATAAGTCCTCTCAGATCACAAGAAGCTTCATGGAACCCCATTTTCGGATCCTGCAAACGTTTTGAGACTTTCTCCACTGATGATAAAACTGAGTACCAAAAATTTAATAAAGCTATAAACGGGAACTGTTGAATAGAGTTAAGTAGCGATCCTGCATCAGATTTAGTTTCCCTTGAAAATTCTCCTTCCAGCAGGTGTTGAAAGCTTGCAATAACGTTGTCACACTCTTCGTGGATTACTTGTACAGCATCATGGCTGGAACTCCATCTTGTGTCACACTGTCTTTTCACAGTCCGAGTGACAAATGATTTTAACACTTCCCAACGAGAAGTAGATGAAGAAAAAAAAGTAAAGAGTTTTTCTAGAATGCCAAAAAATGTAACAACAACAGGTTGCACCTCACTTGCATGGACACAGGCCAAATTGAAGCTGTGGTTCTTGCAGTTCACAAACACAGCTTTTGGGTTAACTTCAAGAATTTTTTGTTGAATACCTCCTCTCACTCCAGCCATAACTGCTGCGTTATCATATGCTTGACCACGACAGTCATTCATGGAAATTTTGTCTTCTTCCAATTTTTCCTGAATTTTATTTACCAGGCTGACTGCATCTTTCTTGTTGACTTGAAAAAATCCCAGAAATGTCTCCTTTATTTCTACTTTTCTGTTTTCATCAATATGAACGTAACGCAGAATTTCAGAAACCTGATCTTCATGGGCAATATCTGGAGTTGAATCCAGCATTATTCTAAAATATTTTGCGTCCTTAATTTCGGAAATTATATTTTTCTTGATAGTTTCACCAAGAAGATTGATTATTTCGTTTTGAATTCTGTTGGACAAGTAGGTGACACTTTTTGGTTTCTCTTTCCCGCTCTGCAAGTGTTTTGCTAAGATGTCATCATATTTGGCCAAAAGTCTGATTGTTGCTAGAAAGTTTCCTGTATTTTCACTGACTGCCTCCTCTGGCTCTGATAACCCAGATATTCCTTCTCCTCAATGTCCACGATAGGCCAGATTCTGTTTTGCCAGAAAGGATATAACCTCGACAATCCGTTCAGTTATAGCTTTCCACCTTTTCTTTTCAGCAGACATTTGCTGTTGAAGTTCAGCATCTATCGTAGTTGAATGATGGAGTCGAACTACGAGGTTCAGGTATTCCCTCATGTGAGCTCTATGAGAAGGGCTTTTCTCATGATCAGGTATTCTTGGATTTAATTTTCTCCAAGTGGAGAAACCGTCTTCCTTTCCAAAGTTTGACACAGACGACAAATGCTCCTTTGAAAACAAAAAGCAAACAAAACAGTAGCATGCTTTCCGATATGGAGAGTATAACAACCATTTTCTCTCCACAATTTCTCCGTTTGTGGAAACTTTATCAAACCACTGTTTGGAAAATGATCTCCCATCCTTCTCAGCAAATGGACCACTTTTATTCTGATATCTTTCAGGGCCATGTTGTAATATTGTCATCTTCAAATGATCTGGAATCGGTTTCTTCAAACAGCCAAAATCGCTTCTTTGCAAAAATATGCTAAAATCTTCTTTATTTTCTTCACATGGATCATCATCCTGACAACGAGACTGAGGAGAGAGGGTATTATGTTCTGACATAGCTGAATCCGTAGCAGAAAAATCCTTCTCTGCACCCACATCATCTTTTACTTCTCCAGGTTCTCCTACTTCTTCTTTACTTCTTTTTATCCATGCATCTAATGCCCCTCTTTGATGGGACTCTTCTTCGACTCTGGCCCTCTTTTTTTTCCTGTTCTGTGCTCCACTCGGTTGTACACGAAATGCTCTTAACATTTCATTTTCTATCTCAAAAAAATGGGAAGAAAATGGTAAACAATCGGTCAGTTGCAGACGGATAAACCATGTCATTTCTTTGTTCCTTCGTGTCAAATTATTTCACACTGATTCTCCACTGATAATTTTGTGCAATTTATATCATAGACTTGCAAATTAGTGGTATCTGTATTCGAATATTAGCATGTTAAGGAATAAATGTCTCCTATTCCGAGATTAAATGCCATAGCAGTCCTCTGATCATCCAGGCTTCACTCTTACTACATCCCACGTAAATATTTCATTAAATATCACCAAAAAACCTATAAAAAACGTAGTTGCACCCGTTCTAGAGCTATTCACTGACCTCTTTATCTTTGCCATCTCTAAGGTATAGGACGGCTGCCTGAGGTTAAATTGCGCTGTAAGTTAGTCAATTTCCCCTTAGCACTGGGATTCTAGGGATATTGTTCTCTTCTTCAGTCATTTTGCTTTGCAGCAATGGGTGAGATGTTATGTCTCAAAAGTTGTGCCTCCCTCCTCTGCAACCCCCATGGAGAAGGATAAGAGCAGCAGCGTCATGGAAATACTGTTATGACCCTTGTGGAAACAACTACAAACAACCCAACTAAGACCAATATACAAGACTTCACTTTTATATTAGCAATCACACCAAAATCAACGTAAATTAAACATGAATTAACAGGAAAATTGCAATAATATGACCGATAAATTACACATAGCAGATACAAAGACATATCTCACACATTTCAGTCAGCTCATTCAGCACGTATCGCTTTCATTTCAGCCACAATATCCTTCAAAACGTTGAACTTCTTCAAATCAAATTCCATCTTCATTTCTCTAAAGCTTTAGCACCAAGTCTCATCAAACACCGGCATTACTTCACCCAATTTCCACAAATATCATTTTCACAGTCAACACATTTCAAGATCCCTTCTTCTTCACAAAAGCCTGGTCATGTGGGGCCTGTTTTTGCACTATGCCAGTGCATAAAGGGTCCCCAAATCCAGATATAAAATCTCTGTTCAAGATCCGAGCTCCAGCAGCTTGCAGTCAAGTCTCTGTGAATCTCCCATTTATAGGACCCTGGGCTTTAAGTATAAAGAGTAAGAGGGCAAAAGTTAAGAGGCCATGATGAATCTTTATAAAATACTGGTTCTGTCCCAAATGGGTGCCCCTGGCCCAAATGTCAAATTCTGGGCATGACAGTTTAGTAAGTTGACAGCTACAGAGAGGGTGCAGAGAAGAGTTTTAAAATAGATCAAAAGATAAAGATAAAGAATAAATAAAACTCACCCATGGTGGCATTGCCGTCGATTCTGGAGAATTCGCGCCCTTTCTGTTCCCTCTCCAGCCGCCGAGTGCAAAGCCGCCTCTTCACCAGCGGCGACTGCGGTGCGCAGGCGCGCTCCACCCGACCGCGGTGCGCAGGCGCGCTCCACCCGACCGCGGTGCGCAGGCACGCTCCGGCCGACCGCGGTGCGCAGGCGCGATCCATGCTCTGCACGCCACTTCCCCCATCCAATGGCTGCCCGGGGCCAGCGCACCGTCGCCCCCCCCCCCCCCCCCCCCTCTGCACGCCGCTGGTCCCACTTCCAATCTCCAATTACCATGGGGGCAAGGGTCTACTCCAGCCCTTCTGTCACCGTGCAGAAAGCATCCTCCCACAGCACCCACAACACTAACAGTAACCCTTGCCCCCTGCTTCCTCAATACTTCCTGTTGCTCGGCATATGTTTGTACCATCTGCAAACTGAGCAACACAGCCTTCAGTTCTTTCTTCCAGATTGTGACTGTATATTGTGCAATATTGTGGTCCCAGCACTGACCCCTGAGACAAACCACTACTCACCAGCTGCCATCTGAAAAATACCCCTTTATCCCCACTCCATACCTTCTCCCAGTCAGCCAGTCCTCTACCCATGCCAGGCTCTTACCTTTAACACCATGGGCTTTTCACTTATTTAACAGGGATCACTTTGGGACCAGTGAACATAATTCCATTATTTTAAGAGAGTTGTGGGGAATGATAGTTCTGGCTCAAAAATTCAAATTCTGAATTGGGGCAAGGCCAAGTTCGATGTTATTAGGCGGGAACTTTCAAAAGGTGATTGGGAGAGTGTATTTACAGGCAAGGAGACAGTTGATAAGTGGCAGTCTTTCAAAAGGGTGTTAATTAGGGTTCAGGGTGAGCACATTCCTCTTAAAGTGAAGGGTAAGGCTGGTAGATGTAAGGAACCCTAACTCGTGATATTGAGGCCTTGGTCAAAAGGAATAATAATAATATTTATTGTCACAAGTAGGCTGACATTAACACTGCAATGAAGTTACTGTCATGGGAGTGTCCCTTAAGAAATATGTGTTTATTAAATGGCTTCAATTATGTCATTGTTTGGGTGGAGCTGGGTTGTGGCTCTGGGCTTTACCTTTGGTTTGAGCTGGGAGCTGGCTGTGGCTCTGAGTTTTACAGAGTAGGAAGCTGGATTCAGACAAAGAAGGCTTCTCTTCTCTCTCTCTGCATGTTATGAGGTGTCCAGATCAATTGATAATTTAAAAGTGATAACTGTTTTCTGGAAATAATTCAAACCTACTATTTTGTTAAAAGGGTTTTTCTGGCATTGGATGTTGTTATCAAATTGAAACAGTTGAAAGGGAAGCTATTAAGGGTTATATATAACTGTAGCTATGTGGGGTATTTATGTTTGTGACTGATAAAAATGTGTGTTTATAGAAATGTAAACTGAATTCATAGAATAAACTTTGTTTTTGATTAAAAGTGCTTAAGTCCTCTGTTAAATAACACATGAAAGGTAAGCCTCCACCACATTCCAGCACTGGTTCGGGTACACAGAGGGAGAATTCCAAATGTCCAATTCACCTAACAGCACATCTTTTGGGACCTGTGGGAGGAAACTAGAGCATCCGGAAGAAACCCACGCAGACACAGAGGGAACGTGCAGACTCCACACAAATAGTGATTCTAGCCAGAAATCAAACCTGGGACCCTAGCACTGTGAAGCAACAGTGCCACCCATCTGGGATCAAGTGGATCCCTTGAAGAGTATAGGGCTTGGCGGAGTAGAACTAAGAGGGAAATCAGGAGGGTAAACAGGAGACATGATATTTTCTTGGCAGGTAAGGCACAGGAAAATCCAAAGAGCTTTTACAGATACACAGTGAGTGCTGCCTTAGGGGAGTGGGAGTTCTCCTTGGAGTTGGGTGAAAACTGGGGGTTAGGTGGAACTGGCTGAAGGAGAAACTGGCAGCTGTGGGTACAAGGGAGAGATGTGACTAATAAGTCTCCAGGGACGGAGTTGGAGACCTACTAAATTTGAATTTTTCTAGTAAGTACAAAAGTGACTGGTAAGTAGTTTTCCGTTTCTTTTCATTTATCGTTTTTTTGGGGGGCATTGCAGTTGTATAAGTTAACCTCCAGGTTAAGACATGGCAGGAGATCCCAGACCGTGTCATTCTCCTCTTGTGCGATGTGGGAGTTCAGAGTCACGTCCACTGTCCCTGGCCCCTTCACATGCAAGATGTATGTCCAGCTGCAGTTCCTGTTAGACTGCCTGACGGCTCTGGAGATGCAGATGGACTCAATATGGAGCTTCGACGATGCTGAGGATTCGTGGATAGCATGTTTAGTGGGTTGGTCACACCGCAGATAAAGAGTACTGAGGGAGATAGGAAATGGGTGACCAACAGGCAGAGGAAGAGTAGGAAGGCAGAGCAGGGGTCCTCTGCGGTCATCTCCCTCCAAAACAGGTATGCCGTTTTGATACATTTGGGGGAGATAGCTCACCAGGCAAAGGTATCAGTATCCAGGTTCATGGCATCGTGGCATACCTCCTATGCAGGAGGGCAGGAAAAGAATGGTAGAGCTACCGTGGTAGGGGAGTCGATTGTAAAGGGAGTAGACAGGCATTTCTGCTGACTCAAACGAGACTCCAGGAAGGTATGTTGCCTCCCGGGTGCAAGAGTCCTGGATGTCTCTGAGCAGCTGCAGGATATTCTAATGGCCGGGGGGGGGGGGGGGGGGGGGGGGGGGTGGTGGAAACAGACAGCCAGTTGTTGTGGTGCATATAGGCACCAATAATATTGATAAAAAACAGGATGAAGTTCTACAACCTGTATTTAAGGAATAAGGAGCTAAACTAAAAAGTAGGACCTCAAAGGCAGTAATATTGGGATTTCTACCACTGCCTCGTGCTGGTCAGAGTAGGATATACAGGATGAATGCGTGTCTTGAGGCAACACTGGGCAGGGGTGAGGTGGTGGGAGGGTTATGCGGAGTGGAGCCCACAGTGCCAAACGGGGCCAGCGCTTAGCCCATGGAATTTGGTTGGGCATGGGTGTATGCACCATGCTAAACTGTTGGCCAATCACCCCATGCGACAATGACATTTGGCATTCAACCAGAAATGATGCTGCCTTGGTGTTGGTCGCAGCTGTGCGAGATTGCCTAAGGCCAAATGAGCGGGAGATGCTCTGAGAGGATGGGGAAGCTGCAGCAGCTGAGCGGCCAGCAGAGGAGCAGCCAGCAAAGGAGCGGCCATCAGAAGAGCGGGAAGCAGAGGACCAGGCTGCAGAGGACCGGGTTGCAGAGGGGCAGGTGGCAGACGCACAGGCTAGAGGGCCGGCCGCCCAATAGCGGGCCCAACCGCCACCTCTAAAGAGAGTTCAGGAGCAGAAGGAACTGGGGAAAAATGTGAAAAAAAATCATTCAAGGTAACAGCATAAATTCTGATAAAATTTAATAAAAACTGGGTTTAAAATTACATTCATAGAATACAATATAAAGGAAGTTATCATAACCCCTGTTGGAATACTCATGTGGTCTCAATGCGACTACTGTTTCCAGTCCTTGCAAGCAGAAATGGCAGGCTGCTAGAATCTCAAAGGGAATCTTGGAGAAGCCATCACAACAATTTGTAATTTGTATTTTTTTTTAAATTAGGTGGTATCTGCACTGAAATCAAAACATTTTTAGACATTTTAAATATTAAACATTAATTTAAAAAATAAAGATTAAAATCCCAAGATTACATTTACATTGTTAACAGTAGTTCAAACATTTCCCATAAACCTCTGCTGAAAGTAATGGATAGTTTTCAGCAACAGTCCTCATAGATTATCACTATATAACATTTCTATATGGTTACCATAAACATTCAGTGTGACTAGAGGGGGAGAATTTCAAAGGCTCTGCTCTATCCTGTTTGACATTTGAAACTAAAACTTGTACCAATCGTTGCCAATTGCTCATTTTCCTATTGAAATACAGTAGTTGAACTTCAAGTCATGCCCTTATCTTCCAAACTGAATTTTGTATTCATGCTGCTCATTGTTTCCATCTGAGACCTGCCCATCTCCCTTCAAAATACTTAATTTCACACAAAAAACCTTGTAATGGTTTTAGTTTTGAAGTATAATGGCTTCAGTATAATTAAATTAGCCACACCCATACATACAGACACAGGCAGACACAAGCCTGTGTCAAGGACTACAACAATGATCTTGGGAAAATCTTTATTTCAATATTTTTGTGAGACACACTTCAGCAAGGATATGAAGGCATTGGTGAGTTTATGGGAAGATTTCATGATAATGGTTCCATGAAGAAGGAACTTTCCTTATGTGAGCAAATTGTTGAACATGTACCTGAAACTGTTGTCCACCTCCCACTCCCATAAGCACAAGGAAAGTGTTATGTTCACACACAGCCATCACCAAGGAATCATGTATCCAGTTGTAAATCGCTGTAAAGAAATTCATCATCCCCTTTACACCCCGTCAGAATTTTCCACCCACCCACCACCCAACGCTATGTGACCAAAAATAAAATAATATGGAATGTTTCAGTTCTTCTCAACATGGAATCAGTTGAGCAATTTTTGTAAAGGGGTATTTAAGCACATTTTTAAACTGCTTTCTGAACTTATTCTGTGTCACTGTGTAAATACAAGTGTTTGTGCAGCAACTCAGGAGCTGCAACATGAAGCCCACAACCAGTACAACATCATCTAGAAAGATAGATTTATACCCCAAAAACCACATTCGGTTCCATATAGAAAACACCATTAACACTGACCATAACACAATGAAATTTGCAGAGATAACAAACAGTAAAATCATTGATTTCCTTCGACTCTCCATCTCTGGGTCTTTATGACTCTCTTTACTGCTGTCAGCATGGAGTCTCCTTCGCACTCTGCTTGTCACTAAAATGTGTCTGATGGTCAAAACATTGAGCAGCAGAATCAGGACAAATGGAACCACAGGTGTTATAATATTATGAAGGAACTCAATTGTTACCCAAAACTCAGACTCCAGAGTTCCTTTGAAAACTAAACAAAACCAAGGGCTGTTCATCATCCAATATTGATTTGTTAACATAAAATACCAGAAAATGTTCTTTAAACAGCTCAGCACACTCACTGTTCCCAGAATCACTCTTGCCCTTTTCTCAGTGCAATGCTTGGTTTTCAGCTTCTGGCAGCAAATGGCTACAAATCGATCAAAGGTAAATGTGACGGTGAACCAGACAGAATAGTCTGTAGCTGCATAAAGCAGGATGGCATGGATATTACAAACAGGGATGTCCCTCAGAAAATTAAACTTTTCAGAATAAACAATTGGAATGTGTCTCAACATCAGGTCAAAGATAATTACCAGTAGATCCGCCGTTGCCATGGCCACAAGATAGCGAGAGACACACCTGGAAAGGCCACATCTTCCCTTTGACAGGATCCCAATTGTCACTATGGTAACTGACAAAAAGAGAAATAAGCAGTGAAATAATGCCTCAGACTGGGTGGAAAATTACAACTTTGATAACTCATTGAGACTTTAAATTTGTTATTGTATCCAGTGATGTTTTGAGTTGATTGTTTCTGATAAAATTAATTAGAACATGTGATGAATGGTGGAAAGGTAGAGGCTACACCTTGTCCAGAGTTACTTCACCAGTTCTTCTGCTGTCCCTGAATGTATGCAAAAGCTCACAACACTACCTCTGGAAACAATCGACACCACCTCCTGAAACCTTCAATAGGCAGAAACAAATTCAACACCTTTTAACTGCGGGTTGGATTCCTGATCCCTTTTCATAAAGTTAGAGCAGGGTCCTCATGGTGATGAAAATATGCTCACCTGACAGTGTAACAGGCATTCAGTGGCCATGCACAGACCCTGTTTCAATGATGTTGAAATTATGTTGATGACAGGGGCTGGTTTAGCTCACTGAGCTAAATCGCTGGTTTTTAAAGCAGACCAAGCAGGCCAGCAGCACGGTTCGATTCCCGTACCAGCCTCCCCGAACAGGTGCCGGAATGTGGCGACTAGGGGCTTTTCACTGTAACTTCATTGAAGCCTACTCGTGACAATAAGCGATTTTCATTTTCATTTTTTCACGTTTGTCAAGGCGGCTGGAATGATGTCATGTTCCATCCCCTTCTTACTCTACCAGCACACACTCGGGTCACCTGATCAAGAACGCTGCCCAGCAACGGGCTCTCCCCACCTGATATCTCCAGGTTTCCTTTGCAGTGACACTGGGGGAGCTGTAGAACTGATAATCATAGTCAAGGACAGATAAAGAGAAAACTAAATTCATTTTTAAAAGCGGGTCTGGAAAAGGATTTGAAGGTGAAAGTTTTACAAGTATATGGGAGAAATGAACAAACAATAACAGCACCCACCTACTTGTAGAATACAAGATTAACACTACTCGTAACAGGATGCAATTTGCTGAAATCGCAAACAGTGAAATGATAGTTTCCTTCGGCTCTCCATCTCTGGGTGTCTGGATATCTCCCCATTGCTATGAGCCCGGGATCTCCTGCTCACTAAAATGTGTCTGATGGTGGAAATATTGAGCAGCAAGATCAGGACAAATAGAACTGCAGGAATAAAAATGTAATGAAGGAACTCAATCATTACCCAGCCCCAAGAAAACAGAGCAATGATTGTTACATCACAAAACCAGGAGTCATTTCTCATCGAATTGTGACCCAACAACATAAAATACCGGAAAATGAGCACAGTCACTACTTCCAGAGCTAGAACTACAATTCTCCCAGTGCAATGTTTACACGTCAGGGCCTGGCAACAAATGGCCACAAATCGATCAAAAGTGAAAGGGCCAGTGAACCATACAGAACAGTCAGTGACCACATAAAGCTGCACAGCATGGTTATTAAACGCTGGAATGAACTCCAGGGGGGAAAAAAACTCGTCCTCTTAAATAATGTGAATCAATATCAGGTCAAGAATAACAACCATTAGATCTACCACTGCCATGGACACCAGGTAGCAAATGACACATCAGGAAAGAATACATTAGGACTGAAACTGGTGGCCAACTCCCACCACCATTACTCTATTCTGTCAATACTCTGCCATCGCCTTGGTGTTAAGGGTCCACTCTCACTCCCCCATCACTGTGGAAAAAGCCACTTTCATCCATACATTGCCTCAGATCCCCCCAGTGCTAAAACCATCACCCACCTGTACTCTAAATAAAAAAGAAAATAGAGAAGCTCTCAGTGCTTCATCTTTCCACATCACTGAACGAGTTGAACAGTTGGAGTGAAGGGATATTTCAGCACTATTTTAAATCTGCTCTTTGAATTTATTCTGTGTCACTGGGTTTATACAACAAGTCTGGAGCTGCAGCATGATCTCCTATCCCAAATCATCAACATTTATAGACCGGTATCTGTGGAGAAAAGAATATTAAGATAACTCAATGAAATTTGCTGAGATAAACAACAATAAAATGAGAGGTTTGCTGTGACTCACAATCTCTGGGTGTCTGCGAATTTCCTCACTATTGTGAGCCCAAAGGTTCTTGCAAACTCCACTGCTCACGAAAATGTGTCTGATAGTGAAAACGTTGAAAAGCAGAATCAACCAAAATGGATCCACAAAGGTCAGAAACACAGTGATGAGGGTTTATGCAGTGGGTGGTTTGATACTATTGAGTAGGAGAATTGGACAAGGTGAGGATTTGAAGCCAGTAACCGGTTCAGGGTCAAAGGGACCATGGAGACTGCAAAGAGTTTTGTTCAGCTTCAGATACTGGGTAAAGAGGGGTTTAGGGAGAATAGATAGGAAACAGAGATTGTGACCGGCACTGAAGACAATGGGATTTGTCCTTAAGTGATTGGAATAATAGTGCATTTAAACATGGTTTTTGAATTATCACTGGATAGAGAAACTTACCAGGGACACCAAGAATAGCGAGGAAGGGATAGTAATATCCTTGAATAACCAAAAGTAACAACCTAATCTGTTCTTGTATTGGTAGTAAACCGTAAAGTGTAGAAATATAATAAAATGCAGCATAGAACTCCCTGTTCATTGTTGTATCATTTCGATCCATTATTTTCAGATTCCAATATACGCTCTCTGGAATTGTTGATTCCTGTTAATGCAGGAGGTAATGCTCCCGGTGACACTAAAATAACACATTGAGTACCTTATTAATAGAGAGGGAAAACCCTCCAGTGACATAAATAGATTCCATGGAGATTGACATTAATTACAGTCACTAAACAAACAGATTCTGTTAACCCCTTTTAATCGAACACTTTTTGTATCACAATAAAATAGAACATGTACCCAATCCGAATGGGATATATGAGGGTAGCTGAGGGGAAGAATTGTGAATCATTGAAGGCACTGGTCATAATCTTCAATGAGTTTTATTGATGACTGAAAGGTTTTAAATGTTATGCATTGTTTATAAAATGGAAAGGCGTGAAGAGGGCAATGAAAGAGGATGTGTAACTACAGACCCATCAGACTTAGTTCACTGCTGGGGAAATTTCTGCAAGCCATAATCCAGCACAGATAGACTTTGATTATCCGTTCCTTCACACAGGCGTGATTCTGCATTCCCGCTGCAGTGATTGGAGTTTGGGCTGAGCGCCGAATTCTCTGTCCTCGCTGGCAGCGGTGATGGGGTCTCCCAGTGGGGAATCCCGCCCATGTACATGTTACTTGGAAAAACATGTTTAAACAAATGTCAAGCAGCACTGATATATTTGTGAAATATCATGCCTGATAAAGTTGATCGAGGTCTTTGATGAAATTTTGGGGACAAGTTGACCAGGATAGGTGGTTGAATACGCATATGTAGACCGAGTGGTCACATGACGGTAAGGCTACAAAAAGGGTCACATGTCGGGAGTGCTGAAGTTCTCCGTGGGTAGGCGGACAGAGGACAAGCATGAAGTAGATACTCAGCTCGTGAATAACCTATTGCTTGTTAAAAGCTCTTGTCAGTGTTTCAGGAACACAACACATTTACAGTACATATGAATTTGTGATACAAAAAGTGTAAACCACGATTGAAAAGCATTGTTGTGAACAAAGATTTTAAAGTGGCCTTTTGGGAGACGGAGTTTGGAGCCTCTCGTGTTGCAAGCATCTGGGGGGATTCTGAGGAGAAATTCAGACACTGACTTGCGTTCACAGGGGAATGTGTCTTTGACCACGGTCATCTTGTGTGCTCAAATGTGCGACTGACATGTGCCTCCAGACCCACAGCAATGTTGTTGACTCTTAAATGCTCTCTGAAATGGCCTAGCAAGCCACTCAGTTGTATTCAACCGCGACAAAAAAAACACAAAAAATAAATTAATCAGCGGATCACCCAACATCGAACCAGGCACCAGAAACGGCAACGACACACCCAGCCTTGTCGATCCTGCAAAGTCCTCCTTACTCACATCTGGGGACTTGTGCCAAAGTTGGGAGAGCTGTCCCACAGACTAGTTACGCAACAGCCTGACACATTCATATTCCCAGAATTATATCTTTCAGACTATCATTCCTGGGTATGTCCTGTCTCACCGACAGGAAAGACCAAGCAGACGTGGTGGCACAGTGGTATACAACCGGGAGGGAGTTTCCCCGGGAATCCTCAACATCGACTCTGGACCCCATGAAGTCTCATGCCTTTTGGTTAAACATGGGCAAGGAAACATCCTGCTGATGAATCCGTACTCCTCCATGTTGAACATCACTTGGAGGAATCACTGAAGGTGCCAAGAGTGCAGAACATGGTGGGGGGGCTTCAATGTCCATCACCAAGAGTGGCCAAGACCGAGCTGGCCGGGTCCTAAAGGACATAGCTGTTAGACTGGGACTGCAGCAGGTGGTGAGGGAACCAACAAGAGAGAAAAACATACTTGACCTCATCCTCACCAATCTGCCTGCTGCAGATACATCTGTCCATGACAGTATTATTATTTTTTTAACATTTGGAGTGTGCAATTAATTTTTTCCAATTAAGAGGCAATTTAGCATGTGCACTTACCCTGCACATCTTTGGGTTGTGGGGGCGAAACACACGCAAACACGGGGAGAATGTGCAAACTCCACACGGATAATGACCCAGAGCCGGGATCAAACCTGGGAGCTCGGTGCCGTGAGGCAGCAGTGCTAACCACTGCGCCACCGTGCTGCCCAGCATTACAGTTTTCATAGAACTGACAACAGCACAATCCTTGCGGAGACAAAGTCCTGTCTCCACATTGAGGGTGCCGTCCATTGTGTTGTGTGGCACTACCAGCGTGGTAAATGGGATAGAATTCAAACAGATCTCACAACTCATGAGGCGCTCTGGGCCATCAGCAGCAGCAGAATTGTATTCAACCACAATCAGCAACATCATGAGCCCGCAGATCCCCTACTCTCTCATTACCACCCAACCCGGCGATCAACCCTGGTTTGATGAAGAGTGCAGGAGAGCATTCCAGGAGCAACACCAGGCACATCGAAAAATGAAGTGTGAACCTCCTGACGCTACAACACAGGACAACTTGCATTCCAAATAGCATAAGCAGCAAGTAATAGGCAGAGCTAAGCAATTCCACAACCAACGCATTAGATCTAGGCTCTGCAGTCCTGCCACATCCAGCCTTGAAATGTGGTGGACTATTAAACAACTCACTGGAGGAGGAGGCTCCACAAATATCCTCATCCTCAATGATGGAGGAGACCAGCACATATGGGACTTGTGCCAAAGTTGGGAGAGCTGTCCCACAGACTAGTTACGCAACAGCCTGACACATTCATATTCACAGAATTATATCTTTCAGATTATCATTCCTGGGTATGTCCTGTCTCACCGACAGGAGAGACCAAGCAGACATGGTGGCACAGTGGTATACAACCGGGAGCAGTAGGGGCAGCATGGTAGCATAGTGGTTAGCACAATTGCTTCACAGCTCCAGGGTCCCAGGTTCGATTCCCGGCTTGGGTCACTGTCTGTGCGGAGTCTGCACGTTCTCCCCGTGTCTGCGTGGGTTTCCTCCGGGCGCTCCGGTTTTCTCCCACAGTCCAAGGATGTGCAGGTTAGGTGGATTGGCCATGCTAAATTGCCCTTAGTGTCCAAAATTGCCCTTACTGTTGGGTGGGGTTACTGGGTCATGGGGGATAGGGCGGGCGTGTGCGTTTGGATAGGGTGCTCTTTCCAAGAGCCGGTGCAGACTTGATGGGCCGAATGGTCTCCTTCTGCACTGTAAATTCCATGAAATATGTGCAAAAGGCAAGGCTGTGGCATCGCAACAATCTTCAGCCAGACTTGTCGAATGGATGAGCCATTGCGGTCTCCTCCAGAAATCCCCAGCATCACAGGTGTCAGTCTTCAGCCAATATGATTCACTTCACGTGATATCAAGAAACGACTGATGGTTCTGGATGCTGCAAAGGCTATGGGTCCTGATAATATTCTGGTAATAGTACTCAAGACATGTGCTCCAGAACTTGCCGCACCCCTAGCCAAGCTGTTCCTGTAAACCTACAACACTGGCATCTACACGGTAATGTGGAATATTTCCCAGGTGTGTCCTGTACACAAAAGTAGGATAAATCCAACCCAGTCAATTACCACCCGATCAGTCTATTCTTCATAATCCACAAAGTGATGGAAGGAGTCATCAACAGTGCTATCAAGCGGCACTCTTACTCAGCAATAACCTGCTCATGGAGGCTCAGTTTGGGTTCCGCGAAGCTCCTGACCTCCTGACCTCATTACAGTCTTGGCTCAAAAGCATGTCAAAGGCTAGGACTACTACAGTGAGTAGCTCACCTCCTGACTCCCCAAAGTCTGTCAACCATCTACAAGGCACAAGTTAGGAGTGCAATGGAATACTCTCCACTTGCCTGGATGAGTGCAGCTCCAATAATACTCAAGAAGCTCGCCACCATCCAGGATAAAGTAGCCCACTTGATTGCTCCTCCTTCCACATTCAAATGTTCAAACCCTCCACCACCGACGAGCAGTGGCAATCTTGTGTACCATCTACAACATGCACGGCAGTAACTGACCAAGTTTCTTCGTCAGCACCTTCCAAACCCAGGACCACTACCATCTAGAAGGACAAGAGCAGTAGATACCTGGGTACTCCACAACCTGAGAGTTCCCCTCAAAGTCCCCTCAGCCCTGCCTTTGAAATATATCACCGTTCCTTCACTGTCACTGGGACAAAATCCTGGAACTCCCTTCCTGACAGCACAGGGTGTATCTACACCTGAGGGATTGCAGTGGTTCAATTAAGCAACTCACCAACACCTTCTGAAGAGTAATTAGGGATGGGCAATAAATGCTGGCCAACCAGTGAAGAGCACATTCCGTAAATGACTTAAAAAAGGAACTTTGTATGTAAATGAGACAATTGTAGCTGAAAATGACCTTCGGAATCCATGTTACTCTTAAAATCTGTATGGAATTGTGAAGTTCAGGGTGGACTAAAGCAATATTTTATGATAATCCAATGTTTTCAGCACAGAAAAAACCATTTGGATTGCGTCTGTGCCAGCCAAACGCAACCACATCAGGATTCTAATCCCATTTTCCAGCACTTTGCCTGTAGCCTTGTATGTTATGAGGATCTCTGCCTCCACCATCCTTTCTTTTTTTTTTCATAAATTTAGATTACCCAATAATTTTTTCCAATTAAGGGGCAATTTAGCGTGGCCAATCCACCTACTCTGCACATTTTTGGGTTGTGGGGGCGAAACCCACGCAGACACGGGGAGAATGTGCAAACTCCACACGGACAGTGACCCAGAACCGGGATCGAAACTGGGACCTCAGTGCCGTGAGGCGGTTGTGCTAACCACTAGGCCGCTGTGCTGCCTTTTCCACCATCCTTTCAAGCAGTGAGTTCCAGATTTCCACCACGCTCTGGGTGAAAATGTTTTTTTTTCTCCCATCCCCTCAAAGCCTCCTGCCCCTGATCTTAAACCTATGCCCTCTGGTCATTGATCCCTTCATGAAGAGATCAAAGATAGGGTAGCAATTTCCTGGCTCCTCTCTCTGTGCCCCTCATGATTTTATACATCTGAATCATATCCTCATTCACTCTCCTCTGCTCCAAGGAAAACAACCCCATTCTACTCAATCTCTGTTCATAACTAACACTCTCCAGCCCAGGCAACATCCTGGTAAATCTCACCTGTACCCTTTCCAGTGCTACCACATCTCTCGACAATGTGGATTCCACAAATGGCCGAACAACAGTTTACACTTCCAGCATAACCTTGCTGCTCTTAAACTCTATGTTCATCTAAATAAGGTAAGTACACCATATGCCTTCTTAACCACTGTAACTTAGCCACTGTATCCACCTGCTCTGCTACATTAGGGGACCAATGTACATGCACACCAAGGTCCCTCTGATGTTCAATGCTTCTCAGGGTCCTGCTGTTTATCATGTATTCCCTTGCCTTGCTTGTTGTGCCCAAGTGCATCACCTCACACTTGTCTGGAATGAATTCTATTTATCACTGATCAGCCCATCAGACCAACCCGTCTGTATCTTCTTGTAATCGAAGACTGTCTTCCTCATTATTGACCACCCCACCAATTTTTGCGTCATTCACAAGCTTACTGATCAACCCCCCTGCAATCATGTCTAAATCATTTATATAAACCAAACACACCAAGGCCCCAACAGTGTTCCATGATGGACGCAGTCTTCCAATCATGAAAACACAATGCGTGGGGTTCAGTGTGATTGGGTTTTCTTTGGTGAGCTGGGTGAGGTCGGGGGTCAGTCTGAGCCAAGGGAGGTGAGGGGCTTTGCATCCATAAGGTCCTAAGCCATCTTTAAATATTGTGGAGACACACCAAACATATCCAGGACAGAGCCCTGATGCAGCCTCTCGCATGAAATACGATTCCACTCTCTTTGACTGTGAGCAGCTTCCAAACTCATAGCTGAAGGCTATTTCAAGTGAGAAATTTGCCTTTTCAGTTGTGAGAGCACCACACACTCCAGAAGTCTCAAGTGCCTCCTAGAAGAAACAGTAGCCGTATCTGGGAAGATGATAAGTGGACAGGATGTCCTGCAACCTTTTGATGCCTGACAGCTGGTCCGTACCTGAGGAGTATCAGCACCATAGAGGCAGCTACCAAACATCAAACACTAAAGAGAACGGCTTCACCCTAAGCACCTTCTCGCAGCCAGTGGTAAGTGTCTGAATGAGCAGAGGACAGCTGAGCATGCCATCGCTAAGGTTGCTGGCAGAGGTCTGGGGTCTAGGGGTTCTCGATCTGGCCGAGAATGAGTGCACAGAACGAGGTTTGCCAGCACAACTATCACTCTGGATGGCACTCTGAGAGAAGGCAGGACAGCCACGGTCAGTGTTGGGATTGTTGGGAGATATGAGGGTGAGGGGATGGATTGTCAGTCACTCTCCTTCTCCAGTTCGTTCCAGATACAAAAATGTTAGCTGGAGTCGATACCGGGGAGGCTGCCCTCACTGTGCTTATTGAAACTGAGGGGGACAGATGCCATAGAAGGCACCAATCGTCGGGCCGGAGTCTCAATCGGACGCACTATTTCCCCTCCGCCGCCCCGCTAGATCAAGCCGCCACGTCTTGCAGGGCGGCTGAGGGGAAAGACGGCCACCGCGCATGCGCGGGTTCGAGCTGTCAGCGTCGTGACGTCAGCCGCGCATGTGCGGCTTGGAGCCGGCCAACCTGCGCATGTGCGGCTGACGTCACATAGGTGCCGCCGTCGCGTCATTCGCGGCGCGCCACCTTGACGCCAGCGTCAAGGCCCGGCAGCCGAGAATAACAGAGCGCCGCTCCTAGCCCCCCGGGTGGGGGTGAATTCGGTGAGAGGAGCGGGCTCCGAGGCCGTCGTGAAACTCGGCAGAGTTCATCACGGTCTTCGCAATTTTTTCCGGGAGCGGAGAATCGCGCCCGCGGTATTTACAGGACTCAATGGGGACCTGTGTGGCATCTCGCAGTCATCCGCCCATAGTTGCATTCAGTGGGGGTGAAGTCAGGATGATAGGTAGGGTCAGACATAATCAAATCGTGTGGAGCACCAGAGCTTTCTTCACAGCATGTGAGACAAGGGATACATGCTGAGGTCATGGCTGATGATGCCAGTGCAGAGGCCTGAGACCGAGTCGGAGATCCATTGCAACGAGGCCCACACTGCCACACATGCTGTGATTGAGCAGTGCATTGGGCTGCTGAAAATGTGGTTGTGCTACCTAGACTGCTCTGGTGGGTCTCCTATGTTGTACCGGTTTGCTGTGGGTGGGTCACTGTGTTGTACCGGTTTGCTGTGGGTGGGTCTCTGTGTTGTACCGGTTTGCTGTGGGTGGGTCTCCTGTGTTGTACCGGTTTGCTATGGGTGGGTCTCTGTGTTGTACCGGTTTGCTGTGGGTGGGTCTCTGTGTTGTACCGGTTTGCTGTGGGTGGGTCTCCCGTGTTGTACCGGTTTGCTGTGGGTCAGTCTCCCGTGTTGTACCGGTTTGCTGTGGGTCAGTCTCCCGTGTTGTACCGGTTTGCTGTGGGTGGGTCTCTGTGTTGTACCGGTTTGCTGTGGGTGGGTCTCTGTGTTGTACCGGTTTGCTGTGGGTGGGTCACTGTGTTGTACCGGTTTGCTGTGGGTGGGTCTCCCGTGTTGTACCGGTTTGCTGTGGGTGGGTCTCCCGTGTTGTACCGGTTTGCTGTGGGTGGGTCTCTGTGTTGTACCGGTTTGCTGTGGGTGGGTCTCCCGTGTTGTACCGGTTTGCTGTGGGTGGGTCACTGTGTTGTACCGGTTTGCTGTGGGTGGGTCACTGTGTTGTACCGGTTTGCTGTGGGTGGGTCTCTGTGTTGTACCGGTTTGCTGTGGGTGGGTCTCTGTGTTGTACCGGTTTGCTGTGGGTGGGTCACTGTGTTGTACCGGTTTGCTGTGGGTGGGTCTCTGTGTTGTACCGGTTTGCTGTGGGTGGGTCACTGTGTTGTACCGGTTTGCTGTGGGTGGGTCACTGTGTTGTACCAGTTTGCTGTGGGTGGGTCTCTGTGTTGTACCGGTTTGCTGTGGGTCAGTCTCCCGTGTTTATCGGCTTGCTGTGGGTGGGTCTCTGTGTTGTACCGGTTTGCTGTGGGTCAGTCTCCCGTGTTTATCGGTTTGCTGTGGGTCAGTCTCCCGTGTTGTATCGGTTTGCTGTGGGTGGGTCACTGTGTTGTACCGGTTTGCTGTGGGTGGGTCTCTGTGTTGTATCGGTTTGCTGTGGGTGGGTCTCTGTGTTGTACCGGTTTGCTGTGGGTCAGTCTCCCGTGTTTATCGGCTTGCTGTGGGTGGGTCTCTGTGTTGTACCGGTTTGCTGTGGGTCAGTCTCCCGTGTTTATCGGTTTGCTGTGGGTCAGTCTCCCGTGTTGTATCGGTTTGCTGTGGGTGGGTCACTGTGTTGTACCGGTTTGCTGTGGGTGGGTCTCTGTGTTGTACCGGTTTGCTGTGGGTGGGTCACTGTGTTGTACCGGTTTGCTGTGGGTGGGTCTCTGTGTTGTACCGGTTTGCTGTGGGTGGGTCTCCCGTGTTGTACCGGTTTGCTGTGGGTGGGTCACTGTGTTGTACCGGTTTGCTGTGGGTTAGTCTCCCGTGTTGTATCGGTTTGCTGTGGGTGGGTCACTGTGTTGTACCGGTTTGCTGTGGGTGGGTCACTGTGTTGTACCGGTTTGCTGTGGGTGGATCTCCCGTGTTGTACCGGTTTGCTGTGGGTGGGTCACTGTGTTGTACCGGTTTGCTGTGGGTGGGTCTCCCGTGTTGTACCGGTTTGCTGTGGGTGGGTCTCTGTGTTGTACCGGTTTGCTGTGGGTCAGTCTCCCGTGTTTATCGGTTTGCTGTGGGTGGGTCTCTGTGTTGTACCGGTTTGCTGTGGGTCAGTCTCCCGTGTTTATCGGTTTGCTGTGGGTGGGTCTCTGTGTTGTACCGGTTTGCTGTGGGTGGGTCTCTGTGTTGTACCGGTTTGCTGTGGGTGGGTCACTGTGTTGTACCGGTTTGCTGTGGGTTAGTCTCCCGTGTTGTATCGGTTTGCTGTGGGTGGATCTCTGTGTTGTACCGGTTTGCTGTGGGTGGGTCTCTGTGTTGTATCGGTTTGCTGTGGGTGGGTCACTGTGTTGTACCGGTTTGCTGTGGGTGAGTCTCTGTGTTGTACCGGTTTGCTGTGGGTGGGTCACTGTGTTGTACCGGTTTGCTGTGGGTGGGTCTCTGTGTTGTATCGGTTTGCTGTGGGTCAGTCTCCCGTGTTGTACCGGTTTGCTGTGGGTCAGTCTCCCGTGTTGTACCGGTTTGCTGTGGGTGGATCTCCCGTGTTGTATCGGTTTGCTGTGGGTCAGTCTCCCGTGTTTATCGGCTTGCTGTGGGTGGGTCTCTGTGTTGTACCGGTTTGCTGTGGGTCAGTCTCCCGTGTTTATCGGTTTGCTGTGGGTCAGTCTCCCGTGTTGTATCGGTTTGCTGTGGGTGGGTCACTGTGTTGTACCGGTTTGCTGTGGGTGGGTCTCTGTGTTGTACCGGTTTGCTGTGGGTGGGTCACTGTGTTGTACCGGTTTGCTGTGGGTGGGTCTCTGTGTTGTACCGGTTTGCTGTGGGTGGGTCTCCCGTGTTGTACCGGTTTGCTGTGGGTGGGTCACTGTGTTGTACCGGTTTGCTGTGGGTTAGTCTCCCGTGTTGTATCGGTTTGCTGTGGGTGGGTCACTGTGTTGTACCGGTTTGCTGTGGGTGGGTCACTGTGTTGTACCGGTTTGCTGTGGGTGGATCTCCCGTGTTGTACCGGTTTGCTGTGGGTGGGTCACTGTGTTGTACCGGTTTGCTGTGGGTGGGTCTCCCGTGTTGTACCGGTTTGCTGTGGGTGGGTCTCTGTGTTGTACCGGTTTGCTGTGGGTCAGTCTCCCGTGTTTATCGGTTTGCTGTGGGTGGGTCTCTGTGTTGTACCGGTTTGCTGTGGGTCAGTCTCCCGTGTTTATCGGTTTGCTGTGGGTGGGTCTCTGTGTTGTACCGGTTTGCTGTGGGTGGGTCTCTGTGTTGTACCGGTTTGCTGTGGGTGGGTCACTGTGTTGTACCGGTTTGCTGTGGGTTAGTCTCCCGTGTTGTATCGGTTTGCTGTGGGTGGATCTCTGTGTTGTACCGGTTTGCTGTGGGTGGGTCTCTGTGTTGTATCGGTTTGCTGTGGGTGGGTCACTGTGTTGTACCGGTTTGCTGTGGGTGAGTCTCTGTGTTGTACCGGTTTGCTGTGGGTGGGTCACTGTGTTGTACCGGTTTGCTGTGGGTGGGTCTCTGTGTTGTATCGGTTTGCTGTGGGTCAGTCTCCCGTGTTGTACCGGTTTGCTGTGGGTCAGTCTCCCGTGTTGTACCGGTTTGCTGTGGGTGGATCTCCCGTGTTGTACCGGTTTGCTGTGGGTGGGTCACTGTGTTGTACCGGTTTGCTGTGGGTGGGTCTCTGTGTTGTACCGGTTTGCTGTGGGTGGGTCTCCCGTGTTGTACCGGTTTGCTGTGGGTGGGTCACTGTGTTGTACCGGTTTGCTGTGGGTGAGTCTCCCGTGTTGTACCGGTTTGCTGTGGGTGGGTCTCTGTGTTGTACCGGTTTGCTGTGGGTGGGTCTCTGTGTTGTATCGGTTTGCTGTGGGTCAGTCTCCCGTGTTGTACCGGTTTGCTGTGGGTGGGTCTCTGTGTTGTACCGGTTTGCTGTGGGTGGGTCTCTGTGTTGTACCGGTTTGCTGTGGGTCAGTCTCCCGTGTTTATCGGTTTGCTGTGGGTGGTTCTTCCGTGTTGTATCGGTTTGCTGTGGGTGGATCTCCCGTGTTGTATCGGTTTGCTGTGGGTGGATCTCCCGTGTTGTATCGGTTTGCTGTGGGTGGGTCTCTGTGTTGTACCGGTTTGCTGTGGGTGGATCTCCCGTGTTGTACCGGTTTGCTGTGGGTGGGTCACTGTGTTGTACCGGTTTGCTGTGGGTGGATCTCCCGTGTTGTACCGGTTTGCTGTGGGTGGGTCACTGTGTTGTACCAGTTTGCTGTGGGTGGGTCTCTGTGTTGTACCGGTTTGCTGTGGGTGGGTCACTGTGTTGTACCGGTTTGCTGTGGGTGGGTCTCTGTGTTGTACCGGTTTGCTGTGGGTGGGTCTCCCGTGTTGTACCGGTTTGCTGTGGGTGGATCTCCCGTGTTGTACCGGTTTGCTATGCCCTCCACAATCTGGCACAACAGCCGATGAGAAGGAGGAGGAGGAACATACGGCCTCGTCTGAGGAGGATCCACAGGGACTGAAAGAAGAGCCTTAGGATGAGCCGGATGATGCAGGACAGGCTGCAGCAAGGGTCCAAAATGCAAAAAGGACCAGTGAGGCCCTCATCATCTCCAGATTCTCCTGAAATGAGGCTCCATCAGTTAATCCAACAGCTCCCTCCCCATCATCATCACACTGCCCCTTCCGTGGCAACCCTGTTCACCCCTCCTGGTTTGTGTAACAATACACCAGGGTGATTGGCCTGTGTTGGCACTGTCAGCTGCTCACTATTCAAGGCAAATGATAACCACTCGCTATGAGGAAAGCTCTGGTGCTCCTCAGGACCTGATTAATTCTGACTCCTGTCTTTCTGCTGACGGCGCACTTACACCCATCGTCATGATACAGTCTGCATCGGAGGAATTTGATCTTGGACCAATGTTCCAGGGGGAGGAGGGTTTAGTTGGGGAGTAGGGGCAACAGGAGATGGGGGTGCGTGCAGGCGTGCTGTGAAGACTAAAGTGGCAGGGGGTTCAGAAGTCTCTGGTATGAAATGTTTCAATGGTGAACATTTTAGTGTGAAGGTTTTCATTCCCCCTAGATACGGATAGTGACCTCACGAGTGCCCACTCACTGCTCCTCCTACTTCTTGATCCTTTGTGGTCGAGTGTTATATCTAGGTGTGTCCTTAGGAGGCACATAAGAGGTGGAGACAGCCTGCTATGTTATGTGTCCTGTAGTCTTTGATGCCCTTGATGGCCATCCACTAGATGGCTTGGAGTTGGAGTACCCCGGCTGACAAACCCCTGTCACACAGGCGTCGCCGTGCCACCCTGTCTGGTCATGGCCCTTGTATCTCGGTCCCAGACCAAATCCCAAGAATGGCTATGATACCGGACAGAAACCCCAATACTTTATTTTAATTTTGTAAAACTGACAGAAAATGATACCTTGCTTGACGAAATAGGGATATGATATATTAAAACAAACTTTACTACTGACACAGTCCATCGTGTTGATTCTGTAATTTCCCCTTTCTTTACTTTTGTTATCATTTTCATCCTTGGATACTTAATGGACATGGAGCAGGGGAAGAAAGGAAGTCAGAAGTCATAAAAGAGAGCACTGTGCTCACCTTTGAACTCAGATTTTTGACAGCCAAGAGAGAGGTGGGATGCGGTTCGATTGGTTGGCTGGTGGTCAGTGAATTGGCCAAATGAATTGGCCCTGCAACATGTGGTGATTGGATCCTGCCTGAGTTGAATGATTTTCGGAGAGTTAGGGAAGCAGTTGCAGTCCTGGATGCTCAGAGAATAAAAGCTGTTCTCTCTCTCTCGTGTTTTCTCCAGGAAAGCAGCGTAAATGTGCATGAATCAACAGTGAAAACCTCAAAATGAAAGCTGAAATTGAAGAATGGTGAGCGAGAAACAACGACCTGAAAAAGGACTCTCATTATTAGTTTTTGAACCCTCTTTTCCCCTCAGTGTTTATCTTTCTTGTCTGTGCTAATTAAGGGTGGGATGAACATAAGTCGGCTGGAAAGGAAATGAATAATAGTTAACCTGTTGTATTTTCTGCATATTTAATTAAAGTTATTGTTATTAATAAACTTAATTGTGTTTACATTTACAAACCTGGTAACTGTATTTATTGGGGAGCTAAGGGCCAAAGTCTTTGGAAGTATTTCCCAGAATGTTTTATAAATTTCAATTATGTTCCACCTCCTGGTCAACCAACACAGTGGGTCATAACATAATTTGGAGGCGAGGGACCATAATTTTTGGACTGGCAGACAGTGACGTTTGGGTTAAAGTATAAATTAAAAAGAGACACAAGGTTTGTAGCAATATAACAGGAAGGCCTTGGAAGCTGCTAAGACTTTTCTTCAGGTGAACAAATTGTCTGAATCTGATTTGGATTCTAATTATGAGGACATGTTAACAACTGCTAAAGAATAGACTTTTGCTCTCTGATTTTGAAGAGATGGTAAGTAAATCTTTCAAAGCTGAGGATTAGAAGACAGAGAATTGGAAGAAGAAAGTGAACTGGATTTTTCTAAAAGTGACTTGTTACAAACTCTAGCAGTAAACCCATTGACATCCACTTCAGGTACAAATAATTCCCAGAGCACATCTTGACGGAAAATGTACATAATACATGACATCAGCTAGTCAGGATGAGGATGGTAATTATTGTAAAGTGACACCAAACAAACAGCTGATTTTTCCTCGGGTGGGTGTAGCTGTTACAAGGGGGCATAACTATGAGGTTCATGGTGGAAGATATAGGAGGGATGTCAGAGATAGGGGGCAGGATTCTCTGGGAATTGGCGGGGCGGGCAGAAACGGTGCAGTGGAGTGGCAGGAACCACTCCGGCATCGGGCCGCCCCAAAGGTGATCTGCGCACTGCCGGCCGGCGTGGCAGGCCTTTTGCGCCATGCCAGCCGGGGCAGAAGGAACTCCGCTGGCCGGCGCGGGCCCACGCATGCGCGGGAGCTTCAGCGTCTGCTGACGTCACCCCGCACATGCGCAGGGGGGGTTCACCTTCGCGCCAGCCATTGTGGAGGGCTAAATGGCCAGCACGTAGGATTAGAGTGCCCCCACGGCACAGGCCCACCCGAGGATAAGTGGGCCCCGACCACGGGCCAGGCCACCGTGGGGGCACCCCCCCGGGCCAGATCGCCCTGCACCCCCCCCCCCCCCCCCCCCCCGAGGACCCAGGAGACCGCCCGCACCGCTAGGTAAGGGGCCAACTCCAATTTACGCCGGCAGAACCGGCATAGAACGGGCGGGGCTCCGGCCCATCGCGGGCCGGAGAATCACTGGGGGGAGCCCGCCGACCGGCGCAGCGCAATTCCCGCCCCCATCGCACCTCCGGTGCCGGAGAATTCGGCAGCCGGCAGGAGCGGGATTCATGCCTCCCCCCTGCCAATTCTCTGACCCAGCGGGGGTCGGAGAATCCCGCCAAGGTTCTTTACTCAGAGAGTGGTCGGGGCGTGGAATGCACTCCCAGCTATGGTAGTGGAGTCGGACACTTTCATAGAATCATAGAATCATAGAATTTACAGCGCAGAAGGAGGCCATTCGGCCCATCGAGTCTGCACCGGCTCTTGGAAAGAGCACCCTACCCAAGGTCAACACCTCCACCCTATCCCCATAACTCAGTAACCCAGTAACCCCACCCAACACTAAGGGCAATTTTGGACACTGAGGGCAATTTAGCATGGCCAATCCACCTAACCCGCACATCTTTGTGACTGTGGGAGGAAACCGGAGCACCCGGAGGAAACCCACGCACACACGGGGAGGATGTGCAGACTCCGCACAGACAGTGACCCTGGAGCTGTGAAGCGATTGTGCTATCCACAATGCTACCGTGCTGCCATTTAGGAACTTTAGGAACTTTCAAGCGGTTTTTGGATAGGCATATAGAGTGCACTAGAATGATTGGGAGTAGGTTGGATTGATCTTAGTTTCAGACTAGTTCGGCACAACATCGTGGGCCGAAGAGTCGGTACTGTGCTGTACAGTTCTATGTTCTAACCCATTTCCATTTAAACCCCCACAATGTCACTTCAAGGTAAAGGGTGTAAATAGCAAATGTGATGAAATAATTAATGATCAATTTTTTTTGAACATGAAGATGAAGGTGAATGAAGAACCATACAGTGATTCTGCAGTGGTATCTGTTAACAAAAAACAGAAAGTTAATGGTACCAACAAGGTGCTATACTCTGTTACTGACAAGAAGTTTCAGGCCACCGTTATTTAAAATGTCTCCTAAGGTCAACACGCCCCGATGGCCACTCTAGCCACAGGCTTCTCCTTGGTATATCTGCAAGTAAAGAAGAAAATTTTTAATCTGGAAAGCACAAGATGTGTAAGTCCGTATTACTAAATGGAGATAATGGCTATGATTCCAAAGGCTCAGATAAAGAAATAAAACTGTAAAACCAAACATTGTGCACATCAAGCCAAACAAACCTGCAAAGACTGAACCCTCAGCTTTATTTGTTGTTGAAAGTAATAATGAGCAGGAAAAGAAAGAGCATTGCAAAAAGAGCATTGACAATGCTGCTTGTAGTTTGGCCGTAGAAGATCCTTGAAATTTGGATAAACATTTCTTGGACCATCAGAAAAGATTGGCTGCATTACACGAGACACAGAAAGAGACGGAAATGCAGAAGAAACTCATTCAGGGGTTCCACTCCAATTTGGACAGTCAGTAACCTGACAAAGGGAAGCACGTTGTGTTTGATTCTGAAGAAGGGATTTAAAACAAGGCACTGTTTGAAAATGTTAGAGGGAGTTCTACAACCTACAATGCAATCCCATCAGCAGAAGAAGAACAGAGAGAAACTGAAAAAATGTAGACAGATTTGTCGGGAAACACCAGGGTGCACTATATTAACCATTTACGATGTAGACATAGGAATCACTGAATCATTAAAGTCGCATCTGTCTTGACAAAAACAACAGAGACTTGGTCAGTTAGAAACTCAGGGTGGGAAAAGTTTGGGGGGAGTTTAGGAATTGGATAATAGTTAACCTGTTGTATTCACTGTATATAATTATAATTATTGGTATTAATATACCTACATGTGTTTACATTTCCAAACCTGGTCACTGTAGTTATTACGCAGATAAGAAGGGTGTTTTTGAAGAATTATTTATTCATTTCAATTGTATTGTGAATCCAGGTCAAATGGGGTTGAAACTGACAGCACACTAGCTCAGCAGGTTGTAACAGATCACACGAGGAAATACCTTACAATTAGCCCTTAAACAATGCTCCTCAATACGGTGAATATAATATCCTTAATTGCTATGTTTGCTCCCACGCATTGAACAAGACAAAAGCAGACCCTGCTCCCGATCATCTCTTAAATACCACTGGCACTCAGGAACACTTGCTTTTCAAAGATATTCTTTGAGAAAGAGGGATTTTTTGACACAGCTTGAAAGAAAAGATCTGACTCCTGTCAGACCCATGCAGAAACTCTGGCTGTGTTTCTTCGGAAGTTGTTTCAGCTGTTTTGTTCACCTTTCCAATGACACTGCCCTTCTGTCTGCAGACATATATTGTAACTGAACTGCAGAGAACAAACTGCTTGACTTGTGATCTCTGCTTCATTCAGCTTACAACTGAACTTCTATCTGAAAAATGCATGATGCCTCAGTTCCACCCAGCAATAACATGATCTTATCAAGCTGAAATCTAATTAACTCCACAAGGAATCCCTGTAATCAAAACAAAACTGCATTAGCCCAAGCTGTTTATGATGCTTTGTTTACAATGCTTTGTTACACCTCTCAGGTGTCGGTGCTGGGACCACAACCTTTCACAATATATATTAATGATCTGGAAGAAGGAACTGAAGACACTGTTGCTAAGTTTGCAGATGATACAAAGATCTGTAGAGGGACAGGTAGTATTGAGGAAGCAGGGACGCTGCGGAAGGACTTGGACAGGCTAGGAGAGTGGGCAAAGAAGTGGCAGATGGAATACAATGTGGAAACGTGTGAGGTTATGTATTTTGGAAGGAGAAATGGAGGCAGAGTCCATGTTCTAGATGGGGAAACGTTCAGGAAATCAGAAGGACAAAGAAGTCCTTGTTCAAGATTCTTTAAAGGTTAATGTGCAGGTTCACCAGCAGTTAGGAAAGAAAATGGAATTTTAGCATTCAAATCGAGAGAGCCAGAATACAAGAGCAGGGATGTACTTCTAGGTGAAGCTCTTGTCAGACCCCATTTGGAGTATTGTGAGCAGTTTTGGCCCCGTATCTAGGGAAGTAGTCATTGGAAAGGGTCCAGAGGAGATTCACAAGAATGATCCCTGGAATGAAGAGCTTGTCATATGAGGAACAATTGAGGACTCTGGGTCTGTACTTGTTGGACTTCAGAAGCATGAGGGGGTGATCTTATTGAAACTTACAGGACTATGAGGCCTGGATAGAGTGCATTTGAAGAGGATGTTTTCACTTATCAGAAAAACTAGAACCAGAGGTCACAATCTTGGACTAAAGGGACGATCCTTCAGAACGTAGATGAGGAGGAATTTCTTCAGCCAGAGGGTGGTGAATCTGTGGAACTCTTTGCTGCAGAAGGCTGTGGAGGCCAAACCACCGAGTGTGTTTAAGACAGAGATAGATAGGTTCTTGATTAATAAGGGGATCAGAGGTTATGGGGTGAAGGCAGGAGAATGTGAATGAGAAAAATATCAGCCATGATTGAATGGTGGGGCAGATTTGATAGTCCGAGTGGCCTAATTCTGCTATATAGTACACACAGTAGCAAAGGCTTTTAAACCTTCCTGTACCAAATACCTTTAATACAATGCATCTGAGACGGTGAGGGGGCTAGACATGGCTGGATTCACATGGGGGCATGATTTTGCACTAAGTGAGGGTGAATACAGGTCGTTAGCTCGCCATTAACGGTAGCACAGTGGTTAGCACTGTTCCTTCACAGCACTGGGGACCTGGCTTGGGTCACTGTAAGTGTAGAGTCTGCATGTTCTCCCCATGCTACGTGGGTTTTCTCCGGGTGCTCCGGTTTCCTCCCACAAGTCCCGAAAGACGTGCTTGTTTGGTGAATTGGACATTGTGAATTCTCCCTCTGTACCCAAAGAGGTGCCAGAGTGTGGCAACTAGGGTATTTTCACAGTAACTTCATTGCAGTGTTAATGCAAGCCTGCCTGTGACTCTAATAAGGAATATTATTATTACGGTAAAATGAAATCACCCCTCCAAACCCGGGCAAAGTGATACTTAGTGATTTTCCAGGTGAATTGCGCCCAGCATCAAATGGAATCGTAACAAAAGAGGGTTTCTTGCAGGATTTCAAAACATGGAGAAGGTGTTATTGGATTCTTATTAGTAGTAATTTATTTGGGGTATTTTGAAATATGTAAAGGAAGTTATTGAGTGCTAAACAGTAAAGCTTGTTCTCGGATTTACTGTTAAACTATGGGATCTGTGAACCCTTAAAATAGAGTAAGTGGGGAAACGAGGCACTCAGCATAATGAAATGGAGTTACTGTAAGGTAGTGTTTTTCAAACTTGTTTTCCCAGGACCCACTTTTGTCAACTGGCTGATCTTCGGGATCCACTTGATGGCTGGCACAGACCGGGCTGGGATTCTACCCTACCTGGCAGGGTGGGGACCCCCGGCGTGTCGGAGTGGCATGAACCACTCCGGCATCGGGCCGCCCCAAAGGTGCGGAATTCTTTGCACCTTTTGGGGCCAAGCCCTCACACTGAGGGCCTAGGCCCGTGCCGGAATGGTTTCCACTCCACCGGCTGGCGTGAACGGCCTTAGGTGCCATTCCAGCCGGGGCCAAAAGGACTTTGCCGGCCGGTGTAAGTCCGCACATGCGCTGGAGCGACAGTGGCTGCTGACATACTGGCGCATGCACAGCGGAGGGGATCTCTTCCGCCTCTGCCATGGTGAAGGCCATGGCGGAGGCGGAAGAAAGAGAGTGCCCCCACGGCACAGGCCTGCCTGCCGATCGGTGGGCCCTGATCGTGGGCCAGGCCACCGTGTGGGCACCCCCCGGGGTCAGATCGCCTTGCGCCCCCCCCCCCCCCCAGGTCCCCGGAGCACGCCCGCGCCACCAATCCCGCTGGTCAGGTAGGTGGTTTAAACCACGCCGGTGGGAGAGGGCTGTCAGCGGCGGGACTTCAGCCCATCGCGGGCCGGAGAATCACCGCGGTGGGCCCGCCGACTGGCGCAGCATAATTCCCATCCCCGCCGAATCTCGGTGGGGGGGTCGGAGAATTCCGCCCCAGATTGGCCGAAGGGCCTCTTTCTGGGTTCCGTGTTGTGAAACTATATGACTCTATGAAAGTAGAAATATATTCAAAGTGCAGAGGAGAGCCACGAGGTTGATGTCAATGTTTGAATTATTCAAAAAAACAAGATTTACATTTTTCAAGCACCCTCACAACTACAGAGTATAAAGTAGTTTGCAACCAATGAAGTCCAGTCACTGCTGTAATGCCAATTTATGCACAGCAAGATCCCACAATCAGCAATATGAAATAGACCAGATAAACTGTTTTTGTGATGTTGATTGAGGGATAAATGTTAGTTAGGACATTAGGGATAATTCCCTGCTCTTATTCAATGTAGTCCCATGGAATCTTTTACATCCACATGAGGGGCAGAGCTTCCATGTAACATGGTAACTGGAAAATGGCATTTCAGCAGTGCAGCATCGCTGCAGTACTACAGATGTGGATGTGAACCCAGAACCTTCTGATGTAGAGACAAGAGCGTTACTCACTGAGTCACAACTAATACAGGAAAGACTGCAGCAATTTAGGGTTAACTGCCCTTAATCTTAAAGATAATCTTGCAGAAGAAGATGCAGTATGCTAATAAAAGATGAATCCAGAACATTACTATAAGTTAAACTGTGAGAGTTAGACTAAGGCAGACTGGTTTGAATTCGGAAAAGTTGCTTTTTGGATTGATATCAATATTCTTTTCATATACATTGCATGATGATTTTTTTTGGGGGGTATCATGGGTGCAGACAAAGGCAGCGAGCTTCCATAAAATTCTGATCATTTTCCATCATGCGTATTGTGAAAGAGTCCGAGTGTGATTGTTCTGTGCCAGATTTATTCTGGTCCCCATTGTACAGTTTAAATCTTTCAATAGATTATTCAAATTTCAGAGTTTGGCTGTGGGTGAGGATTGGCACCCAGACCCAGAAAGAAAGAAGACAGTTTCTCCAAACCCTGTTGGCCCTCACACTTTTTGAATGGACGCACAAAAATTCTCAACCTGGTGTTTGGCTTCCCAAAAGCTCCTTCCAATGAGAGAACTGAGAGAGTGTGTAAGCGGAGGGCTTGCAGGCTGGGCGTCTGTGCTTGCATCTCTACAGAAATGAGAACTGAGTGTCTTGGGTAAACCTGAAAAGCTACTCAATTTAAGTTTCGTTGATTGAAAAAAATTCAGTTCAGTAAAGAGTCAGATTGATTGGTGACAACCCCATGTCGCGTTATCCTCCTTCACTCTTGCCCGTGTGATGGTCCGAGTTAGAGCTAACCACCTGGTTTGCCCCTGGGACATCTGTCAGCCAGCTAGTCCACTCTGCTTCTCACTCCTGGGTCATGCATTCTCCCATATCTCCCCTCACAAATCCTTTTTTGTGGACCATTTTCTCTTTGTCATCTTAAATTTACCATGGAGTTCGAATACATTAAGTTCAGGGTGTGCCACAACCCTTTTTTCACCTGCCCAATAGCCACTTACGGATCACGACCCCCACATGGGCTGCCATCCAGAGCGGACGGCCCCAATGAGGAGGTCCTGCCGCACTGCAAATTGTCCCCCAACCCCCTTACGGCAAATCAACCCCGACCCTCCCCGCACTGCAAATCAGCCCCGATCTCCACCATACAGCAAATCAGCCCCAATCCCCCACACCGGAAATCAGCCTTTTCCCCCCATACGGCAAATCAGCACTGATCCCCCCCATACAGCAAATCAGCCCCAATCCCCCCCATACGGCAAATCAGCACTGATCCCCCCCCCCCCCCCCCCATACAGTAAATCAGCCCCAATCCCCCCATACGGCAAATCAGCCCAGATTCCCTCCCATACGGCAAATCAGCCCCAATCCCCCCATACAGCAAATCAGCCCAGATCCGCCCCACACGGCAAATCAGCCCCAATCCCCCATACAGCAAATCAGCCCCGATTCCCCCCCCCCCCCCCCATACAGCAAATCAGCCCCAATCCCCCCCATACAGCAAATCAGCCCCAATCCCCCACAGCGGAAATCAGCCTTTTCCCCCATACGGCAAATCAGCACTGATCCCCCCCCCCATACAGTAAATCAGCCCCAATCCCCCACACCGGAAATCAGCCTTTTCCCCCCATACAGCAAATCAGCACTGATCCCCCCCCCCATACAGTAAATCAGCCCCAATCCCCCCCCATACGGCAAATCAGCACTGATCCCCCCCCCCCATACAGTAAATCAGCCCCAATCCCCCCCATACAGCAAATCAGCCCCAATCTCCACCATACAGCAAATCAGCCCCAATCCCCCACACCGGAAATCAGCCTTTTCCCCCATACGGCAAATCAGCACTGATCCCCCCCCCCATACAGTAAATCAGCCCCAATCCCCCCCATACAGCAAATCAGCCCCAATCCCCCCCATACAGCAAATTAGCGCCAATCCCCCCCCATACAGCAAATGAGCCCCAATCCCCCCCATACAGTAAATCAGCCCCAATCCCCCCCATACGGCAAATCAGCACTGATCCCCCCCCCATACAGTAAATCAGCCCCAATCCCCCCCATACAGCAAATCAGCCCCAATCCCCCCCATACAGCAAATTAGCGCCAATCCCCCCATACAGCAAATCAACCCCGCCCCCCCCATACGGCAAATCAGCGCCAATCCGCCCCATACACCAAATCAAACCCCGCCCCCCCCATACAGCAAATCAGCCCCAATCCCCCCCATACGCCAAATCAACCCTGCCCCCCCATACGGCAAATCAGCCCCAATCCCCCCCATACACCAAATCAACCCCAATCCCCCCCATACAGCAAATCAGCCCCAATTCCCCCATACAGCAAATCAGCCCCAATCCCCCCATACGGCAAATCAGCGCCAATCCTCCCCCATACAGCAAATCAGCCCCAATCCCCCCCCATACAGCAAATCAACCCCGCACCCCCCACACCGCAAATCAGCCCCGATCCCCCCCATACAGCAAATCATCCCCAATCCCCCCCATACAGCAAATCAGCCCCAATCCCCCCACATGGCAAATCAGCCCCAATCCCCCCCCCCCCATACAGCAAATCAACCCCGATCCCGCCCATACGGCAAATCAACCCCGGCCCCTCCATACAGAAAATCAACGCCGCCCCCCCAAATACGGCAAATCAGCCCCAATCCCCCCCATACGGCAAATCAACCCCACTCCCCCCATACGGCGAATCAGCCCCAATCCCCCCCATACAGCAAATCAGCCCCAATCCCCCCCATACGACAAATCAAACCCGCCCCCCCCGCACCGCAAATCAGCCCCGATCCCCCCATACGGCAAATCAGCCCCGATCCCCCCCATACAGCAAATCAGCCCCAATCCCCCCCCCCATACAGCAAATCAGCCCCAATCCCCCCATACAACAAATCAGCTCCAATCCCCCCCCCCATACAGCAAATCAGCTCCAATCCCCCCCCCCCCCATACAGCAAATCAACCCCGACCCCCCCCCCATACGGCAAATCAACCCCGGCCCCCCATACAGCAAATCAACCCCACCCCCCCATACGACAAATCAACCCCGATCCCCCCATATGGCAAATCAGCCCTGATCCCCCCCCCCCATACAGCAAATCAGCCCCAGCGCCCCCGCACCGCAAATCAGCCCCGATCCCCCCATATGGCAAATCAGCCCTGATCCCCCCCCCATACAGCAAATCTGCCCCGATCCCCCCGCACCGAAAATTGGTCCGCCTCCCCCACCACATGGCAGCCCCTAACACCAGATCACCTGTGTACAGCGTCGCCCCCCAGAGAAGGGGGTGATCAACTGCCCCCCCCCCCCAGGGACCCCTATAATAGTGGGACCCCCAAGGAGCCCTGTAATAGACCTACAACAGGGACCCCAATAGTAGTGGGTCACATCACAGGATCCCCTGTAATGGGAGTCCTCCCACGGGACCCATGTAGTAGTGGGCAATGCCAGATGGACCTCTGTAATAGCGGTCTACCTATCACAGGGACCCCTGGAGGTGGTCTCCCTATCACAGGGGACCCTGGAGGTTGTCTCCCTGTCACAGGGACCCCTGGAAGTGGTCTCCCTATCACAGGGGACCCTGGAGGTTGTCTCCCTGTCACAGGGACCCCTGGAAGTGGTCTCCCTATCACAGTGGACCCTGGAGGTGGTCTCCCTATCACAGGGGTCCCTGGAGGTGGTCTCCCTATCACAGGGGACCCTGGAGGTGGTCTCCCTATCATCGGGGCCCATGGGGGCCACCTTGAGGCCACAATTGTGGAGATCACAAGTAATCCGTGACTACATGATTCTCAGCCTGTGGGACTGGAGAATCACGGGAGGATGGAACATAGGGTGCCGCGTCTGCTAATGAGATGCAAATGAGTAATTTAAACACATATGCATTTATTTACATGCTTCCGCTGACATGAGACGTGGAATTCATTCATGTCACCAGCAGGTGGTTGGAGCATCACGTTCGGGCTGGCACCTGACCAATCAAACTTCTAATAATCTACCAATCACCCCAACGAGGGCCAGGATCCAGCCTCTTGGGAAAGGACTGGATCCAGAGGACCCATCTGGACCGGCTACAAATTGTTAAACTAGGAACCAGTGGACTGTACGAGATCATTGGCAAACAAACCGAGGGAAAACACGATTCTCAGCTTGACAAAGAAGATGGGCAGAAATCTCTGTTGGCTGACGCCGAAATCGGGAAAGGGAATCGCGCAACACGATTGGGCGGAAAATAGCCTCAGGTGCCAAAATTGCGGTAGGCCCCAGTTTGATGCCAAATCTGGATCCGCTGGCACCCCGAAAATGGCATAAATGTGCCGCTCATCGCGAGGTGTTTAAACACCATTGGCATATCATTAGTGGGCCTGACCCTCTATTCCCCAGGACTTCCACGATTCACCACCTCCGATTGGCCGAATTCCCAACTGCGCAGTTGACGTGTGGTCTCAGCGGTCGGGAACCCGCCGTGACGGCCGTTGACTGTGTCCAGCGCCGCCACAGTTGGATGGGAGCTGTGCTGCTGGCCGGGGTGCTTCTGCGAGGGCTGGGAGGTCTGGTGGGGGTGGCCAGGAGATGACCAGGGGGTGGCTGAGGGGCAGTATTTGCCAGGCCGGATCAGCCCACGACCTGCGACACGTTTAACGGCACGACTGCTGCAGGTCACTGCCGTGCGCATGCACAACCACGGACCTGACCATTCTCCAGCCGTTTTTGTCATGGGAACCGGGAGTTTCACCCGGCATGGCTGCTAGCTGCTCACTGACCGCAGGATCGGTGAGGGCTTGGTGCTGATTTTTGTGTTGTAAAACGCCACTGTTCCCACGCTGGTGTTGGCATTTCGCCTGCAAATCGGTGAAAGCACCCCTAAGGGTTTTTGCCGTCGCAGTGATTGACACTCAGGAGGCTGACAAACTGCAGCCACATATACACTCTGCACTCCCCACAAACACCATCGCAGCCAACAAGATGGCAGCAAGATGCGCGGCCCCATGTTTCCCAGACGCAGAGCTCGAGATTCTCCTGCAAACCATGGAGAAGAGACAGATGACATTGTACCCGTGTACGGGAAGGAGGCTGCCAGCCGCCATCATCGGTAGGGGGATTGAGTTTCGGAGCCATGAGGTCATGTTGCACCTGTACAAACCCCTAGTTTGGCTGCATTTGGAGTATTGCGTACAGTTCTGGTCACTGCATTATAGGAAGGATGTGGAAGCATTGGAAAGGGTACAGAGGACATTTACCAGAATGCTGCCTGGTATGGAGGGAAGATCTTATGAGGTAAGGCTGAGGGACTTAAGGCTGTTTTCATTTGAGAGAACTTAATTGAGGCATACAAGATGATCAGAAGATTAGATAGGATGGACAGTGAGAGGCTTTTTCCTCGGATGGTGATGTCCAGCATGAGGGGACATAGCTTTAAATTGAGAGGAGATAGATACAGGACAGATGTCAGAGGTTTGTTCTTTACTCCAAGAGTAGTAAGGGCGTGGAATGCCCTGCCTGCAACAGTAGTGGACTCGCCAACACTAAATGCATTCAAATGGTCATTGGATAGACATAGGGTCGATAAGGGAATAGTGTAGATGGGCTTTAGAGTGGTTTCACAGGTCGGCGCAACATCGAGGGCCGAAGGGCCTGTACTGCGCTGTGATGTTCTATGTTCTATTGGTTGCCACACTGAATTTGGATGCAGACCAGTCAATACTGCGGGGGCCATGTCCAAGCCGCGTTCACTGACCCCCTCGGGGGGGGGGGGGGGAGCGAAGGTGTTAGCTGCATTTATGGGGGAGATGGTGGGTGGACCCATGGAGCTTTCTGGACCAGCAGGACAGGGAGTACTCGTTCTTTTCACCAGTACACAATGTGTATTCAAGGACTGGCATTTTTGTCATGGGGAAGGTGCTATTGGCCAGGGTGATTGTTATCTCCGACCCTTGGGTGGATGTGGTTGCCATTTCATGTGGTATCTGGAAGTGCAGGTGGCTCAGGACTGGGCTAAGCTCCATAAATTGAATTTTCCATGTCTGGTGGGTAGGTTCCAAGGTGGGTTACTGAGGTTGGCAGGCCGGGTGCAGGTGGTTATAATTAGCATTTTGCCACAGTTTTTATCTTCATTTCAGTGCTTACAGGTCTTTTTGCCGAAATCGTTTTTTATGGGGGTTGATAAGGTGGTCTTGTCATTTGTGCGGGCAGATTAAGAGAACGGTACTTCAGAAAGGTCGAGATCGGGGGGCCTGGCCCTTCCAAACCTGTTAGATACAATTATTGGGCGACGAATGCTGAGATGGTGCGGGGCTGGAGTAGGGAGACAGCGGCTTTGTGGATGACGATGGAGGCAGGATCTTGGAAGGGGTCAGGGTTCAGGGAGCTGACAACGGTGCTGCTTCCGTTTGCCCCTGGGAAGTACTCAGGGAGACCAATGGTGGTGGCCACGTTAGAAACATAGAAACATAGAACATTATAGCGCAGTACAGGCCCTTCGGTCCACGATGTTGCGCCGTCCTGTGAAACCCCTCTAAAGTCCCTCTACACTATTCCCTTATCATCCATATGCCTATCCAATGACCATTTGAATGCGTTTAGTGTTGGCGAGTCTACTACTGTTGCAGGCAGGGCATTCCACGCCCTTACTACTCTCTGAGTAAAGAACCTACCTCTGACATCTGTCCTATATCTATCTCCCCTCAATTTAAAGCTATGTCCCCTCGTGCTGGACTTCACCATCCAAGGAAAAAGGCTCTCACTGTCCACCCTATCTAATCCTCTGATCATCTTGTATGCCTCAATTAAGTCACCTCTTAACCTTCTTCTCTCTAACGAAAACAGCCTCAAGTCCTTCAGCCTTTCCTCATATGATCTTCCCTCCATACCAGGCAACATTCTTGTAAATCGCCTCTGTACCCTTTCCAATGCTTCCACATCCTTCCTATAATGTGGTGACCAGAACTGCACACAATACTCCAAATGCGGCCGCACCAGAGTTTTGTACAACTGCAACATGACCTCATGGCTCCGAAACTCATTTCCTCTACCAATAAAAGCTAACACACCGTACGCCTTCTTAACAACCCTCTCAACCTGGGTGGCAACTTTCAGGGATCTATGGACATGGACCCCGAGATCTCTCTGCTCGTCCACACTACCAAGAATCTTACCATTAGCCCAGTACTCTGCCTTTCTGTTATTCCTTCCAAAATGAATCACTTCACACTTTTCTGCATTAAACTCCATTTGCCACCTCTCAGCCCAGCTCTGCAGCTTATCTATGTCCCTCTGTAACTTGTAACATCCTTCTGCACTGTCCACAACTCCACCGACTTTAGTGTCATCCGCAAATTTACTCACCCATCCTTCTACGCCCTCCTCCAGGTCATTCATAAAAATGACAAACAGCAACGGCCCCAAAACAGATCCTTGTGGCACACCACTAGTAACTGGACACCAGTCAGAGCATTTCCCATCAACCACCACTCTTTGTCTTCTATCAGCTAGCCAATTTCGATTCCAAACTGCTAAATCACCCTGAATCCCATGCCTCTGTATTTTCTGCAATAGCCTACCGTGGGGAACCTTATCAAACGCTTTACTGAAATCCATATACACCACATCAACTGCTTTACCCTCATCCACCTGTTTGGTCACCTTCTCGAAGAACTCAATGAGGTTTGTGAGGCACGACCTACCCTTCACAAAACCATGTTGACTATCTATAATCAAATTATTCCTTTCCAGATGATTATACATCCTATCTCTTAGAAACCTTTCCAAGACTTTTCCCACAACAGAAGTAAGGCTCACTGGTATATAGTTACCGGGGTTATCTCTACTTCCCTTCTCGTACAAGGGGACAACATTTGCTATCCTCCAGTCTTCTGGCACTATTCCTGTAGACAAAGATGACTTAAAGATCAAAGCCAAAGGCTCAGCAATCTCCTCCCTAGCTTCCCAGAGAATCCTAGGATAAATCCCATCCGGCCCAGGGGACTTATCTATTTTCACACTTTCCAGAATCGCTAACACCTCCTCCTTATGAATCTCAAGCCCTTCTAGTCTAGTAGCCTGTATCTCAGTATTCTCCTCGACAACTTTGTCTTTTTCCTATGTGAATTCTCCTATCTCCTCGGACTCTACGCACAACTTCCCACTACTGTCCTTGACTGGCCCTACTCTTACCTTAGTCATTCTTTTATTCCTGACATACCTATAGAAAGCTTTAGGGTTATCCTTGATCCTACCTGCCAAAGACTTCTCATGTCCTCGCTTGGCTCTTCTTAGCTCTCTTTAGAGCCTTCCTAGCTAACTTGTAACTCTCAAGCGACCCAACTGAACCATCACGTCTCATCTTCACATAAGCCTCCTTCTTCCTCTTGACAAGTGTTTCAACTGCTTTAGTAACCCATGGTTCCCTCACTCGACCACTTCCTCCCTGCCTAACAGGTACATATATATCAAGGACACGCAGTAGCTGTTCCTTGAACATGCTCCACATTTCCATTGTGTCCATCCCCTGCAGTTTTCCTCTCCAGGCGATGCATTCTAAGTCTTGCCTCATCGCATCATAATTGCCTTTCCCCCAGCAATAACTCTTGCCCTGAGGTTTATACCTATCCCTTTCCATCGCTAAAGTAAACGTAATCGAATTGTGGTCACTATCACCAAAGTGCTCACCTACCTCCAAATCTAACACCTGTCCTGGTTCATTACCCAGTACCAAATCCAATATGGCCTCGCCTCTTGTTGGCCTATCTACATACTGCATCAGGAAACCCTCCTGCACACATTGGACAAAAACAGATCCATCTAAAGTACTCGAACTATAGTGTTTCCAGTCAATATTTGGAAAGTTAAAGTCGAGGCAATTTCGGCAGTACTTTAGGTCAGGGGCATGTCGAACGAGGCAATGAGGATGGACGCTAGGTTTTAGGGATGGGAGGAGCCAGGGATGATGAAAATGAAGGACTTGATTTTAGAAGGGGGTTTGCAAGTTTGCAGGAGCTGTGGGAGAAGCTTGGGATCCCACCAGTGGGGGCGGGGCGGGGGGCCTTTCAGGTACATGCAGGAGCGGGATTTTGCAAAAAAGGTTTCACCGACCTTTCCAGTGGCACCGTCCTCCTCGTTGCTGGAGAGGATGTTGGGGCTTGAAGGGATGGTTATCTCAGTGATCTATGGGAGGATTTGGGGGGAAGATATGGGGCGGGATTCTCTGATCGGGTGTTGGACTTGTCGGAGTTGCAGACAGACGGGACAGGGGTTCCTCACAGATGGATTCTGTTGGGGTTGAGGTCAATCTCGCCACTCTGCGCCTCAGTGTGGCTGGGGGATTGAATGAAGTTCTTGCATTTGGAAAAGGTAAAATCTGTTCTGAGGGGCTGCGAGTGAGGGGATCCTTAAGAGATGGGATTTGTTTATACTACATTCCAAGGAGCTGGTTATTGTCAACTGCTGGGGGGGAATCCCTTGTTTCCATGGCATGCATAAATTTGCATAGCGTGAAACACTGAGTTGCATCCCACTTTATGACCGCAAGGGGATCGTAAAACTGGTGTATTTCAGCTCCGGCGAGAGAACGTAGGGCTGGATTCTCCAATTGCAGACCGCGAAATCGCGTTCGCCGATTGGCCGGAGAATCCTCTCAGTTTTCGGGGACCTCGATATGTTATACGGCACGGCTGCCGCAGGCTGCCGGTGTGTTCATGCGCAGCCACAAACACGGCCATTCTCCTTCCATGTCTGCAGGTGGGCTTTACGTGGTGCAGCTGCTAGCCCCCCAACGGGCGGAACATCAGCGCAGGGGCGGCGCCGGGTTTTTGGTCATAATGTCATGTGAATGTCACATTAAGAAATGTTAGTCTTCTGAGGTGGCTGCGGTGATGTCATTGTATGGGTGGAGCTGATCTCTGCTCTGCTTTTTACTTTCACTTTGTGGTGGGAGCTGTTTTCGGCTCTTTGTTTAGTTTCACTTTCAGTTGGAGAGCTGTTTTCAAACTAAGCGGATATGTATTGATCTCTCTCTGCAATCTAAAGAATTTCTCCAGATCACTTGATGAATTCAAAGTAATACCTGTTTCTGTAAGGAATGCAAACCTACTGTCTTTGTTAAAAGGTTTTTTTGACTCATGGATGTTGTTAGGAAAGGTACTAATGGTTACCTAAAGAGTATTGTGACTTTTGGGGGGTTATCAGGGTTGGTAGTTGATAAGATTTTTACTGTGTGTTTATAAAATGTTAACTGGATTCATAGAATAAACATTGTTTTTGTTTAAAAGTACTTTTAGTGCTCTGTTGCATCCCACCTGTAAAGAGGGCCCTTGTGCTCCCCATGACCAAAATTTGTTAAAAGTTGTAGGTCAGGTGAACTCCATAATATACTTTGGCGTTCTCTAAACCCTGGCCCAGCGCTTCCTCCGGACATAGCCGCAAAATCGGAGAATTCAGCCCATATTCTCCCAAACGGAGACTCCAGCCCACTGCTTTTTTCATGTCCTAACTGAATGTTGAGTTGAATGTGGATGAGGCACATGAGAGTTTTCACTGGGAATGCTGCCTTTTCCCTATTAGTGTTGTTCCCCACCAAGCTGAGAATGTTAGTGTCCATCACCCCTTGGTGTTCTTGGCCTCTTTCCTGTGGTTCTCCAGGGACAGTGCTATTTCCATAGCTGGTCTGAGGTCTTGGGTGGTTTCTGCCAACAATTTGTTTTGTATCGTTACATTATTGATCCCACATTAATTGGCCTAATTAATGTTAGATACCAGTGAGCGTCCCGCTGGGTCGCCCGTCATGTAGCATCTTGGCCAGGGGTGGGGCAAGCTTGCAATATTTGACCAGTTTTCTTCATCGAGGCAGGAATTCTGTCATGGGTTTCCCAGGATTCCTCCCAGCTGTGTTGAATTAGTAGTGCTGCAGGATTATGGAAAATCTAGAATCGTAATGTTTCTTTGCTAAATCCACAAGATCATTGACCATCTGGGCCCTTTCCCGCCTGTTATGGGCCAACCTTTCCTGTGGGTACTGAGAGAGGGCATTGTGAACCGTACGCTTCATGCATCGCCGGCTGCGGTGTGGTGGGACAGGCATGGTCACCGCTGCTGATGATGGGTAGGGTGTTCAAGTGGGTGCTAGGGTGTGTTGGGGCACAGGTGTGGCATTGTGCTAGGGGTGTACAGTGCTAACCGCAGGGCTGTGGGCGGGATGGGGGTCAGCAGGCAGGACCAGTGCCAGGGGGCGGATGCCAAATCACTCCTGTGACCCTGTGGAGTTCATTGAGCTTCTTAGGGCACTGGGTGCCAATCTTTCTGGTGATACTCCCGAGCTGGCGGTGGCAGCCAATGCCTCCCAGGTGGCAATGGCTGACCTGTGGCTGACCCTCTGACCCCCTTGGGGAACAGGGTATCCCGTCTAGACTCCACCACATCCAACAGTCTAGCCAGATCGGCAGCCCCGAATAATGGTGCAGGTCTCTTGACGGCAGGGCTGTGTGCTGTCTGGGGTTTGTACTATGGGATCGGTTTAAGTGCTGCTCCCCCTTGTTAGTGGGGAGCTGCTGGACATGGTCCAGACGAATCAACCGGCGGACAGCCAGTTGTGGCATGAAGCCCATGGGGCATCATTAATTGGCCTAATTAATGTGAGATACCATTGAGCATCCCGCTGGTTCGCCTGTCATGAAACACCCTCCAATTTCTGCTCACTCCCACATTTAGAACAAATTCCATTAGATCACGCCTGTCATGATACGCAGACACACACATAATGATATACAGGCAAGCAGCTAATGGACACAGAGAACAGAACATGACCAATAAGCAGGTAGGACACTCAGAGGTGGGATCTGACTATAAAAGACACGAGGCACTCACACTCCGCCTCTTTCCACTGATGAACATCTAAAGAATCAGTCAAGGGTGTTGTTACAATCTCACACCTCCACGGTGTGGCTAAGAGCTAGTCTGGTTCAGTCAGACAGAGTAACCACACTTAAATTAGCAGAGAGTCGAACTCACAGAGAACTGTGCTAACTGTGCTATTAGTTCAATAAACCTGATTGAACTAACTTCAAGGTCTGGAGTATCTTTCTGATCTAAGCTGCATCCAATTACAGTCAGTGTTAGACCAGTGCACCTAACATGACATGATACCAGGAGACTACTAATGTAAGGTGCCTTACCTCAGTCCGTTCCGTGATGACCAGCAAATGCATCCCAGCACCATGGAGAAGATTCAGGCTCCTCAACAGCTCAGGACCTCCGGCAATCTCAGTGCCAACTGGCGGATATTCGAGCAAAAGTTTCTGCTGCACATCGAAGCCTCAGACCTCGAGGGTGCATCTGATGCAAGAAGGATTGTGCTTTTCCTCTCAACAGCGGGTGATCAAACCATCAAACTCTTTAACTCGTTTAGCTTCACCGAAGGCCAGGACAAGACAAAGTTTCAGACCATCCTGGACAGGTTCAATAGTCACTGAAAGTGGATATCAATGAAATCTTCGAGCGCTACATATTCAAACAACGTCTTCAAGGTAAAGATGAATCTTTCAGTGCCTTCTTAACTGGCCTCCGCCAGCTAGTGCTGTCCTGCAACTTTGGTGATATTGCTGACTCCATGATCAGAGATCAAATCGTGTTTGGAGTTCACTCTGATCCTTTGAGAGAGCAGCTCTTAAAAATCAAGCATATGACCCTGCCAGTCACGATTGAGGCATGTACAGTGCATGAGCATGCAAAAAATCGATATTCCCAATACCAATCGGCTGAAAATGAGAAACGTGCCTCCCACGAGGCAGTGAGTGTTCCAAGCCATCTCCCAGATGCAGCGCCTCAGCATTGAAGACAGCAGCTTTCTTGCGCTCTTTTCCCAGAGCCCCATGCATTTGCGATGCAAACGGTATAACAAAGTGGCAAACACCCACACTGCGCAGGTGCAGACGTCTGCCGACCACACTGTGCATGTGAGACAACGTACACCTCGTCACAACGCCGATGTCATGACGTGTCTGAACTGTGGCAACGCCCACTTAAAGGGACACTGCCCTGCAAGAGGCAGGCGATGTTTAAACTGCGGGAAACCTGGACACTATGCAGCCCTGTGCAAGTCTGCACCACCAGTCAGAGGCCAGCACTCCCAATTCTGACGCCGCGTGTCCAGAATGTGCAACAACGATTACAGGATTCCGATCCTGTCAGTACAACAGATCCAGAGGATGAGTGCCTGAAATCCGCCGACCGGCTGGGCATCATTACCACACGTGAACACGCCACACCAAACACATCTCGCATTCAGTCCATCCTCGCTGTGGATTTGGAGGACGAATGGTGTGTGGTGATGCAGGTCAATTACTGCTTCATCCAGTTCAAGCTGGACACAGGTGCTTCTGCCAACCTCCTCTCACAGGCAGACTACAAATGCATCAAGAAGCCACCCAAGGTCCTTCCAGCAGCCTGCCAGCTCCTGGACTATAACGGTAATGCCATCACGGCACTGGGGTCCTGCCCTATCCTCGTCTCCAACCGTATCACCCATGCACGGCTAAGGTTGGAAATTGTCAAGCTAAACCTGGTGCAGCGGGTTTATTCAATGACATCCTCCAAGGTGGATCTTCAAGCTGGCATTGACAACATCCTCGCTCAGTATACAGATGTGTTTGACGGGATGGGCACTTTGCCATATCGGTACACGATCCTATTGCGACCTGATGCCAAACCAGTGGTCCATGCACCACGCCGGGTTCCGACTCCGCTGAAGGAGCGCCTGAAGGAACAGCTCAAGGAGCTGCGGCAGCAGGGGATCATTTCCAGGGTAACCGAACCGACTAACTGGGTCAGCTCGATGGTGGTGGTTAAAAAACCCTCTGGAGACCTGCACATCTGCATTGATCCCAAGGATCTCAACCAGAATATAATGCGTGAACACTACCCCACCCTGAAGCGGGAGGAACTCACCAGTGAGATGGCACATGCAAGGTTTTTCACAAAGTTAGATGCGTCACATGGATTCTGGCAAATCCAGCTGGATGAGTCCAGCAGAAGGCTCTGCACCTTCAACACACCGTTTGGCAAGTACAGCTTTAACCGTATGCTGTTCGGCATCGTCTCAGCATCGGAGATATTTCATTGCATCATAGAGCAGATGATGGAGGGCATCGAAGGGGTTCGTGTGTACGTGGACAACGTCATCATATGGTCCACGACCCCTGAGGAGCATGTTTCCCGTCCCCAGCAGGTATTCCACCATGTCCACGCCAATGGCCTGAAGCTGAACAGGGCCAAATGTTTCTTTGGCATGACGACACGCAAGTTCCGAGGAGACCAGATATCTCAGCAGGGCATCTGCCCCGACACAGACAAGGTCAAGGCCATCGCAGCCATGAAGGTCCCGGAAGACAAGAATGCGGTATGGCGCTTCCTGGGCATGGTCAATTTTCTGGGCAAGTTCATCCCAAACATGGCCTCACACACCACGGCCCTACGAAACCTAGTGAAGAAGTCCACTGCCTTCGAGTGGAAGGCGGCCAATCAGGCAGAGTGGTTGGAGCTGAAAGCCAAGCTCAACAACTGCACCCGTATTGGCATTTTTCGACCCGGACAGGGAAACAAAAATCTCGACAGATGCGAGCCAGGATGGCATCGGTGCGGTCCTGCTGCAATGCAATGACACTTCATCCTGGGCACCGGTTGCCTACGCATCAAGGGCAATGACGCCCACCGAACAAAGGTATGCACAAATCGAGAAGGAATGCCTGGGACTTCTCACTGGCATTCTCACGTTTCACGACTCTGTCTACGGCCTGCCGACATTCACTGTCGAGATGGATCACAGGCCCCTGGTCCACATTATCCACAAGGACCTTAATGACATGACGCCTCGGTTGCAGCGCATCCTCCTCAAACTCAGAAGGTATGACTTTGACCTGGTCTACACGCCTGGCAAGGAACTTATCATTGTCGATACACCGGCCCGCTGCATCACCGTGCCTAGTGAACCACTGAATGTCATCCGGCAAATTGAGTCACAGGTTGAGTCACAGGTGCAGCTGGGTGCTAGAGTCCTCCCGGCATCTGATAAGAAGGTGATTCGTATACGTGAGGAGACAGCCAAAGGCCCCCTCTTGCAGTGTGTTATGCAACACCTAGCCAATGGCTGGCAAAAAGGGCACTGCCCTCAATTTTTCAATGTAAAGGACGACCTGACGGTGGTTGATGGTATCCTCCTCAAACTGGACCATATTGTAATTCCACACAGAGCTTGGTGCTCTGTCAAATCAATGAGGGCCACCTGGATGTGGAAAAGTGCAACCGCAGAGCCAGGCAGGCTGTCTACTGGCCCGGGATCAGCCAGGACATCGCGAACATGGTCCTTAACTGTGCGACCCGTCAACACTTCCAGCCAGCGCAGAGTAAGGAGACACTTCAGCAGCATGAAATTGAAACGTCTCCGTGGTCCAAGGTTGGCTTCGACCTCTTTCATGCAAATGGTCGTGATTATGTGTTAATCATTGATTACTTTCCCAATTACCCTGAAGTCGTGAAGCTCTCAGACCTCACATCCCGGACCGTCATCAAGGCCTGTAAATAGGCGTTCTCCAGGTGTGGTATCCCATTCACTGTCATGAGTGACAATGGCCGTGCTTCAGCAGCCATGAATGGTCTGTTTGCCCAGTCGTATCAGTTCAAACACGTCACTTCCAGCCCACACTATCCGCAGTCAAACGGAAAAGTTGAGAAAGGGGTGCACATAGTGAAGCAGCTCATCTGCAAGGCTGCGGATTATGCGTCTGACATTCACCTTGCACTGCTTGTGTACAGGGCGACCCCACTGTCCACTGGCATGTCGCTGGCTCAACTCCTGATGAATAGGGACCTGCGAACGATGCTTACAGCCATACACGTGCCCAACCTGGATCACCTCCCGGTGCTTCAGAAGGTGCAGCAACTCCGAGACCGGCAAAAACTGGGCTATGATGCTCATGCCACTGATTTGCCCGTGTTATCCACGTCAGACACTGTTTGGGTCACGATCCCTGATGGAGGCTGGACAGCTGCAGCTGTCGTTGTTCGACAGGCTGCCCCCCGCTTGTGTTTTGTGCGTCTGGCTGATGGTTCTGTTGTGCGACAAAACAGACGGGCACTGCGCAAAGCTGCCTCCCGCAACCACATTCTTCTCCATTTCCTTCTGTGTTTTGCCACTTCTTGATACCCCAACTCACGAGGCCACAAGTCAGGCTTCAATCCCGCCTGTCAAGGCGCTGTCGTCCCCACCACCGGCTCTCCAGTGGTCGACCAGGATCAGACGCAAGCCACAGAGACTGGACTTATGAACATTTGTTCTGTTTGCTATTTTCTGTGTTCTCGCATTAGACAGCTGTTTTCACATGTACGTTTGTTCACATCCACTGCATGTATATATGTTGATATTGGCCTATTCTTGTGTAGCCATCTGGGATGGCCACTTACAATAAGAAGCATGGATGGTCGCAAAGCATAACGGGAAAAATGGACAATGCAAGGTTCAGGCAGGCTCAGAGTCTGAATGTATATTTGTGAGCGAAGAATCCAGAGAGTATCGAAACCCCCAACCGATTAACATTTTGATGGCCCATCTCCGTAAGAGAAAGACTGATACTTGAGCAACCGATACAATCCCAGACATTTTGGCACCACTCCCTGTACTCAGGAAGCGTAAACAACAGGATCAATGACCGCTTAAGACATGCCCAGCCATCAAAGCACCCGTCCCTTTATTGGCTCAAATCGAACACAGCGATCAAGAATTACCCAATTAATGGGGTCCAAACCAAAAGACCGCCCAAAAGAGAGCGAACTCCCCATGGATAAAGAGAGAGACCACCATGCGTTCGATCTCTCTTGGACCTGGCTCTCCGGCAACATCTATCTCCAATTGCAGCTCCACCAGAAGCAAGTTCAAGGTCAACGCCTGCTACCAGACGGATGAGCCAATCTGAGCAGCGGTTACATGTCCAGACCCAATAGATCCAGATCGAGCAAAGGCCACTGTTCCTCTGACCTAAGCCGGGTGCCTGAAGGTAAGTACAGGTTGTCATAGTTGATAGGTGTAGTTTATAGTAGTGTTTGTTTTGCATGATAATTGTGTGTGTAAATAAAGTACCCTTGATCTTGAACTTGAACTAACTAACTGATGTTTGGCTCTTTGATCAGTGTCTGGTTGAACCTTGTGGTGGAATCATTTGATACCTGGTGACTCAGCAATATAATATCGGTATCAATAGAAAGAAGGGCAACCTTATTGATTGTCATATTTATAGCAGGTAAAAAAGGCAACACTTGTAAATACGTTCAAATATGTCATCCAAACATTTAAAAAAAAAATGTCAAGATATGCAGACACACACACAATGATATACAGACAAGCAGCTAGTGGACAAAGAGAACAGGACACTCAGGGGTGGGATCGGACTATAAAAGACACGAGGCACTCACACTCCACCTCTTTCCACTGATGAACATCTAGCGAGTCAGTCAAGGGTGTTGTTACAATCTCACACCTCCACCACGTGGCTAAGAGCTAGTCTGGTTCAGTCAGACAGAGTAACCACACTTAAATTAGCAGAGAGTCGAACTCACAGAGAACTGTGCTAACTGTGCTATTAGTTCAATAAACCTGATTGAACTAACTTCAAGGTCTGGATTATCTTTCTGATCTAAGCTGCATCCAGTCGCAGCCAGTGTTAGACCAGTGCACCTAACATGACAGGACCCTATGGGTTTAATAAGGAGGAAAAGATTAGAGGAAAAGAGAAAGTTAGCCGGAAATCTAAAAACTGTTCATGTCAGCTTTTGCAGGTATTTAAAGCAGAAAAGTGTGATGAAAGTGAGCTTTATTCCTCTAGAAAATGAGAAAATAAGGAGCTGGCTGTTGAATTGAACAGAAGTTTTGTATTATTGTCCATTAGAAGGGATATAAGTAGCATTAGGGGTTGCCCATTTAAGGCAGATTTGATGAGAAGTATTTTCTCTCAGAGCGGGATGTGTCATTGGAAGTAGAGGAAAAGAAAGGGAAATAAAAGAAAATGCATAATAGGGCAACACAAGGTACACAATGTAACTACATAAGCACTGGCATCGGGTGAAGCATACAGGGGTGTAGTGTTAATGAGGTCAGTCCATAAGAGGGCCGTTTAGGAATCTGATAACAGCGGGGAAGAAGCTGTTTTTGAGTCTATCCATGCATTTTCTCAGACTTTTGTATCTCCTGCTCGATGGAAGAAGTTGGAAGAGTGGGTAAAAGAGGGGGATCTTTGATTATGCTGCCCGCTTTCCCCAGGCAGTGGAAGGTGTAGATGGAGTTAATGGATGTGAGGCAGGTTTGTGTGATGGACTGGGCTGCGTTCACACCTCTTTGATGTTTCTTGTGGTCTTGGGCAGAGCAGTTAACACACTAGGCTGTGATGCAGCCAGATAGGATGCTTTCTATGGTGCATCTGTAAAAGTTGATAAGAGTTAATGTGGACATGCCAAATTTCCTTAGTTTCCTGAGGAAGTATATGCGCTGTTGTGCTTTCTTGGTGGTAGTGTTGACGGGGTGGACCAGGACAGATTTTGGAGATGTGTACACCGAGGAATTTGAAACTTCTAATCATCTCCACCTTGGCCCCGTTGATGCTGACAGGGGTGTGTACAGTACTTTGCTTCCTGAAGTCAATGACCAGCTCTTTAGCTCTGCTGGCATTGAGGGAGAGATTGTTGTCGTTGCACCACTCCACTAGGTTCTCTATCTCCCTCCTGTATTCTGACTCGTCATTATTCGAGATCCGGCCCACTATCTTTGTATCATAAGCAAACATGTAGATGGAGTTGGAACCAAATTTTGCGACACACTCATGTGTGTATTGGGTGTATAGTCGGGGGCTAAGAACAAAGAATAAAGAACAAAGACAAGTACAGCATAGGAACAGTCCCTTCAGCCCTCCAAGCTTACATGGACCATCCTGATCTAAAATCTTCTACACTTCTGGGGTCCATATCCCTCTATTCCCATCCTATTCATGTATTTGTCAAGATTTTTTAGGGGCTGGTTTAGCACAGGGCTAAATCTCTGGCTTTGAAAGCAGACCAACGCAGGCCAGCAGCACGGTTCAATTCCTGTACCAGCCTCCCCGAACAGGCGCCGGAATGTGTCAACTAGGGGCTTTTCACAGAAACTTCATTTGAAGCCTACTTGTGACAATAAGCGATTTTCATTTCATTCCTTAAACGTCACTATCGTCCCTACTTCCACCACCTCCTCCGGCAGCGAGTTCCAGGCACCCACTACCCGCTGTGTACATCTCCTCTAAACCTTGCCCCTCATACCTTAATCCTATGCCCCCTAGTAATTGGCCCATCTGCCCTGGGGAAAAGCCTCTGACTATCCACTCTGTCTATGCCCCTCATAATTTTGTAGACCTCTATCAGGTTACCCCTCAACCTCCTTTGTTCCAGTGAGAACAAACCTTGTTTATTTGATCTCTCCTCACAGCTAATGCAGCCTCTCCTCATACCTCATAGGAGCCTTGCAAGGCCCCTGTATTGAGGACTATTGTGGAGGAGGTGTTGTTGTTTATTCTTACTGATTGTGGTCAGTGGGTCAGAAAGTCGAGGATCCAGTTGCAGAGTGCGGAGCCAAGTCCTAGGTTTTGGAGCTTGGCTGGGATTATGGAGTTGAAGGCGGAGCTGTAGTCAATAAATATGAGTCTGATGTAGGAGTCCTTATTGTCGAGATGCTCTAGGGATGAGTACAGGACCAGGGAGATGGTGTTTGTTGTGGACCCGTTGCAGCGGTATGCAAATTGCAGTGCATCAAGGCATTCTGCAAGTATGGAGGCGATACGCTTCGTGTTCAACCTCTCGAAGCACTTCATTACGACTGATGTCAGGGCCACCGGACGGTAGTCATTGAGGCCTGTTGCCTGGTTCTTCTTTGACACCTTTATGAAGCAGTTCCCACCCGCAACGCAACCACCCCACAACTACTCAAACTCCCCAGTCCACCTGTTGGACATGGGGCCACGCTGGACGGTTGGCCAGAGTAGACGAACGATTCAAGGACCAGGACACGATAACCCTGAACCCAATGAATACAAGCAACTGTCAGACGTGGGTCTGGCGACCATGGGAGGAAGATGATTCCATAGATGAACCTCCCATGGGGGTATTACAAGAACAACTGCGGAGCACAGTGTTCTGAGGTGCGTGTAGCACAAACATTCTGAGGTGCCCAGATGATGACAATCGGATGCCTCCCAATAAGCATGGTATGCAATTTCTGATGGAGCCTATCCCATCATGTCTGCTCCACGCACGCTAGTCTTCTTTGTTTGTGCGGTATTTCACCCTCATCTCCCCATCCCTTCTTCTCCTCCTTGAGTGTGATTTGCAATTCGAACTGTCCCTTGCCTCTCACTGATCAGACTCTGAGAGCACCTTCATCATCAGGGCTCACGCTGAGCCATCTCTCCGCCCATGAATAACAGACTGCCAACCCATACTACATTGTGTGCCCGCCACACAACTCCACGTTTGAGCCCTAGTACTCAGAGCAATTGTTATAGTCACTCCCTGAACATCATCTCTCCCCCCCCCCCCCCCCCCACTCGACCAGAGTCCGATATTCACCGTCGCTGTGCATGGGCATTAGCCCACCTTCCACAGAATAGGGGGTGGTCCCTCACCAACCAGACACCCTCGTCCTATCATCAGTCCTTGACACCCAACATATTGCTATATCTGTTGTTGCTGGTTCTAACCTGTCTTGTTATGCTCTTAGCTTAGCATAAGCTGCTTCCTTGATGTTCACTCTGACAAAGGAAGGTTCAGATGTGGAGATAACTTTAACAAGTTTATTAAACTATTTACAATTCTCCTACTCGGATTCGCCAATACTGTTAATCCTTCTATAGCTACTCAGACTGACAAATCAGTCTGCTACAATCCAGGTGGTGGGTGTGATGTTGAATCAACCCTGTGTCTGTACTCACTGAGTGTCTCCACTGGAAAGAGGAAGATCATGTGTGCTGTGTCCTTTATATATGGGTTGATGTAATGCCCCCCTGTGGTAGTGTCACCTCTGTGTGTACCGTGAATGCCCATTGGTCGTGTCCTATCTTACTGACCTATTGGTTGAGTGTCTGTGTGTCATGTCTCTGGTGCTCTCTCTAGTGTCTAGCTAGTCTACGTGTACTTACATTAACCCCTTGTGTGTCTACAGTGATGCATATCACCACATAACCCACCAGTCTATTCAGACTTGGGAGTAGCCCCTTCCCAGGAATACTCACTCATCCTGTTGTTCAACACACTCGGGTAGTGGAGTATTGGCATTTCTCACATATTCTTCGCCCACCGCGGATCATTCCCTCCGACCCCCACTATCTGGAATGACTACTTACAGTACCACACACTTGGGCTGGTCTCAGACCAAAACCGTTGCCCCACACCCCATCGTTTGGTTGTGGGACGAAAAATGTATTCAGTGACTCAGGTCACAACTCATCCTCTTCTTCACTCTTCTACAGAGGTCCCTTTAGACCGATCCCACATGCTATTTACGCTTAGCAACCCTATGGTGATTGCTGATGTGAAGGAATCGGCTTGTAGGGCTGCCCTACAATTCGTCCCCCCCCCCCCCCCCCCCCCCCCCACCCCCCCCCCCCCCCCTCCCTCCTCCGGTCAAACCTCTGTGCTCCTGGGACAAAACTGTATACAGTTGGCCACCCTGGAGTTCCGCTGGTTCAGCCACACCTCAACCAGTATATAGTTGTGTTAAGAAGGAGGTGGTCGAATACAGGTTCCGACCTCTCCAAACCTCAGCCAAGAGGAGGCTGTGTTGGGTTCGAACATGCTTAGATGGAATGTGGAAAGGGAGAGGGGGGCACCGATGGTGCCAATATGATAGAATAAACGCAGGCATTAGGCGTGAGATAATAGCAGAAACTATGCTTGGTCCACCAGGACACCCGGAGACAGCAACCCCAGGATGTCACATGGCCGATGCAGATCGCAGGTCCGGTGGTCCCCCACCGGTATTCTCCCACTCCCGGTGGTTGTGAGCAGACTTCTCCTGGGAGGGGGGGGGAGTAGGGTTGTAGGGAGCTGGATTAGTGCCAGGGGCACGGAGCAGCCGATTCACCCTGGCCACCCTGAGGGTGTCGTGCAGTCTTTCCTGGCACTGCTGGCCAGTCGGAACGACATTGCCCACTGCGCTGACTGCATCTGCCACCTGCACCCAGGCATGGGCAAACGGCGGTGCATGGTGGCCTTCCTCCCAGCCGGGGTACTGGGTCATCCTTTTGTCCTCCACGGCGTTCAGGGGGGTATCTCGCTCAGCGCCCCAGAACCGTGGCACTGCTCTCCTTCCAGCCACTTGTTGACTGGGATGATATGCGTGGGGGAAGGATCGTTCAGTGTGGCTGCGGTGTATGAGCCTCTGTGCGCCAATCACGGACTCGGCGAATCTGCTGCCGTTTTGCATGGAACCGGTTGCATTCCGTGTGGCGATGTTGCCAGCCCATTTTGAGTTGCTGAATCGGTGCAGCTGTTGTGCGTTTTTGCTGTTGTAAAACACCACTGTTTCCATGCCGGCGTTAGCACTTGGTCTCAAATTCGGAGAATCCAGCCTTACCGCAGAAATTGATGTCCAAGTCACAGTGAAAAAGGAGGTAGTCAAGACACCTATGTGTTGAAAATTGGCAGTGAGGTGGTTGATAGACTGACTTCACTGAAAATTGGTAAGCTACCGGAACTGGATGAAACAGATTGAAGGATCCAGAACGGGAATCTCAGTCGGCAGGCGCCAAAATTGGGAAAGGGTGGAGAATCGGTCCTGATACCGAAGCCATGGCCGATGCCGTGTTCACACCAAATCACACAATTCTCCAGTGCCTCGGCATCGACATCAATGCAATTCACTCCGCACATACAGTAAACACAGTTCGCATGTCATTAGCGGGTCTGACCCGCTATCCTCCAGGGCCTCCGCGATCCTCTGCCTCCACCTGGGAGAGTTCCCAATGGCGAGGGTCACTTGTGTTTTTAAAAATTGGGAAACAGGCACAATGGCTGATGAGGGAGAGAGAGAGGGTAGGAGATGCAGAGGTGTGATTGTTGGCTGCGGGTCTTGACGCTCAACTGGCACACTTGGCGGTTCCTGGCCTCTTCAAGTATCCCTAGCAGAGGGGTTGGCTCCTGGGTGATAAAGGTTATCTACTGCGGTTGCGGCTGATGAAACCTACACGGAGACTACAGAACGATGTGGAGATCTGCTACAACAAAGCCCATTCAGCAACCAGGGATATGATTGAGCGGTGCTTCAGCCTCTTAAAGATACGGTTCAGGTGGCCGCCAGTATTGCTCAATGAGGATCTCCCACATTGTGATTGTCTGCTCCGTCCTCCACAACATCGCGCAGCAGAGAGGCAACGTGCTGGAGGAGGAGGATGAACGTCAGTCCTCGCCCGATGAGGAGGATGCGGGGGAGCGCCAGGATGGGCAGGACATCAGCCTGGGTGGGCACGGAAGGCCTGACAACGTGTACACCAGGGCCGATGTGCACTGGATGTTCTAATCGGCTCCAGGTTCACCGACGAGGGGGTCTGGTCAGCGGCATGGACATCCCATGAATACCACACTTGCACCACCATCCCACACCCTTGCTACCCCCTCCATGATTCCGACCTGCCTCACTACAGGTGTGGGCCTTGGATTGGCCGTAACAGCGGGTCTGGTCCACGGGATGGAGAGTGATGATGACCCGCCCTGTGATGAGCTCTGGTTATCTGTACCATTTAACAATGTCTGAATCCTGCCCACTGTAGCACTATCTACAGTCCACCTGTGTGATCCCTGCATTCGATCTGGCCACTCTTCACACTCTCCCATCGAATCCCTGTGATGGCTGAGGTGCCGGGGGGGGGGGGGGGGGGGGGATGGTGGGTCGAGATGGGGTTGGTGCAGAGGAACGGTGACTACTGGATGTACTGGGGACCATGGCTCAACCCCCCCCCCCCCCACAATACTCTGCCCCGCACCCGCCTCACCTCTGTAGCCTGATGCGATTCCCACCCTGTGACCTGGGTCCCCTATGGCGGTTGTCTTCTGGGGTAATGAAGCCCAGATGGGCCTGGCTCCTGCATCGGTGTTCCAGGTAGTGTGGTGCTGCCCTCAGGGGATGTGCGGTGTTCCGGCATCTCCCTTGAGAGAGTCACCGGCTCAGGCCCCATCACCTCCTCCTCCCTCGGAGTGCCCAATGGCGCCCGGGTCACTCCATGGGACGGGGTTGCGAGCCGAGCTATCCCCTGAGGCTCTCCCGCCACCTGACACTGCCAGTCCTGGAGGCCCTAGTCTTGACTAGGATCTCCATGCTCTCGGCTATGGTGCACAGGCAGTGGACCTCTGTGCAACACCTTCTGGATCTGTGCCACATCAGCCAGTGACTGCACAATCTCCCTCTGGGACTGGGCCACCTCCGTCTGTGCCAAGTCAGCCAGTGTCCAGGCAATGCCACCGACGCTCTCAGCCATGGACCTCCGTGACTGGTCCACGCTCAGGAATGCCTCTGCAATGTCCAGTGGCTGTGGGACATGGTTGTCTTTGAGAGGGTAGCTCTGTCCTGGGTTTCAGCCACCTCCTGCACAGAATGTCCCAGGCCTTGTACATGCTGATCCATAGCCAAAACCCTCACTCCCAAGGCCTCCCCATGGATGCCACCAGTCCGGTGGTCTGGGTGGCACGCATGGCCAGCACCACCTTCTGCTCCTGCACACGGTTGGACTCCTTCAACTACGCCTGCAAGTGCTGGATGCTCGCTGACAGCCCCTCATGTAGTCTCTGGTTCTATGACTACATCTCCTCTAATAATGGGAGGTTCATTCCAGAAGCCCGAAACCCGCCAGGACAGCAGCTAGTCTCAGGAGCCGGCCTGCCCGCCCACCATCCGCCACTCATGAGTCCCTACCCCCCCCCCCATGATGTACCTGAGCAGCTGTGTGGTGCGCACCAGAGAGTGGCTCAGGAGGCTCTACACTAAAGTGCCCGATTGAGATGAGTGTTTCTGGGATGGTGGTGGGTGTTTGGAGACAGGTGTGTTGGGAATCCAGTGTCACATCGGAATCAAACACCGGGGCATCCTGGATTTCAGGCCAATGCGTGAACTCCATTTTGGTGTCGCTGTCGTTGCTCGGCACATAGGGATTTCTGATTGCAGCACTGGCATGGGCTGGGCACACCAGATGGACCGCTCCATCAATGGTAGATCCTGCAAGACACAAGACAAAACACATGATTAGATTGTGGGCCGGGTTGGAGTGGGTGTGATGGGGATGAAGGTGGTGTAGGGGTGAGGGGGGGGGGGCTGAGAGTGGTGGGTGTGGCTGGGGTGTTGGGGGTGACATTGGGACTTGATTAACACACGTGACATGGGAACCACAGCTCAGTGGGGTCTCACTTCCTCACTCATGGCCAATCTCCACCCCGGTGCCTTCCCCTTCCTTAGGCCCACCAACCATGTCCAGGGCCTGCTGCTCTGCCGCGATGCGGGGCTACAGGTCCAGCAGTCCCCCTCCAAGGACCTTCTCCTGTGGGTGTGTGTGGTGGGAACAGAAAATGGACAATATCAGATAGTCCATTGCATGCAGCCCAGGGGTGGGTAGCTAGTGGCTTCAGTGACCAGGGCACCCAACCATGGTGGCCGGTATGCGGTCGGCATATGGTGCAGGGTGAAGGTTCAGCCACCTTCTTGGTGGTGGTGGTGGGGGTGGGGAGGGAACGTGTGTGTGGGATGGGAGTTGGTGCCAAGAGCACAGTCCTGCCTACATACCGGGGAGGCCCTGAGGTGGTCGCACAGTCTGGACATTGTTGCTGACTGCACTTCCCGCCTCTGCAACCTGCATCCTGATGGTGAACGGCGGCGGCTGGCAGCCTCCTCCCGCCCCGGAGTAAAGGGTGACCTGCCTCTCCTCCATGACGTCCAGGAGGGTCTCACACTTGGCACTGGAAAAGTGTGGCCTGTCTCTCCTTGCTGCCATCTTGTTGTCTGGGATGGGGGGGTCTGGAGTGCAAAGTACGTATATGCGACTGCAGCTTGTCAGCCTCCTGAGTGTCCAGGTGGGGTATTCAGGCATAATATCAGATGTGGAGGAGGCCTGCTGTGCATACCGCCCTGTGAACTGGGTCCCCTTTGGCAATTGTTCTCATGAGCAACCGGGCATGGATGGGCCAGGCCAACTTCTGGCAGTCACTGGTGACATGGTGCCACCCTGTTGTGATCGCTGCCCATTGGATGGGCCAAGGACAGGTGGGGGGGATTCAGAGGGGCTGCTGTGTTCGAGCACCTCCCCTGCAGTAGGGACGGGCACCGGCCCCATCACCTCCTCCACCCTCAGGTTACTCATTGGGATGGAGACATGAATGTAGCGAGCTCCGAGGAATTCACTATCATCTGACGCTGACAGTCCTGGAGACCCACTCTCCTCTTGACCAGGTCTCGATTCTCACGGCCATGGAGCACAGGGACTGTGCCATGTCCCTTTGGACTGCACCATGTCCCTCTCGGGCTGTGCCACATCACTCGGTGACTGTGCCAGGTCCTGCTATGACTGGCTCAGGTGCCAGGCCAATGTTCTTGATGCCTGCAACCATGACAGTTGTGACTGGGCCAAGCTCTGGAGCGCGGCAGCAATGTCCATGTGGCCCTGGTATATGGCAGCCCGAAATATGGCTGCTCTGTCCGGCACCTCAGCCACCACCCGCACACCGTGCACCAGGCATTGGACATTCTGAGCCATGGCCAAGATTCTCACGCCCAAGGCCTCTACTGCGGATGCCACTCGTGCAGTGTTGTCATGGGTGGCATGCATTGTTGGCACTGCCACCTGCTCCTGCAGCGCAGGATGGCTGCTGACACCCCCTCATTTACTCTCTGACTCTCTACCTGCATCTCCAACACTGATGGGAACACTCTTTCCAGAAGCGTGAGACTTGTCTGGATGGCAGCTAGTCCCTGAGGTTGGGCCGTCCTCTGACCATCCACTCCCGCTCGGGGGTGCCTACCACTACCTGAGAATTCTGCCCCTTGTTCTTTGCTTCCTGACTTGATTCTCTAAATTGGGGAATTGTGGGTCCCTGTGACATCACACTGTCGGGTATGATGCTATTGTGACAGAGTTCCGTGTTGTCACGGTACCCACCATGTTTGTTTCCGTTATCCCACATCATCCGTTCCCATAGTTACCCAGTTTAACTCGCTATTGACAGAATGTTTACCATTGATTTGGTGTTCTACCTGCCAACTGCTCAGACAGAAAACGATTGCTAAGAGTGAATATTATATCCAGGCACTCTGAACAATTACCGTGAATACGTGGATTATATATTGTTGGGCAAATGGAAAAATACACGGAGCAGTTTGTTCCGTTTCTATTGCGAAGATTGATGAAGTGAGAACTGTAGGAATTGAAGAAATTATCCCCGGTGGAGATCAGGCACAACTTGTCAACGGTCAAAATACCTCAGTTGCCGTTGTGTCTACACAGGAGACTGAAGTTGGAACTGAACAGTCAGACACTGAGGTTGAAGAAGAGTTGAACCTCCAGGCCTTAGTGTCAGAGATCAAAGGTCAGCTGCTGTGGAGAAAGGCAATCCTGGTAACCAGCGTACAGAATGACCAGCAGGATCTGGGCGTTTCTCTGGAGATCAGTGAAGGTGTGAGAGACTGTAAGATGATCGAGTGGACAAGCAGCTCACCTGAACCAATGATTGAATCTCTTACTCCATTATGCGCAATCGATAACCACAGAAACGAAGGAGTAGTCCAAATTGAAGGCTTTAATCTACAAGATGTTTCCCCAGCAGCTTGAGTACAGAAAGAATGATGGCTGCTGGGAATCACGGGTTCTTATACCCCACCTCATTGGGTGGAGCTACCTTCGTCTTGACCAATGAGAAAGCAACACTTGGGCCAATGAGCAGCGCGCCTTCTCCACCAATAGCAGCTCACACTCCCAGGTACCGTAGTACCTCTAGTCATACTACAACATCCACCCCTTGTTGAGAAAGGAACCGGGGGGTGAGGGGGGGGTGCTCGTTGAGAAGCTGGGGGGGGGGGGGGGCATCCTGCTAGGACTGGTGGTCCGGTGCGGGTGGGACAAGATACTGGTAGTATGACTAGTGATATGGGATTATACCTCTCCAATGGCTGCTGCCCACTGGCCCGTAACTATATACAGAGATGTGTTATCACACGGCAAGTTATTTACAGAGTCAGAAAAAAAGGGTCCATTAAAAGTTTATATCGACTTGACCAGACAATCGGGGGCCTTGGACGTCCTCTGCAACCTGCGGAGCTTCGTCGGAGATGTTGGAGATGCAGGCGTCCATGACTCCGGGAGCGATGATCCGGTCCTCGTGGAGGTTTCCACACCCCTAGACGGAGCTGGTGAGGGCCGGGCCGAGGGGGAGGGGCGCCTAGTCCTCTAGGCGGCGCGGGTGAGGGGGTTGGCGGGCCAGGGAGGGGAACGCCTGCGGGGAGCAGTTGCGGTTGGAGGGGGGTGGGTGGAGCTGGTGCCAGGGGTGATGGCGGGGATCCGGCGGGCGCCAGGTACCGTAGAGAGACCGTGTCCTGTCGGCTGTCGGGGTACTCCACATACGCATATTGTGGGTTAGCGTGGAGCAGCTGGACCCTCTCGACCAACGGGTCCGATTTGTGCGCCCGCACGTGTTTCCGGAGCAAGATGGGTCCTGGCCACACGGTGGCACGTGGAACTTGGACATTTGCATCGATGCAGAAACAGATCTCCTATCACCAGGCAAGTAGCGCTAGCCCATAAGATTAAACGAAAGGAGGATCCTCCCAGGTGCTCTAGCATGCCGATGTTTCCCTTTTCAGGCGACACTGAGGAAAAGGAAGAGTTGACCCCTAGACCTCCGCTATGTCCTGCACTCCCCGCTCCGTCAGTGAAACTGCCCCAAGTCCAGCCTCCCTCTTGTATTGTTGTGCAAGATATTTTTATTGTTCTGACACGGGAGAACAGCCCTAGCCAACTTGCCTCCTTGCTGCCAGGTTCATAACACACAGGGAACTGTCATACGCCTGTTCTCCATACATTATAAACCACCCTTCTCTATCGAGGACATGATAATGTGCTAAAAGGTGTTGACCAAAAGATCCACAAGGAGGGAATTGTGGAAGGGAAGTTAATGAGTTACCAATTTAGAAGCATGCTGGGAATATTGACTATATTTTAACACTGCTTTTGAGCAAAATTAAGTAGGTCAGATAATGTAAACTAAATACTGCTTGGTATGTTGTACTGGCCTTATTATGATAATAAGTGGTTCTTCTGAAGGACAACAAAATGCGTACTCTAATTGTTTTTAAACCAAGGGCAAAACATTCATATTTCCTCTTGTGTATGTTCCCAAGCTTTATCTCTTCAAAGTTGTTTAGTTCACACTATATCAGTTTAAAAGAAAGTGCCTTTCACAGTACCTTTATGAATAAAAGTAATTGAATATGAATAAGTTTTTAGATTACGTGAAAAGACGTAAATGGCATCACGCCAAGTTCTCCGTCCCTTAGAATCTGCAGGAAACATAGAACAGTACAGCACAGAACAGGCCCTTCGGCCCTCGATGTTGTGCCGAGCAATGATCACCCTACTCAAACCCATGTATCCACCCTATACCCGTAACCCAACAACCTCTCCTCCCCCCCCCCCCCTTACTTTTTAGGACACTACGGGCAATTTAGCATGGCCAATCCACCTAACCCGCACATCTTTGGACTGTGGGAGGAAACCGGAGCACCCGGAGGAAACCCACGCACATACGGGGAGGACGTGCAGACTCCGCACAGACAGTGACCCAGTCGGGAACCGAACCTGGGACCCTGGAGCTGTGAAGCATTTATGCTAACCACCATGCTACCGTGCTACCCTAATCATTAATCATTTCAGCAGACAGTTGACCTTTTCTGCATTGACAAAGAAAAAATATACGTCTCTAAGAATAGCCAATGCCTATAAAATCATTCATTGGAAATTGACTTAAATGTGTGCTATTCATAGCTCCCAGGAAGGATGCACTGCAACTAGCGACACCTGACCCTATTAGGCAGACAGACACTCTGCAAATTAGGAACGGTAATACAAGTGCATTGATAATGGAATGTTTATAGAACTGTCTCAAATACAAGCTCACCAGCTGCAAAATGTAATAACTTCTGAGCCTGCCCCCGATCGCTCTGCGTCTGTGTTCTCTGCTGGCAGCTGAACGTTAACCCTTTCAGTACCACTGTTTAAAAAAAAATCTAAAAACTGCAGGAAGTCTTACAAAGGATTAATGACCCTTGGACACAGCTATTAAAACACCTGAGTCCAGATGAGAGAATATAGTGACCCATTGCACGGCTTGGTGTGCTCGTGAGGATGAGCAGGCATACAATTTATAAATACAATGTCACTTGCTTCAACTGGCAACGGCCAGGCCACTAGGCTAGGGATTGCCCATCACCCCGACGACAAGGTAGATTTAAACCCCGTCAGCAGACACCCTTCACTGCCTCCAACCCCTATTGACTAGCCCGATCGAACTTTCCGGTCCTTTCAGCAGAACACTCTGATGAGCCCACAGCTACGATTTACATAGAAGGCGTGCCCATCTCCTTTTTGATTGACACTGGTGCTACTTATTCTACATTGGACTGGACATTAATTCAGAACCATAGCTTTCCCCTTTCGGATAAGCATGTGGAACTTGCTGGTTTTATGGGGGAAGGTGCTGTTTACCCACTTACGAAGCCACTCTCAGTTCAATTTGAGGGCCGAGAATGTTGCATTCCTTTCACGGTTATCCGGGTCCTCAGCATTAACCTCGCCGGGCGTGCTTGCTGTGTCCCTTAGTTTGCCTCGATAACGGCATAACCATTTCACCTATCCCAGAAGCCCAGCTTCAGAACTTTCCACTTTTCATCGCCCCACAGTGGTAGTTGGTTGATTTTGATCCCTCCCACTTTTCACCTCCCTTAAATATTCCTCATCCACATGTGACTCTATGCTACGATCATACAGGATGCTCAGCTCAATTGGAGAGCATTTACCAAGAAGCCCTAGGGTCTCTACAATCCATTCCCTTTGTCGGCATGGCTGAGGGAAAGGAAGGTTCTGCCTTTCTTGTTGAGGTACCCCACGGCCTGTGGCATCAGTCCGGACTCGTATCACCCCACGTGACCCTTACTGTCAATGAAGGCGACAATACCAAATCCTTGGGATTTCTGGCAGCCGCACTACGCCGACATGTTAATCCTTTCCTTACAGCAAAGCAAACCTTCCCCAATGGCACGTTCCAGTTGGATACATCTATCCGATTGCAAGAAGATAGTCACCAACGCAGACGAGAACACAGGATGAAGATCTTCATTATACTTTTTGGACTCTCTGGACTATTTAGCCTTAATGGCCACTCGGTAATAGAAAAACTAACTACCTGGGAACCGCATTCTAATACCTATTTATATATGTCATATCTTTATGCTGAAAAATTGAATATAAGTAAGTGTTGGGTTTGTACCCACATTCCCATTCGAGAGAAGGAATACCTCTCCAATCCCTCCCCTTTCATACCGTAGAGACAGGCTGATCAACTTCAAGAGATTGGCAGTGAATTTCATGACTGGAACCCGCTGGGTTGGCTTGATTGGTTGGGTCACGGATTATTTGATTGGATTTTGAAGGCCTTCATTCTACTACTACTAATGCTGCTAGGCATAGGATTGCTTGGCTGCTTGTGTAAATGTATTTTCAATCGAGTCATGGATGTGCCCATTTGACCAGTTGTCATGATATGACAAAAGGAGGGAATGTGATGTTGTATGAAGTAAATGATGGCATGATGGGAAAACTGGTCAACTACTGGGTACAATGTAAGAAAAGCTGACTTTGCATGACCTAAAGCCTGAATAAGATCAGAGAAGGTCAAGCTGATCCGAAATGCCTGGGCTCCGCAAATTCTGATAAGACTAACTCGTCATAACCCACAGCAGTGTAAATACGACAAGATAAGGTCAGGAAGAAACAAGTCTCCCCTCCGACTCTCAAACATTCCGTCAAAGAACAAAATAATTGTCTGCGTGATGGGACAAAGAGTCCTGAAAGGCCTGTTTTATGATATTGCTTATGTTTGTACTTCTGATCGAATTCCTGACCAAGCTGTAGTCACATAATCCTGATTCTGATAATTTATAAATACTGAGCTAATTTTCTGTGAAAGCGCAGACTTGAGTAGGAATCAGCAGCGACACTCCCTGCTCTCCGACCTCAACTTTCAGCTAAAACTGCAGGCAGTCTGTTTGAAAATAAAGGCTTGTTATTTTTCCATAACGCGCGTTGTTGAGTCTTTCTACCACAGTCCAGAAGCGGGAAAAATATTGACTTCTACAACGCTACTTGTGCAATGTTGTCATAGGTGGCATGCATTGTTGGCACTGCCACCTGATCCCGCGGTGCTGGATGGCTGCTGACACCCCCTCATTTACTCTCTGACTCTACCTGCACCTCCAACACTGATGGGAACACTCTTTCCACACGCGTGAGAGTCGCCTGGAAGGCAGCTAGTCCCTGAGGTCTGGCCGTCCTCCAGTCATCCGCTCTCGCTTGAGGGTGCCTACCACTACCTGAGAATTCTGCCCCTTGTTCTTTGCTTCCTGACTTGATTCTCTAAATTGGGGAATTATGGGTCCCTGTGACATCACACTGTCGGATATGATGCTATTGTGACAGAGTTCCGTGTTGTCACGGTACCGACCATGTTTGTTTCCGTTATCCCACATCATCTGTTCCCATAGTTACCCAGTTTAACTTGCTATTGACAGAATGTTTACCATTGATTTGGTGTTCTACCTGCCAACTGCTCAGACAGAAAATGATTGCTAAGAGTGAACATTATATCCAGGCACTCTGAACAATTACCGTGAATACGTGGATTATATATTGTTGGGCAAATGGAAAAATACACGGAACAGTTCGTTCCGTTTCTATTGTGAAGATTGATGAAGTGAAAACTGTAGGAATTGAAGAAATTATCCCCAGTGGAGATCAGGCACAACTTGTCAACGGTCAAAATACCTCAGTTGCCGTTGTGTCTGCACAGGAGACCGAAGTTGGAACCGAGCAGTCAGACACTGAGGTTGAAGAGGAGTTGAACCCCCAGGCCCTTGTGTCAGAGATCAAAGGTCAGATGCTGTGGAGAAGGGCAATCCTGGTAACCAGCGTACAGAATGACCAGCAGGATCTGGGGGTTTCCCTGGAGATCAGTGAAGGTGTGAGAGACTGTAAGATGATCGAGTGGACAAGCAGCTCACTTGAACCAATGATTGAATCTCTTACTCCAGCTGTTAATCTTGATGACATTGAATACCAAATTGAACTGCAGGGATATAGCGTCAATGGTAATAGTAATGCGGAAGGCAGATCAGCCGGTGAGGTCTCCTCTGTTGCCATCGATCATCATCCAGAGGACCAAGCTTCACTGCTCAGCAACACTGAGGGAGCCACTGTGGACAATACCCCAGCTGGAGCCATTGCAAATTTCACAGATGATGAAGAAATGAAAAGCATTGATATAGAATCTTCATTGACTCTGGGAGCTTTAACTCAATCAGAGTTTCATGGTTGCTGTACCTGACCATCGGTGATACTGAGTAAAAGCCAGTTCTCTCAGCTAGAAAACCATCTCTGAATCATTCTGTTGAGGGAATGCAGGCTTGGCTGGCTGACAAATCAGCTCAAGTGAAGAAAGGACGGAAAAAAGTCAAGTCGCTTCAGATACCAGGAACATCATTGAACACTTGGCTGTTCGCATGAGGAGCTGGAAGGCAATAGTTCAAGAGAAGATCCGCAGGCGGCTGGGAGGAGGACCGTCAAATTAAACTCATCAGAGGCTCAGACTGGAATGGCGAAATGCCAAACAGGTAAGTTATCGTGAATTTACCTCCTTTTAGAGTACTTATATAACTATTGTAAATTGATTCTATTTGAGGAATGTTGCCTGAGTATGGAATATTGGCAAGTTTGGTGGGGTTTTTCCCGTTGGCTTTTTGCGTGAGACCCAGATTGGTATTCACAGGAATATCCCGGATGAAGTGTAAGCTGAAGCAGAAATAGGGTGACTAACGTCAGCTAAATAATCAGGTGAGAAAGAAGTTGAATGTAGAAAATTTAGAGGGGAATTGATAATAGAAATAAGAAGGGTCAAGCGAAAATATGAGAAGAAACTGGCAGCTAAATTCTCATGGAATCCAAAGACCGTCTCTGGGCATGTGAATAGGAAGAGGTAGAGTGGAGCGATTTGTATCAAATAGGGGATTAATGCATGAAAAACATAACAACATAAGAACTAGGAGCAGGAGTAGGCCATCTGGCCCCTCGAGCCTGCTCCGCCATTCAATTAGATCATGGCTGATCTTTTGTGGACTCAGCTCCACTTTCCGGCCCGAACACCATAACCCTTAATCCCTTTATTCTTCAAAAAACTATCTATCTTTACCTTAAAAACATGTAATGAAGGAGCCTCAACTGCTTTACTGGGCAAGGAATTCCATAGATTCACAACCCTTTGGGTGAAGAAGTTCCTCCTAAACTCAGTTTTAAATCTACTTCCCCTTATTTTGAGGCTATGTCCCATAGTTCTGCTGTCACCCGCCAGTGGAAACAACCTGCCCGCATCTATCCTATCTATTCCCTTCATAATTTTAAATGTTTCTATAAGATCCCCCCTCATCCTTCTAAATTCCAACGAGTACAGTCCCAGTCTACTCAACCTCTCCTCATAATCCAACCCCTTCAGCTCTGGGATTAACCTAGTGAATCTCCTCTGCACACCCTCCAGCGCCAGTACGTCCTTTCTCAAGTAAGGAGACCAAAACTGAACACAATACTCCAGGTTTGGCCGCACTAACACCTTATACAATTGCAACATAACCTCCCTAGTCTTAAACTCCATCCCTCTAGCAATGAAGGACAAAATTCCATTTGCCTTCTTAATCACCTGTTGCACTTGTAAACCAACCTTCTGTGACTCATGCACTAGCACACCCAAGTCTCTCTGAACAGCGGCATGCTTTACTATTTTATCGTTTAAATAATAATCCCATTTGCTGTTATTCCTACCAAAATTGATAACCTCACATTTGTCAACATTGTATTCCATTGTCAACATTGTCGACATGGCTGAGGTACTAAATGGGTGCTTTACATCGGTCTTGAGCAAGGAAGAAGATGCTGTCGAAACCATAGTGGAAGAGGAGGCTCTTAAGACACTAGATGAGCTTAAAGTTGTTGGAGGAGATATTTGACAGACTGGTTGCACAAAAGTTGTTAAATTACCAGGATGCACGAGCAATGAGTTTCCAAAGTTCCTTGGATTTGGGAACCATCCTATCAGATTGGAAGTTTGCAAATGGTAGACTGTTATTCAGATGAGTAATCAGTGCTCCAGGAGGCCAGGCAGCCTAACATCATACAGACATATGGACACGTGAATTAGGAGCAGCAGGAGGCCATTGAGCCCCTCCAGCTTGTTCTGCCATTCAATAAGATCATGGCTGATCTGATTGTAACTGTGTTGTTTCTTGTGTCTTAATAAAGCTCGTAGTCTCAAAGGTGGAGAAGATGCTTTATTGTGAATTAGTTCTGTCTTCAGAGCTTAACTTACAGCTACCTCAAAGTGCTGCCTGCTTGTCCTGCTCCCATGTTCTCCCTTCTGTGAAGTGTGTCCTCACTTCCTGTCCCTGTGTATTTTTCGCTCTCCCGTGCTCCCTCTAGTGCTTGCTCAGTTGTATTGCATCTACTCAGATCTACAATCACCACAGTAACCATTTTCTGGAGGACAAAAGCTCACTTTGTTCATGCTTTTAGTTTTCAAATATCTGTAGAAGCTGATACTAAAGGTTTTTAGATTTCTGGCTAATTTTCTCTTTTCTTCTAATCTTTTCCTCCTTATTTTCACCCTTGTAGGATGCGATCTAATGGAATTTGTTCTAAATGTGAGAGTGAGCGGGAATTAGCCGGTGTTTCATGACGGACGACCCAGTGGGACCCTCAACGGTATCTCACATTAATTAGGCCAATTAATGATGCCCCACGGGCTTCATGTCGCAACTGACTGTCCGCCAACTGATTCGCCAGAAAGGTTGGCATCCAGTGCCGCAAGATGCTCATTAACTCCATGGGTCGCAGGGGTGATTTAGCAGCTGCCCCCGGCACTGCTCCCCGGCTGACCCCCTTTCTCCCCCACAGCCCTGTGGTTGGCACTGCAACCCCCCCGAGCACAATACCACACCTGTGCTCCAATGCACCCTAGCACCCACCTGTGCACCCTACCCTTCATCAGCAGTGGTGCCAATGCCTGTCCCCGCCCTAGCCCCCGCATACCCCGCAGCCGGCGATGCATGAAGGCTGCAGCTCACAATGCCCTCTCTCTGTGCCCACAGGAAAAGTTGGCCTATAATAGGCGGGAAAGGGCCCAGATGTTCAATGATGTTGATTTGAGGGTAACTTTGTAGCATAATGGTTAGCACAGTTGCTTCACAGCTCCAGGGTCCCAAGTCTGATTCCCGGCTGATCATGCTGAGTCTGCATGATCCCCCCCCCCGTGTCTGCGTGTGTTTCCTTCGGGAGCTCCGAATTCCTCCCACAGTCCAAAGATGTGCACGTTCGGTAGATTGGCCATGCTAAATTGCTCTTCATGTCCAAAAAGGTTAGGTGGGTGACTGGGTTATGGGGTTAGGGTGTGGGCTTAAGTATGGTGATTTTTTCAAGGCCCGGCGTAGACTTGATGGGCTGAATGGCCCCTTTCTGCACTGTAAATCTTTTGATCTATCATCTTGTGGATTTAGTAAAGAAACATTACAATTCTAGGCTGTCCATAATCCTGCAGCATTACTGATTCAACACAGCAGGGAGGAACCCTGGGAAATCCATGACAGAATTCCTGTCACGATGAAGGACACTGGCCAAATACTGCAAGTTTGCCCCACCCATGACCCAGATGCTACATGATTCATGTGGGATTTATAATGTCACAATACAGAACAAATAGTTGGAAGATCCAACCCTAAACCTTAAAAACGGCGAGAGAATTAGCACTATTCCTGGAGAACTACAAAGAAAGAGGCCAAGAACTCCAAGTAATGATGGACACTAACATTCTCAGCTTGGGGGGGGGGGGGGGGGGGGGGGACGACGCAATCCCTCTACCAATAAAAGCTAACACACCGTACACCTTCTTAACAACCCTATCAACCTGGCTGGCAACTTTCAGGGATCTATGTACATGGACACCGAGATCTCTCTGCTCATCACACTACCAAGAATCTTACCATTAGCCCAGTACTCTGTCTTCCTGTTACTCCTTCCAAAATGAATCACCTCACACTTTTCTGCATTGAACTCCATTTGCCACCTCTCTGCCCAGCTCTGCAGCTTATCTATGTCCCTCTGTAATTTGTAACATCCTTCCACACTGTCCACAATTCCACCGACTTTAGTGTCATCTGCAAATTTACTCAGCCAACCTTCTACGCCCTCCTCCAGGTCATTTATAAAAATGACAAACAGTAGTGGCCCCATAACAGATCCTTGTGATACACCGCTAGTAAATGAACTCCAGGCTGAACATTTCTCATAAACCACCACCCTTTGTCTTCTTCCAGCTAAATCACACTGAATCCCATGCCTCTGTATTTTCTGCAATAGCCTACCATGGGGAACCTTATCAAATGCTTCACTGAAATCCATATACACCACATCAACTGCTTTACCCTGACAGGTGGCAAATGGGTACAGAGGAGATTTACAAGGATGTTGCCAGGTATGGAGGGAAGATCATATGAGGAAAGGCTGAAGGACTTGAGGCTGTTTTCATTAGAGAGAAGAAGGTTAAGAGGTGACTTAATTGAGGCATACAAGATGATCAGAGGATTAGATAGGGTGGACATTGAGAGCTTTTTTCCTCGGGATGGTGATGTCCAGCACGAGGGGACATAGCTTTAAATTGAGGGGAGATAGATACAGGACAGATGTCAGAGGTAGGTTCTTTACTCAGAGAGTAGTAAGGGCGTGGAATGCCCTGCCTGCAACAGTAGTGGACTCGCCAACACTAAACGCATTCAAATGGTCATTGGATAGGCATATGGACGATAAGGGAATAGTGTAGACTGACTTTAGAGGGGTTTCACAGGACGGCGCAACATCGAGGGCCGAAGGGCCTGTACTGCGCTGTAATGTTTTTTTAGTGTTCAATTCTGGTCGCCACACTACCAGATTTATTCTCAATCCGCTGAAATTGGCCCCAAGTGTTTTTATATTCTAGATTATTTATTATTCTTTTTCAGATTTTATCTAATTCTTATATGTTCTTGTTTTTACTGTTCCCTGAATGTTGCAGAGACCAGCAGGAATCATAAAGAGCAGCGAGAGCAGCGATTGCTAGATCAGTAGGGGTGGATAACGGAGCAGCAAGCATGAGACCAGCAGCGCGGATAAACGGGTGGTGACAGCAGCGAGATGGAGACTAAGATCATCAGAGACCTGGCCCGATGCTTCAGAGAAAACGCACCACAGTCACTGAATGGAGACGCTCCACCTAAATGGATTGTTTGCGCAAATTCAACTTGTGTTTCATCCAATTTCTTGATCTTGATACAGTTGTATAGGGACTAATTTAAAATGTTTACTGATATAATATGCCTTTGTTCATAGATATGCAATGTGTAAAATAGAAATCTTAATGTTATGTATTTAATTAAGTTTACTTTTTAATTAGTGATGTGAGCATCAATTCACGTGACACGTGGTTTAGAAGCGAACAGTGGTTTTAATCGTCTTACAACAGAGCCTGCCTGTGAGAAGATGAACTCCAGATGAACTGGCAGGCAGGCTCTCAGCATCAACTTTATACTTCCGGTTAGGGGGAGGAGCCGTGGGTGGAGCCAAGGTGGAGCCCAGTACAAACTCCCGTACACTCCCAGTGCATCTCCTCCTAGTGGCAGAGCAGCGCAACTGCTTGTGTGCCGAGCTTACAGAGACATGGTACAACATATGTAATACAGTGTGAATTACGCTACTGTGATTCACCACAATTAGGTTTACTTTTTCGTTTATACTTAATTTAATTGATCGAGCTTTTATTAGGAGTGTTGATATTAAATTTAATGTTTACAAATTTAACCCTACAAGCCGCGTTGTTTTGTGATGATTGGTGTGAACGTTTCTTCCAGCACCAATCACACACTCACAGAGAGAGAAAAATGAGAGAGTGAGAGAGAGAGTGAGAGCAAGGGAGCAAGACTCAAGGCTTCAGGCCCTGTGAACAGAACACACTGCTCACAGCCTGAATCACAGTGTCCGCTCCCTCATGGCCTCTGTTTCAGTGCCCGCTCTGCTCAAAGTCTGGCCCAATGTCAACTACTCTGCTCACAGACTCAGACTCTGTGAATGCTCCGGTCACTGCCTCAGCCTGTCACCACTCGGTTCAGGGCAACGGCCTCTGTGGCTGCATTGCTCCCATTCCCCCATCCCATTACAGAGCCACTCACAGCCTTGGCCTCTGTCACTACACTATTTGGGGCACTGTATCTAATCCCCTCATCGTCTTATAAGCCTCTATTAAGTTGCCTCTAATCCTCCTCCGCTCCAAAGAGAAAAGCCCTAGCTTCCTCAACCTTTCCTCATAAGACCTATCCTGCAAACCAGACAGCATCCTGGTAAATCTCCTTTGCACCCTTTCCAATGCTTCCACATCCTTCCTATAATGAGGTGACCAGAACTGCACACAATATTCCAAATGTGGTCCACCAGGGTCATGTATAGTTGCAGCATAACCCCGCGGCTCTTAAACTCAAGCTGTCATAATATACACTAGTATATCATGGTGCAGACACACACACTGATGGACATACAATAGGACCAATCAACATGCATAACACCGCAGCCAATCACCAGTTAGAGCACACTCACTATAAAGACAGAGGACATCAGTTTTCCCGCTCATTCGGGATGCAGCCTTTCAGAAGTACAAGAGCTTATAGTTTACAGCACAGACCCTCACCATATGCTGAGTGATTAGACTGGTTAGGGAAGGCACAGATCTTTAGTTACTCTAACATCGTGTTAACCCACAGTAAGAGTATGTTCAACAGTTTATAGTTTAATAAAATAGTGTTGTACTATTTTAAGTGTTGGTGGTCTGTATGTGTTCCACGGATCCAGAGCACCCAACACAACATGGTACCAGTAATTGAGGGATGTTAGAACTTCTTAGACCTACCTGCAAGTGATCTGCCTTCCACCAGCACTCAGCCATCCTGCAACATGGACAGCGTCCGCCCGCCACCGCCGCTCCGCATCACCGGCAACCTAGGGTCCAACTGGAAGAACTTCAAACAACGCTTCCAGCTCTACCTTGAAGCCACAGACCTGGAAGCTGCTTCAGACACCAGGAAAATTGCTCTCTTCCTCTCCACAGCCAGGGACCATTCCATCCACATCTTCAATTCTCTCACCTTCGCTGATGGTGAAGATAAATCTAAATTTAAGACGGTCCTCCTCAAATTTGACTCACTGCAACGTCGAAGTGAATGAAAGTTTCGAGCGCTATGTCTTCCAATAGCGTTTGCAGGGTAAGGATGAACCTTTCCAGTCCTTTCTCACCCACCTCCGCATCCTTGTGCTGTCCTGTAACTACGGGTCCACCTCCGACTCCATGATATGCGACAAGATCATTTTTGGTGTTCAGTTGGACCCCCTACGGCAGCAGCTCCTCAAGGTCAAGCAGCTCACCCCAGCGATTGCCATCGAGACCAGCATGCTCCATGAACACGTTGATGCACGATCAATGACTACTAAAGCGAGGTTGTAGTCCAACTGAAGGTTTTAATAAGCTGGATGTTTCCCCCAGCAGTTCAGGTACAGAAAGGAAGCTGCTGGGGCGGCACGGGCTCTTATACCCCGCCTTGCAGGGCGGAGCTACCATACAGGCTCGACCAATGGAAAGCATACATTATCTACTAATGGTGTTGCAGCATTACTAGGTACCGCAATACCTCTACACAGACAACCACATTCACCCCCTGTTAAAAAAGAGTCCGGCGGTGGTGGTGGCTTGGTATTACAACATGGTAACGAGGTAGAAGTTATGGTTATGGAGGTACCGTAATACCTCCGTACAGCGTTTTGCCTGATTATCGTAACTATTTACAATTTTACAATTAACTATATAGACGTAAAAATGAAGCAATCAGTCGATCGGGGGCCCTGATCGTCCTCTGTGATCGTCGAAGCTTCGGTGGTGACGCCGGTGGAGGGTCGGGCGTCTGTGACTCCGGGAGTGTGGTTTCGATCTCTGTGGCAGCTTCAACACCCCTAGACAACGCTGGTGGGGGAGCAGATTGACCTGGGAAGGGAGCGTCTGCGGGGTGCGTCGGTGGGCGGGGGGGGCGGGGTGCGTCAGTGGGCGGGGGGGCCTAGACGGGGCCGGCGGAAAGAACTGATCCTCCTGGGAAGGGGCGGCTGTAAGGTGCACCGGTGGGAAGGGGGGTGGGACTGGTGGCGGGGGTGTGCGCGGGGATCCGGCGGGTGCCAAGTCATAAGGGAGACCGTGTCTTGTCGGCCGTCGGGGTACGCCACGTAGGCGTACTGGGGGTTAGCGTGGAGAAGATGGACCCTCTCGACCAACGGGTCTGACTTGTGCGCCCGCACGTGTTTTCGGAGCAGGATGGGTCCGGGAGCTCCCAGCCAGGTCGGGAGCGAGGTCCCAGAGGAGGACTTCCTGGGGAAGACAAGGAGACGTTCGTGAGGTGTTTGGTTGGTCGTGGTGCAGAGCAGTGACCGGATGGAGTGGAGGGCATCTGGGAGGACTTCCTGCCAGCGGGAGACTGGGAGATTTCTGGACCGTAGGGCCAGTAGGACGGTCTTCCAAACCGTTCCGTTCTCCCTCTCTACCTGTCCGTTACCCCGGTGGTTGTAACTAGTCGTCCTGCTCGAGGCAATGCCCTTGCTGAGCAGGAATTGACGCAGTTCGTCGCTCATAAAGGAGGACCTCTATCACTACGCATGTAAGCGGGGAACCCGAACAGTGTAAAGATGCTATGGAGGGCTTTGATGACAGTGGTTGCGGTCATGTTGGGGCAGGGGATGGCGAATGGGAATCGGGAGTATTCGACAATCACGTTCAGGAAGTACGTGTTGCGGTCGGTGGAGGGAAGGGGACCTTTGAAGTCCATGCTGAGGCGTTCAAAGGGACAGGAAGCCTTTATCAGGTACGCTTTCTCTGGCCGGTAGAAGTGCGGCTTGCACTCCGTGCAGATTTGGCAATTCCTGGTGGCTGTCCTGACCTCCTCGATGGAGTAGGGCAGGTTGCGGGTCTTGGCAAAATGGAAGAAGGGAGCGACCCCAGGGTGGCAGAGATCCTAGTGGAGGGCTCGGAGGCGGTCCACTTGTGCGTTGGCATATGTACCGCGGGACAGGGCATCTGGAGGCTCATTTAGCTTCCCGGGACGATACAAGATCTTGTAGTTATAGGTGGAGAGTTCGATCCTCCACTGCAAGATCTTATCGCTTTTTACCTTGCACCGCTGTGCATTATCGAACATAAAGGCGACCGACCGTTGGTCAGTGAGGAGAGTGAATCTCCTGCCGGCCAGGTAATGCCTCAAATGTCGCACAGCTTCTAGAACAAGAACAAAGAAAATTACAGCACAGGAACAGGACCTTCGGCCCTCCCAGCCTGCGCCGATCCAGATCCTTTATCTAAACCTGTCTCCTATTTTCCAAGGTCTACTTCCCTCTGTTGCCGCCCGTTCATATACCTGTCCAGATGCCTCTTAAATGATGCTATCGTGCCCGCCTCTACCACCTCCGCTGGTAAAGCGTTCCAGGCACCCACCACCCTCTGCATAAAAAACTTTCCACACACATCTCCCTTAAACTTTCCCCCTCTCACCTTGAAATCATGACCCCTTGTAACTGACACCCCCACTCTTGGAAAAAGCTTGTTGCTATCCACCCTGTCCATACCTTTCATAATTTTGTATACCTCAATCCAACCTTTCTTCATAGCTAGCACCCTCCATACCAGGCAACATCCTGGTGAACCTCCTCTGCACCCTCGCCAAAGCATCCACATCCTTCTGGTAATGTGGCGACCAGAAATGCACGCAGTATTCCAAATGTGGCCTAACAAAAGTCCTATACAACTGTAACATGATCTGCCTACTCTTGTACTCAATACCCCGTCCGATGAAGGCAAGCATGCTGTATGCCTTCTTGACCACTCTACCAACCTGCGTTGCCACCTTCAGGGTACAATGGACCTGAACTCCCAGATCTCTCTGTACATCAATTTTCCCCAGGACACTTCCATTGACCATATAGTCTGCTCTTGAATTTGATCTTCCAAAATGCATCACCTCACATTTGCCTGGATTGAACTCTATCTGCCATTTCTCTGCCCAACTCTCCAATCTATCTATATTTTGTTGTATTCTCTGACAGTCCTCCTCGCTATCTGCAACTCCACCAATCTTAGTATCATATGCAAACTTGCTAATCAGACCACCTATACCTTCCTCTAGGTCATTTATGTAGATCACAAACAACAGTGGTCCGAGCACGGATCCCTGTGGAACACCACTAGTCACCCTTCTCCATTTTGAGATACTCCCTTCCACCACTACTCTCTGTCTCCTGTTGCCCAGCCAGCTCTTTATCCAATAAGCTAGTACACCCTGAACCCCATACGACTTCACTTTTGCCATCAACCTGCCATGGGAAACCTTATCAAACGCCTTACTAAAGTCCATGTATATGACATCTACAGCCCTTCCCTCATCAATTAACTTTGTCACTTCCTCAAAGAATTCTATCAGGTTTGTAAGACATGACCTTCCTTGCACAAAACCATGCTGCCTATCACTGATAAGTCTATTTTCTTCCAGATGTGAATCGATCCTATCCCTCAGTATCTTCTCCAACAGTTTGCCTACCACTGACGTCAAGCTCACAGGTCTCTAATTCCCTGGTTATCCCTGCTACCCTTCTTAAACAAAGGGACAACATTAGCAATTCTCCAGTCCTCCGGGACCTCATCTCTGCTCAAGGATGCTGCAAAGATACCTGTTAAGGCCCCAGCTATTTCGACCCTCGCTTCCCTCAGTAACCTGGGATAGATCCCATCCGGTCCTGGGGACTTGTCCACCTTAATGTCTTTTAGAATACCCAAAACTTCCCCTTTCCATATGACAACTTGACCTAGAGTATTTAAACATCCATCCCTAGTCTCAACATCCGTCTTGTCCCTCTCCTTTGTGAATACCGTTGCAAAGTACTCATTAAGAATCTCACCCATTTCCTCTGAGTCCACGCATAAATTCCCTCTCTTGTCTTTCACTGGGCCAATCCTTTCCCTAGTTACCCTCTTGCTCGTTACATACGAATAAAAGGCTTTGGGGATTTCCTTAACCCTGTTAGCCAAAGATATTTCATGACCCCTTTTAGCCCTTTTTATTGCGCGTTTGAGATTCGTCCTACTTTCCCGATATTCCTCCAAAGCTTCATCAGTTTTGAGTCGCCTCGATCTTACATATGCTTCCTTTTTCATCTTAGCTAGTCGCACAATTTCACCCGTCATCCATGGTTCCATAATCTTGCCATTTCTCTCTCATTTTCACAGGAACATGTCTGTCCTGCACACTAATCAACCTTTCCTTAAAAGACTCCAACATTTCAAATGTGGATTTACACTTAAACAGCTGCTCCCAATCGATATTCCCTAGCTCCTGCCGAATTTTGTTATACTCTGCCTTTCCCCAATTTAGCACTCTTCCTTTCTGACCACTCTTGTCCTTGTCCATGAGTATTCTAAAACTTACGGAATTGTGATCGCTATTCCCAAAGTAATCACCGACTGAAACATCAACCACCTGGCCGGGATCATTCCCCAATACCAGGTCCAGTATGGCCCCTTCCCGAGTTGGACTATTTAAATACTGCTCTAAAAAACTCTCCTGGATGCTCCTTACAAACTCTGCTCCATCTACACCTCCAACACTACACGAATCCCATTCAATGTTGGGGAAGTTAAAATCTCCCATCACAACCACCCTATTGCTCCTACATTTTTCTATAATCTGTCTGCATATTTGTACCTCTACTTCATGCTCACTTTTGGGACGGTATGGGACAATTGGGCGCAGCCAATTTGGCGCGGCCGTTTGGGCGCAGACAACAGAATTTTTTTTAGATTTTGTGGCTAGTAAATTGTTGCAAGTAAATTGTTGCAAGATTCAGTATCATTCGAAGGAACGACTTAAAAGCAAGCTTAAAACTGTAAATTAAAAGATGAGCTTTAAAAAGTTTTTAAACTAACTTTATTGTAAATTAAAAACCTTAAATTAGTTAATTTAGTTAAAAACCTTAAATTAGTTCATTTAGTTTAGTTCATTTGGTAATTATGAGCAAGGCTCCTCAAGTACTCGATAGCATCCATGTTTTCAAATTTAAGAACAGTTTCATGTATTCTTTTATCTGCACCTCTATACTTTTTTAGTTTTTGTGGCGGTTCATGGCCGGCTAGTAACCTTTCATAATATGCATCTCTACCTTTCTGTACTTTACGCAGGCCATCAATTTGTTTCCATATGGTGGGATGATGCATGCCAAGTTCGTATTTCAATCGACGGTGGGCTGCCTCCGCATTATTGTTTGTGCGGTCTTCCCCGTTTAATGTTCTCTGATAAAGGTTCCAAATCTCAGGGCGAAATAAAGGTGTTCGTCAACCATTTCCTCGTCTGTTCAGATGACCAACATATGTATCTTCAAACCAGTTGAGTAAATCTTGAAGCTCTTGCGGCAGTTGGGTCGCTAAAGCATCCAGATATTCATCGATCTTGTTCAAAGGTACAAAGGCAATGGCAATAATCATTTTAGCTTCTAACGCGAAATCTGGATCAGTGTTATACAAACTACGGAACCCCATACTAGCTAGATGTTTTTGCATATTTTGAGCTAAATGAAAAAAACATCCTTTTATTTGAACATCAGGGAATATGTCTTTCATAGCACTGTGCGCAGCTTCTTCATAATCACAGACGATTGAACTGGGTTTCAAGTTGGGTTCGATTTCTTTCAATAATGCGAACATTCTCGCATATGTGGTGCGTTGCTTGTTGGGCAAAAGAACATAAACCGTAGGAGTAACTCCTCCGTGTTTTTTTTACCATAATTACATAAATCTGAGAAAAGAGGCTGGGAGCAATACTGAATGTGCCATCTGCAAACCACATATCAGATGTCAATAAGTGCTGTAGCCAGCTCTGTCTTCCGAAGATTAATATCCGGTCGTGACCTGGTTCGCTATCACAAAGTAAAAAATTTTCTTCCACTCCTGGTTGAGGGACATATATCCTGTAGCATTCTGGCACAATCAATTGTTGTAAATCACTTGGATTGGTGGGGGCGTTCAATACATAATTACGCTTTCTGCTTATCATTCTCCTCAAAGCAGATATATTAGGAATGGCTGGTAGACTAGCTTGGGATATGTCTGTCAAACATTCATTAACCACTACAGTCGGTGCCTCAAGGGTTTCCTGTGCTCTCTTTTTTATTTTAGTTTTTACGAGTGCAACCTCTACTTGTGCAGCAGAAGCATCATCCGAATGGCTGTTCTGCTGCCTCACCACGTTTGCAGCTTTAGTATGGAGCCGTGCTTTGCACCGGTCTTTTTGCTCACAACGCCAAAATTTCACTTCGCTGTCACCTTTGCTTGTTTTGTCAAAGACATAAAGGAATCCGTTATGAACAAATTTTTCTTTACCACGTTTCGTTGATACTTCCTCAGCCATCATGTGGGTATGCGAATTGGTTTAGTTAAAAAAATATATAAAAAGATGGTGATAGAATGAAACACTTGTGACAGCGGACCCGCACCAGCAGCCAACTCAACTGAGGCTAATTTACAAATAAAGAAATGTTATTATGGCCAAAACATCCGGCGCCAAAACAGCCGGCGCCAAAACGGCTGCCGCCAAAACGGCCGCGCCACAACGGCCACGCCCAAATGGCTGCGCCAAAACGTACCTAACCCCTTTTGGGAGGCCTGTAGTAAAGTCCCAACAATGTTACTGCACCCTTCCTATTTCTTAGCTCCACCCATATTGCCTCAGTGCTCGAATCCTCTATCGTGCCCTCCTTAATCACAGCTGTGATATCATCTCTGACGAGTAATGCAACTCCTCCACCCCTTCTACCTCCCTCTCTATCCCTCCTGAAGCATCTATACCCTGGGATATTCAGTTGCCAGTCCTGCCCTTCCCTCAACCAAGTCTCAGTAATACCAATAACATCATATTCCCAGGTACTGATCCAAACCCTAAGTTCATCTGCCTTACCTGCTACACTTTTCGCATTAAAACAAATGCACGACAGACCACCTGTCCCTTTGCATTCATCACCTCTTCCCTGTCGACTCTGCTCCTTAGTCACATGGAGTTTATTATCTCGTACCTTACCGGCTTTAGTTGCTGCTTCTTTACTGACCTCTAACTTCCTAATCTGCTTCCCATCTGGTTCCCATGGCCTGGGCCTCCTTTTCGACTGAGGAGTGGCGGATTTTGGAGGCATGGAGGGTACGTGAGATGAAGGCCACGGGTCTGCCTGCTTGGTTGAGGGTGGCCGCCAGACCTACGTCAGACGCGTCGCTCTCGACTTGGAAGGGGAGGGACTCATCGATAGCGTGCATCGTAGCCTTTGCAATGTCTGCTTTGATGCGGCTGAAGGCCTGGCGGGCCTGTATCGACAGGGGAGAAACTGTGGATTGGATCAGAGGACGGGACCTGTCTGCATAATTGGGGACCCACTGTGAGTAGTAAGAAAAAAAACCTAGGCAGCGCTTGAGGGCCTTGGAGCAGTGAGGGAGGGGAAACTCCATAAGGGGGCGCATGCATTCAGGGTCAAGGCCTATAACTCCATTTTGCACTACGTAGCAGAGGATGGCTAGGCGGTCGGTGCTAAACACGCATTTATCCTTGTTATACATAAGGTTAAAGATTTTCGTGGTCTGGAGAAATTTTCGGAGGTTGGTGTCGTGGTCCTGCTGGTCATGGCCGCAGGTGGTGACATTATCGAGATACGGGAATGATGCCCGTAAGCCGTATCGGTCAACCATTCAGTCCATCTCTCATTGGAAGACCGAGACCCCGTTAGTGACACCGAAGGGAACCCTTAAAAAGTGGTAGAGCCGTCCATCTGCCTCGAAGGCAGTGTACTTGCGGTCACTCGTGCGGACGGGGAGCTGGTGGTAGGCGGACTTAAGGTCCACCGTGGAGAAGACCTTGTATTGCGCGATCCTATTTACCAGGTTGGATAAACGGGGGAAAGGGTACGCATCCAGCTGCGTAAACCTGTTGATGGTCTGACTGTAGTCGATGACCATCCTATGATTCTCCCCGGTCTTTACCACCACTACTTGAGCTATCCAGAGACTGTTGCGAGCTTCAATGACTCCCTCCCTCAGTAGCCGTTGGACCTCTGACCTAATAAAGGTCCAGTCCTGGACACTGTACCGTCTGCTCCTGGTGGCGACGTGTTTGCAATCCAGGGTAAGGTTCGCAAACAGGGAAGGCGGATAGACCTTGAGGGTCACGAGGCTGCAGACAGTGAGAGGGGGTATAGGGCCGCCGAATTTGAAAGTTAGACTTTGTAGGTTGCACTGGAAGTCTAACCCTAAGAGTGTGGCCAGGCAGAGGTGAGGAAGGACGGAGAGCCGCTAATTTTTGAACTCCCTTCCCTGGATCGTGAGATTTGCTGCACAGAACCCCTTTATCTCTACTGAGTAAGAACAGAAGGCCAGGGTGATCCAGGGAGATGGATGGGGGGAGAACAGCGCCTTACTGTTTCAGGGTGTATGAAGCTCTCCGTGCTCCCAGAGTCGATTAAGCAGGACGTTCCGTGTCCGTTGATTAGCACCGTTGTTGTAGCAGTTGAGAGTGTTCGAGGCCGAGACTGGTCCAGGTTCACCGAGGCTAATCGTGGCAGCAGCTGGGTGTCCTTGTCGGGCGGTGTGTGGCCATCTGCACCGAGGTCCTGGGAGTCCAAGATGGCGGCGCCCACTGGTCGCACGTGGCTGTGGGTGCACAAAATAGCGGCACCCATCCATCACACGCGGCATCAGCGGAACAAGATGGCGGCGCCCGGAGGCCACACGTGGCCCTGGAGGAGGAAGATGACGGCGTTCGCTGGCCGCACGGGGCCCGTGGAGAAGGTTGTAGTGGCGGTCCGCATTCGCTTCCGGAGACCGCAGAGATAGCCCAGGCCTGGCGTACTGCCACGAAGTGACCCTTTTTGCCGCACCCTTTACAGATGGACGAACGGGCTAGGCAGCGCTATCAGGGGTGTTTGGCTTGCCCACAAAAATAGCAGCGGGGCCCCCCCGGGGTTGCAGGGACGTCTTGCAGCGCAAGAATGTGGGGGGATGTGGGATGCCTCGGAGTCGGCTGCAGAGGGATTCCACGCTGCCCAGGAGGCTGCTGCGCGGTCGGGGGCGTAGGCGCGGGTGTTTCGGGAGGCCACATCCAGGGAGCCGGCAAGGGCCCGTGCCTCCTTGAGGCCTAGAGTTTCTTTCTCCAGCAAACACTGGCGGATTTGAGAGGACAGCATACCCGCAACGAAAGCATCCCGAACAGTTCAGTGTGGGCGTTTGGTGAAACATGTGAGCAGCTGCAGTTTCTCCCCAACACTAGGAGCGCATGGTAGAATTCTTCCAGTGACTCGCCAGGAATTTGTCGCCTCTTTGCTAGTAGATGCCGGGCGTAGACCTGATTCACAGGGCGAATGTAATGTCCTTTCAGCAACTCCATCACGGTTTCGAAGTCGTCCGCGTCCTCGATGAAGGTGTAGACTTCTGGGCTCACCCTCGAGTGCAAGATCTGCAGTTTCTGTTCTGTTGTGGGTGTGTTTTCTGCCGTTCCGAGGTAGACGTTGAAGCACGCCAGCCAGTGCTTGAAAGTCGCCGCCGAGTTTACTGTGTGGGGGCTAAGTTGCAGACACTCCGGCTTGATTCAGAGCTCCATTCTTTAAATCTAGCTTATTAAATTGATGCACGATCAATGACTACTAAAGCGACCCCATTCGCCAGCAGCTCCTCAAGGTCAAGCAGCTCACCCTAGCGATTGCAATCGAGACCTGCATGCTCCATGAACACGCTGATGCAATATCAATGACTACTAAAGCGAGGTTCTAGTCCAACTGAAGGCTTTAATTAGCTAGATGTTTCCCCCCGCAGCTCAGGGACAGAAAGGAAGCTGTTGGGGCGGCACGGGCTCTTATACCCCACCTTGCAGGGCGGAGCTACCGTAGAGGCTCGACCAATGGAAAGCATACATTATCTACCAATGGTGTTCCAGCATTACTAGGCACCGTAATACCTCTACACAGACCACCACACACGCCACTAGTCGGTATTCCCATAACCAAGTAGCTGCAACGGCGCGGCAAGCTCCCCAGCAGAACGGGTCCAAGCAATCAAACAACTCCAGGGCCTCAGCATGGATTTTGCGTGCTTTTCGCGGACTCCTGCACTTGGGTGCGCCAAACGAGGCGACGGCGATGAACGTAATACGCAGGTGCGCACCACGCATGATCGCACCGCGCATGTGCGGTGGCGCAACGAACTCACTGACGCAACGGCATGCGGCAATTGTGGCTCCGCCCATTTAAAGCGGCAGTGTCCTGCTAAATCCCGACGATGCCTGCAATGTGGCAAACTTGGCCACTATGCTGCTTTCTGCAGATCAACTCAGCTTGCTAGCTTTCGTCGCTCCAGCCAGCCTCGCAGGGATGAAACATGTGAGCAGGCCATTCAACCCACAGTCACCGAGGCTGATCCAGACCTGTCCCCTGATTTTGACACGGAGGACCCGAAGCTTCCTTTTCAAGTCGGCCTCATAACGAAGAACAGGATGACTCTGAAGCACAGAATCAAACCTCCACCGATACACAGCATTGATCCGGATGATGCGTGGTGTGCCACCCTTAAGGTCAACGGGTCGCAAATACGATTCCGCCTGGACACAGTGCCTCCGCCAATCTCATTGCGCCGTCTGACCTCCAAAGGCTTCGTGTCAAACCAGCCATCCTGCCATCAGCATGCCAACTACTAGATTACAATGGCAATGCTATTGCTGCCAGCGGCTCATGCCAACTGGAAGTGATGCACCGATCACACAAAGCCATCTTGCCGTTTGAAATCGTAGGTTCCTGAAAGCCTCCCTGCTTGGCACGCAGGCATGCAAGCAGTTGAATCTAGTTCAGAGGGTTCACTCTCTCTCTCTCCTGCTGATGCGTCTGCCTTTCCGGACACTGACTTCAGGGCTCAACTCGACGCCATTATCAACCAGTACCACAACGTCTTCGAGGGCATGGGCACGTTCCCGTACACGTACAAGATTTTATTAAAGCTGAATGCCACGCCTGTGGTACATGCACCTCGCAGTGTCCCATCGGCTCTTATGGACCGCCTCAAGCAGCAGCTGCAAGACCTCCAGGACCAAGGAGTGATCTCCAGGGTCACGGAACCAACCGACGGGTTCAGTTTCATGGTATGTGTAAAGAAGCCTTCCGGCGAATTAAGAATTTTCATCGATCCCAAGGATCTTAATCGCAATATCATGAGGGAGCACTATCCAATTCCCAAGCGCGAAGAGCTCACATGTGAAATGGCTCACGCCAAGCTCTTTACCAAGTTCGATGCCTCAAAAGGATTCTGGGCAAATCCAGCTAGATGAATCTAGCAGAAAGCTATGCACGTTCAATACCCCCTTTGGAAGATATTGCTACAACTGAATGCCATTTGGGATCATCTCGGCGTCCAAGGTGTTTCATAGGATCATGAAACAAATGATGGAAGGGATTGAAGGTGTTCGCGTCTATGATCATCTGGTCCACCACCCCGTTGGAACACGTTAATCACCTCCAGCGCGTCTTCAGACGCGTACATGAACATGGCCTCCGCCTCAACAGGGAAAAATGCTCTTTCGGTCAGACAGATATCAAGTTCCTAGGGGACCACATCTCCCAATTGGGTGTGCAGCCGGATGCGGACAAGGTAGCTCCCATCACAGCTATGAGAACGCCAGAAGACAAGAAGGCGGTCCTCCGGTTTTTTAGAATGGTGAATTTTTTAGGAAAGTTCATCCCTAACCTTGCCTCTCATACCACGGCTCTCAGGAACCTGGTCAGGAACACGACAGACTTCCAGGGGCTCCCTGCCCAGAGTGAGACTGGAGGGGACTCGAGGCTAAACTAACCACGGCCCCGGTCCTGGCTTTCTTTGATCCGGCAAAGGAGACCAAAATTTTGACAGATGCCAGTCAGTCCAGCATTGGAGCCGTGCTCTTGCAACGTGATGAGGCCTCGTCATGGGCCCCCGTTGCGTATGCGTCGCGGGCGATGACCCCCACGGAGCACCGCTATGCGCAGATAGAAAAGAATAGAAAAGGAGAAGGCCTGGGCCTTCTGACCGGTGTTGTGAAATTTCATGATTATGTTTATGGGCTTCCCCAATTCACCGTCGGGACCGACCAACGCCCGCTGGTCTTGAACGACATGACGCCTCGCCTCCAGCGTATTCTGCTCAAGCTCCGGCGATACGATTTCCAGCTGGTAACCAGCCCAGGCAAGGACCTAATTGTTGCGGATGCTCTCTCCAGATCAGTCAACACTCCATATGACCCAGAGGGGTTGTCTGCCAGGTTATACAAGGGCCATCTGGGCGTGGGGAAGAGTCGCCGACGGGCCCATGAGGCTGTGTACTGGCCCGAAATCAATGACGACATTGCCAATGCAGTGCTCAATTGCCCCACCTGTCAGCGTTTTCAGCCGGCCCAACCACGAGAGACACTGCGGCCCCATAAGTTGGTCACGTCACCTTGGACGAAGGTGGGCATCATCCTGATCGTGGATTACTTTTCAAACTACCCGGAGGTGATACAGTTGCATGACCTCACATGACCTCACTTCATCCGCAGTCATTCTGGCATGCAAAGAAACATTGCTCGGCACGGCATCCCACTCACGGTGATGTCGGACAATGGCCCCTGCTTCACCAGCCAGGAATGGTGCCGCTTTGCCCAGCGGTACAATTTTGCCCATGTGACGTCCAGTCTCCTGTAACCTCAGTCCAATGGCAAAGTGAAGAAGGGAGTTCACATCGTCAAGATGGTCCTATGCAAGGCTGCCGATGCCGGGTCTATCTTGCCTTGCTGGCCTATCGCTCTGCCCCGCTGTCCACTGGTCTGTCGCTCTGCCCCGCTGTCCACTGGTCTGTCGCTCTGCCCCGCTGTCCGCTGGTCTATCGCTCTGCCCCGCTGTCCACTGGTTTATCGCTCTGCCCCGCTGTCCACTGGTCTGTCGCCTGCCCAGTTATTAATGAGTCGAACCCTGAGAACGACGGTGCCGTCCATCCATGTACCAAATCTCGGCCATCTTCCGGTTCCTCCCGAAATGCAGATGTCTCGTGTGCAGCACAAGGCGACACATGATTCCCATGCTGCTGATCTCCCCGCTCTCACTCCAGACGACAATGTTCACGTCCATCTCCCGGATGGTGGCTGGTCTGCAACCGCTGTTGTTCTTAGTCAGGTGGCACCCCCGCTCGTTTCTGGTTCGGCTATCAGATGGCTCCATTCTGCTTCGCAATCGGCGTGACCTTCGCCTCGTTCCTCGCTCGCCACGTGATCCTCCGGTGCTGCCTCGCTCCCCTGCTGACCCTGCCACGGACTATGCAGAGCTTCCTGTCACTCTGCCTCCTCCCAACTTGAGGCGGCCAACCAGAATTTGTCGCCCACCTCAGAGACTGAATTTATGAACTTTACAAATTTATGGACTCTCTGAGTTGTTTCGTTGCCTTGTTTGATCGTTTTCCTGGTTTGTATATAATGTTGTTCTCGTTCCTCTTGTTGCATACTGCTTCTCTGCATCAGGCACTTTCCCTTGTATATAGCTTAGTTTTCATGTACGTAGTCCTGTAAATATGTCTTCGCACCCCACACGTAGTTAGGAACATTATCAACACACACTATTTATTGCCACAAACATACATTTTTTTTTAAAGAGGGGGGATGTCATAATATACACCAGTATATCATGGTGCAGACACACACACGAATGGACATACAGGAGGACCAATCAACATGCATAACACCGCAGCCAATCACCAGTTAGAGCACACTCACTATAAAGACAGAGGGCATCAGTTTCCCGCTCATTCGGGATGCAGCCTTTCAGAAGTACAAGAGCTTATAGTTTACAGCACAGATTCTCTCTCTGTTCCTCCACATTCCTCAGAACCCTGCCATTGACCCTGTAATCCGCATTCAATTTTTTTCTACCAAAATGAATCACCTCGCACTTATCAGGGTTAAACTCCATCTGCCATTTTACGGCCCAGCTCTGCATCCTACCAATGTCTCTTTGCAGCCTACAACAGCCCTCCACCTCATCCACTACTCCACCAATCTTGGTGCCATCAGCAAATTTACTGACCCACCCTTCAGCCCCCTCCAAGTCATTGATAAAAATCACAAATAGTAGAGGACCCAGCACTGATCTCTGTGGTACACCGCTGGTAACTGGTCTCCAGTCTGAAAATTTTCCATCCACCACCACCCTCTGTCTTCTATGTGATCACCAGTTACTTATCTAATTGGCCAAATTTCCCTCTATCCCACACCTCCTTACTTTCTTCATGAGCCGACCATGGGGAACCTTATCAAATGCCTCACCAAAGGGTGTAGGCCTTGGTTTGGCAGTAACAGCGGATCTGGCCCATGGGACGGAGGCTGATGACCATGCGTTCTGTGATGTGTTCCGATGCTCTGCATGTTTGACAACTTCTTACTCCTGCCAAAGGTGGCACTACCCACCGTCCACCTGAGTGATCCCTGCATGTGAGGTGGCCATTCCTTCACACCGTCCCACCGAACCCCTGGGGTGGCTGAGGTGGGGGGGGGGGGGACAATGAGTGCTGTCTCTACTGGGGTTTGTGGCCCCATTTCCCTCCTCGCCCAGCACCACTCCCAACCCCAGCGACCCCACTGCATCCAGCTCAGCCATCCCTCAAATCTCTGTGCCAGAGCACCGAGGCAGGTTGTAACATAGTGAACATGTGTATATTGTAAACATATATATACAGGTTCGTGCTCGAGCTGCTGTCGCTATCTTATGTGCTGCACCCGTGCTAATCTAACTGGTGTCTACCTTTCTGGCCTTATGGGCCCTAATACTACGTCTAGGTGGATCCCCAGGCAGTACAGCAGGACTGGAGGCAGCCTGCTGCGATTCCCACCCTGTGACCTGGGACCCCTTGGTGGCCATCTTTTGGGGTGAGTTGGCCTGGATGGGCTCGGCTGCTCCTGGGGTGTCACAGGTGGCGTGGTGCCATCCTGTTCTGCCCACTGCCCATGTGATGCACCAGGGACAGGGGTGGGGGGGGGGCTAAGGCGCTGAGGTGTCCGACACCTCTCCTGCGGGAGTCACGCACAGGCCCAATAACATTCTACACCCTCAGGTACCTGATGGCCCCCCGGCTACTCCATGGGACGGGGGTGTACGCGGAGCTAACCACTGAGGATCCCCCACCATTTGGCGCTGCCAGTCCTGGAGGCCCGCTCTCATCTCGCCTCAGGTCTCCATATCTTGACGATGGAGTACAGGGAATGGACAACCTTCCACGGGGACTGTGCCACATCACGCTGTGACTGTGCCATTACCTTCCTTGGGGACTGCGCCACATCACGCTGTGACTGTGCCACCACCTTCCTTGGGGACTGTGCCACATTACGCTGTGACTGTGGCATTACCTTCCTTGGGGACTGCGCCACATCATGCTGTGACTGTGCCACCACCTTCCTTGGGGACTGTGCCACATCACGCTGTGACTGCCACCACCTTTTTCTTTTAAGCGCATTTTATTACAAATTTGTATCAAGACAGGTTACAGCAAGTAAACACCCCAGGAAACATACTTGCCAACATCAACTATACAGTTTGTACATATTTTTCTCCTTTTCCAAACCCTTTCCCCATCAGTCACCTCCGCGAACCCCCCTGCGACGAACAGCTCCTCAAACACGGTCACAAGCATCCCCGACCATTTCTCAAACTCACCCGCTGACCCCTTAACTCATACTTTAATTTCTCTAAGCACAAGAATCCATACAGGTCACCCAACCATGCCGCTACCCACGATGGCAATGCCGACCGCCACTCCAGCAAATTTCGGCGTCATCCAATCAGAGAGGCGAAGGCCATGACATCAGCCTTCCTCCTCTCTATGAACTCCGGCTTCTCTGAAACCCCAAATATCACCACCAAAGGGTCCTGGTCCACCCCCTCCTCCACTATCCTGGCTAAGACAGGGAACACTCCCACCCAGAACCTTCCCAAATTTTTGCAACCCCAAAACATGTGCGCGTGATTCGCTGGCCCCTGCCCACACCTCTCACACTCATCTGCTATCCCCTGAAAGAACCCACTCATTCTCTCCTGAGTCATATGCACCCTGTGCACCACCTTAAACTGTGTAAGGCGCATCCTTGCACAAGAGGAGGTCCCATTTACCCTTCGTCGTGTCTCACTCCATATTCTCCAATTGATCTCCATTCCCAACTCCTCTTCCCATTTCTGCTTGATCGTCACCACCCGCTCGCCTCCATTCTCCCCCAGCCATTTATATTTATTCCCCACATTATCCCCCCCTTCCACATCCAGAAGCAACAGTCACTCCAGCAGGGTATATTCCAGCAATTTAGGGAACCCCTTCCAGACCTTTCATGCAAAGTCCCTAACCTGCAGATACCTGAACTCACTACCCCTCAACAGCTTTACCCTCTCCCTCAGCTCCTCCAGACTGGTGAACCCTCCCTCCAAATACAAATCCCTCACCTTGACCAGCCCCACTTCCCTCCACCTCCTGTATACACTATCCATCCCCCACCCCAGCTCAAACTCATGATTCTCGCACAGCGGCATTAACACCGACATCCCTTCCACCCTAAAATGCCTCCTCAGCTGATTCCATATCTTCACCGTGGACTGGGCTCCCTGAATACCTACTCGGAGCCATTGACAATGCTACCGTCACCATAGCCCTCAAACTAGACCCTTGACAAGCTCAACATCTGAAAGCAGCAGCTGCTGAAGGGCAGTGTCCTGGCACACATCTCCTCTGACATCATTTTGTGATGTCCTTTGGCAGTACACTCTTCGGGGTGTGTGATTGATTTGCTTCAATACCTGTCAGACAGATAATTCACATTAACTTACAGGAGGCTTCCACATAGCAACTAAGGCATTAAACTCTGTTAAACTATTTGAAATAATCACTGAGGTTTCTAAGGATGAACATTACATCAGGGAGACTCGTAAGCATAAAATACACTGCAATATCCAAATGTACTTCAACTCTGAATCAGCTGGGAGGACAGGCCTTGAAGGAGTCAATAGCATCAGTTTCAAGGCCATGATCATCTGAAACCAACTCCACTGAGCAGCCTATATGCTTCAGATGTTAGAGTCCTGACTGCCAAAGCAAATCTTCTTCACCCAGCTTCAGGAAGGATCCCAAACAAGATGGGGACGAAGGAAGCTCTTCAAAGACATCTTGTAGGCTTAGCTCAAGGAGTGGAACATAGACGTCAACCTTTGCTCAGAGGTTACCTCCTTTTCCGACAAAGGAATACCTGTGACATCCAAGGTCCGATGCCACATTTTGGAAACTCCGGCCAAGATGCGGCTTTCGGATTGGGCTCATCAACCATGCAAGGACCCGCAGAGCCCTTGGCCACTAATACGGGGTATCTTAGGTGGACAATCATGGGAAGAAGGCTGGGCAATGCAGCTTCTGGAAACCTGGAAGCGGTTAAGCAAGTTTTACAAGAAAGGAGATTCAACTAGCATTTGAAATATAGCAATGGTCAGCTCCTTAGGACGCAAACAAGACAGCTGTTCAAGGACCTATCTTCAAACGATGCCAGTAGGTGTGGAGAAGGAGTAGTGTCAGCACCAGTTAGGCCTTTAAATTCCTAATACCTTGCAGTCACACTCAGGAGATGTCTGTATCTAAGTCACAAGTGCTCTAATTTGGCACACTGAAGCTTATTATTGTCATCAGAGGGCAGCATCAAGAGCAGTGTAGGAAGGCAAGAATTTTAAACAAATGCACCGTCCCAAGAGGTCCTCACCGAGTTGTCTGCATTGCAGTTTGTGTTCTTCGAGAAAATGTATTATCATTCCTAAGTAGGCATGGAGGTACAAAAAGAAAAAAATATGGTTGCTGAAAATCTCAAATATAACAGAAAGTGTTGCTAATATTCAGGAAGTCATGCCTAATGCATCATCAATGGAGAGAGAAACAGGCTGTTTCAGGTTGGTGACCTTTCAATGATCCTCATAGCAGTGTTGATGTACCCACACCACATGGGCTGCAGCAGTTCAAGGAGGCAGCTCACCACCACCGCCTCAATGGCAATTAATGATAAGCAATAAATGTTGGACCAGCCAGCAATGCCAACAGCCTATGAATTAATAAAAAACATGGTGATCTTCTGTTCCTCTTGCCTGAGGTCCTGCCTTACCTGCAGGGTATTTCCAATGCTTACTGTTTTTATACAGGATTGGAGATTGCTTTGTTTAATGTTATGTTGATCTGCGACCACAAGAAAGGAGTAGCGCTTATTACTGGATGGAGTAGATGGAGTGCTCTTTCGGAGGGTTGGTGCAGGCTTGATGGGCCGAATGGCCTCCTTGTGTGTTGCAGGGATTCTATGATACTCATTCCTCATAAACTGGAGGAAACCTTTAGTGAGTAACGAGCATTTTAGATCAAACCTTTGGGGCTCCAAACCGATGATTCCAAAAGTTGAAAGGCTGGGGAGTAACTTGCAATATACCCTGGAGAAATTGAGCAGAATCCTTATCACTTCCACAACACAGCAGAGGACAGAGACATCTCCAAGCAGTTTGTTGAAGGAGATCAACTGCTTCTACAGATGATGAACTACGGTGATGATTCTGAACCAGCTGAAGGAAGGAATCTTTGTGAGAATGGTCCATCAGGATTTAATTGACCAATTCTTCTTTTGAGGCCTACGCACAGGGATTTCAATTACTCTCTGTATTGATTGCCTCAGGTGATTTGTTCTTTTTGCTTTTGTTATTTATTGTTTTACCTCTTTCTTTGTTTATTGCTGGACACATTTAAGCAAGGACAAGGAAAAAAAAATTAAAGGGTCAAGCGGTGTTGAAGTAAATAGCTCCTGTGTGACGGTAGCACTGGCCCAGGACTCCTGTTGTGCTAAATGTTCTACAATTGTACAAAAATATACTGATAAGTTTTCCGTTTTTAGAGAGTACTTCTGTTAATGTTCTATCATCCATATAAGGAATGTGTTGGCCTTGATCTCCCTCAGAATATTTAATATATCATTACAACATTCTGTGACTGACACAGTGGGCGGGATTCTCTCAGCCAGCGTACAGCCAGAGAATAGGCGTTCACGTTGGAAAGGCCTGTGACGCCGTTCCAACGTTCCAACCCCATTTTGCGATTCTCCACTGCCCCGAAAACCACGTGACCGCGGCTTGCGCTGCACGGCCCGGAGAATCGCGGGAGAAAGCCCGAAGAGCAATTCTCTGGGCCCCCAATGATGCTGCGCCGCGGGTGGTCGAAGTCCCGACGGCGTGGGATACTCTGATCCTGAGGCTATGTGTTGACGCCGTCATAAACCCCGTCGTGTTTCCCTACGGCGTCAACTTGGCCTCAGGAGCAGCAACTCTGGCCCCTACTGGGGGCCAGCATGACACTGGAGCGACCCACGCCGCTCCAGCTGCAGATCCCGGCATCAGATAGGCGCCACAGGACTGCGCATGCAGAGTGGGACCGGCACGATCTCCGCGCATGCGCGGTGCCTCCCTTCTCCACGTCGGCCCCAACACAACATGATGTAGGGGCTACAGGGGCCGGCGCGGAACAAAGGAGGCCCCTAGCCCGAGAGGTCGGCCCGCCGATCGGTGGGACCTGATCGCGGGCCAGGCCCCAGTGGAGGCCCCTACCCCCCCCCCCCCCACCCCCCCGGGGTTGGACCCCCCTCCCTCCCGAACAGGCCGCCCCCAGAACCTTCCATGCCGAGGTCCCGCCGGGTAAGACCAGGTTAGAATGGCGCCGGCGGGACTCAGCTTTTTGGTACAGCCACTTGGCCCATTCCGGGCGGAGAATCGCCGGATGGCCGTGCCGACGCCAATGGCGGTGATTCTCCGCTCTCCGGAGAATCGCGTCCCGGCATCGGGGCAGCGTGGAGCAATTTGCGCCAGTCACGGCGATTCTCCGGCCCAGCCCTGGGTTGAGAGAATCCCACCCCCTGTTTCAGGAATGGTGTGGCCTTTCAAATTGTGTCTCTCGCTATCTGGTAGCCATGGCAACAGCGGATCTACTAGTCATTATCTTCAACCTGATATTGAGACATATTCCAATTGTTTATATTGAACAGTTTCATTTTATGAAGGCCATCCAGTCCTGCAATATTCATGCCATCCTGCTTTATGCAGTTACAGACTGTTCTGTCTGGTTCACTGTTACATTTACCTTTGATCGATTTGTGGCCATTTGCTGCCAGAAGCTGAAAACCAAGCATTGCACTGAGAAAAGGGCAGCAGTGATTCTGGGAACAGTGAGTGTGCTGAGCTGTTTAAAGATCACTTTCTGGTATTTTATGTTGGTAAATCAATAGTCGTTGATGAACAGCCCTTGGTTTTGCTTGATGGCAATCATAGTTATGGGATTCTGATGTTTGGGCAAAAACTTAGTTTTTACATAACATTATGACATCTCTGGTTCCATTTGTCCTGATTCTGCTGCTCAATGTTTTCACCATCAGATACATTTTAGTGAAAAGCAGAGCACGCAGGAGACTCCGAGCTCACAGCAGTACGGAGAGTCCAGAAGACCCAGGCCTTCAGTGAAGTTAAACGAGTTGGAAGAGTCGGATGGCTTGATCCCCCACAGTTGAGAGGAGAAGCGCAATCTTTCTGGTATCAGGCGCACCCTCGTGGTCTGAGGCTTCGATGTACAGCAGAAACCTTTGCTTGAAAGTCCGCCAGTTGGAACTTAGATTGCTGGAGGCGGCAGCTGTTGAGGAGCCTCGATCTGCTCCATGGTGCCGGGATACATTTGCTGGTCGTCATGGAACAGATTGAGGTAAACCACCTAGGGATAGCAGTCTACTGGTACCATGTCGTGTTCAGCACACTGAGATAACACAGCCTGCAACTGGATGCAGCTATAACTGAAAAATACTCCAGACCTTGAAGTTAGTTCAATCTGATTTTTTGAACCTGTCACACAGTTAACTCTCTGTGAGTTCGACTCTCTGCTAACCTAAGTGTGATTACTCTGTCTGACTGAACCAGACTAGCTCTTGGCTACGTGCTGTAGGTGTTATGTGATATATACACCCAACTTTACTCTGCAGATGTCCCCAGTGGAAAGAAGCGGAGTGTGAGTGCCTCGTGCCTTTTTTAGCGGGAAACCACCCCCAAGTGTTCTGCCTGCTGATTGGTTATGTTCTGTTCTATGTGTTCATTAGCTGCCTGTCTGTATCTCATTATGTGCATGTCTGCATATCATGACAATTTGAATTGCTTCCATTCTATCTTGGGTTAGTTCTCTTTTGCCCTTTGAAATTTTCTGACCTAAATAGATTATTTCATTCTGAGAAATTTGTGCTTTGGCCATGTTGGCTTTATGACCCCTTTGACTCAGATCATAGAATCATGGGGCGCAATTCTCCGCTCTCACGAAAATTCGGAGAATAGCGGGCGGCGTAAATTTTTACGGACACGCTGGTCCGACGCCCTCCCGCTATTCTCCGCCCCCCCCACGCCCGCCTCCCGACACGAATCGCTGCCCGCCGTTTTTTTACGGCGAGCAGCGATTCTCTCCTGGACGATGGGCCGATTTCCAAGGCCTTTACGGCCGTTTTTACAAGCGTAAAACACACCTGCTCTGACCGTTCATAAAAACGGCCGTAAAGTCCCGTTCTCGGGAACCATGGCACCGATTGGCACGGCCGTACCACCGATCGCGGGCAGCGGGTACTTACCCCGCGCACTCTTTCTCCCTCCGCCGCCCCGATGGATCCATCCGCGGGGCTTCTGCGGGGCATACCGGCCCGCGCATGCACGGATTTCACGCACAAGCGTGATGACGTCACCCGCGCATACGCGGGTTGGAGTAGTCCAATCCGCGCATGCGCGGCTGACGTCATCTGACGCATCAGCCGTCGCTAACTCTGGCTAGCGGGCTTAACAAAATTCGTTAAGCCCGCGATGCCGGAGTTCACGGCCGCGTGATACTAGCCCCGACCGGGGAGCTGAATCGGTTCCCGGTCGGGGGGGCGGAGGCTGGCGTCAAACGCGCCCGTTTTTGACGCCAGCTTCCCGAGTTTTCGTAACTCGGGAGAATCGCGCCCATAGAATTTACAGTAAAGAAGGAGGCCATCCGGCCCATTGAGTCTGTACCTGTCCTTGGAAAGAGCATCCTACAGAAGCCCACACCTCCACCCTATCCCCGTAACCCAGTAACCCCACCCCACTTTTTTGGACACTAAGGGAAATTTAGCATAGCCAATCCACCTAACCTGCACATCTTTGGACTGTGGGAGGAAACCGGAGCACCCGGAGGAAACCCACGCAGACACAGGGGGATCGTGCAGACTCGGCACAGACAGTGACCCAAGCCGGCAATTGAACCTGGGACCATGGAGCTGGAAGCAACTGTGCTAACCACTGTGCTACTGTGGTTGCCCACAGTTTATCAACATATCCAAATCCTTTTCATGGTATTCTTCCTTAATAGTGACTAAAAGAATGCCACTACATATTGGATAATGGTAGAGGGCGCCTCAGGTAATTCCCTCAAATGATTTTGTAATGCCACATGGAATACAGTAGGACTGTTGTGAAAACCCGGTGGTAACCTTGTCCAGGTGTACTGTTGCTGCTCAATAGTAAATGCAAACCAAGGTTGCACTTCCTTGGTATTGGTACTGACCAGAAGCCATTAGCCAAATCAATAACCGAGATCCACTCAAGTTATGGCGTCAGAGCATTGAAAATAGTCGAGGGGTCAGCTACAAAAGGAGCTTTTTTATCAAAGCAATGATTTGTTTTTCGGTAATCAACAGTCAAATGCCATGTGCCATTTGTCTTTTTCACAGGCCAAACTGGAATGTTTGAAGAACTGTGTATTTTAATCAATACCCTTTTTTCTTCTAATTGTTTTACAACAGGCAAAATCCCTTCAATTGAGGACAGACTAATAGGGTATTGTTTGGTAAACAGTGGGGCGCTACCAGTGATTTTTTTTTTTTTATAAATTTAGATTACCCAATTATTTTTTCCAATTAAGGGGCAATTTAGCGTGCCCAATCCACCTACTCTGCACATTTTTGGGTTGTGGGGGCGAAACCCACGCAGACACGGGGAGAATGTGCAAACTCCACACGGACAGTGACCCAGAGCCGGGATCGAACCTGGGACCTCAGCGCCGTGAGGCGGTTGTGCTAACCACTAGGCCACCATGCTGCCCTGGGCGCTACCAGTGATGACGCTGGTTCCATATGTAATAATCCACAATCATTTTTATCTTCAGCCCAGATCAGGTGTTCATAAAGCTGATTTTTCCTGAATGTTCTAACTGCCCATGTTACTTTTCCATTTTCAAACCTTTGGGAAGAATTCAGTTGGGATAGAATATCCAAACGCAGAATGGCCTGATCCACTTCACCTACCCGGACTGGAGAAATTAATTCATGAGGATCGAATTCTATTGACATAGGTTTAATTCTTTTAATAGTTACTGGATCCCCCCCCCCCCCTATTCCATGAGCTACAGTCTGTTGGTAATCCAAAGGAAATATACTTTCAAATTCTGACGGAAAACATGTTAACTCTGCTCCAGTATAGAAGAGGCAGTCCACTTCCATACTGTCCACCCTCATTAATACATATAACCCATATCTTCTAAGTTCAAGCAAGGCGTGAAGAGAGATAGGGATGGATATAGAATTTACAGTGCAGAAGGAGGCCATTTGGCCCATCGAGTCTGCACCAGCTCTTGGAAAGAGCACCCTGCCGAAGGTCAACACCTCCACCCTATCCCCATAACCCCATAACCCAGTAACCCCACCCAACACTAAGGGCAATTTTGGACACTAAGGGCAATTTCTCATGGCCAATCCACCTAACCTGCACATCTTTGGACTGTGGGAGGAAACCGGAACACCCGGAGGAAACCCACGCACACACGGGGAGGATGTGCAGACTCCGCACAGACAGTGACCCAAGCCGGAATCGAACCTGGGACGCTGGAGCTGTGAAGCGATTGTGCTATCCACAATGCTACCGTGCTGCCCAATATATCCAATAGTGCAGCTCTACGTTGTGGTGATTTTTTTCTAACGCTTCCCACTCAGCCCAGTCCTCCTCAGAGCGGGGTGGTGGAAATTGTGGATGATCTGTAGATGTGGAATCGGGGGCAGGAGCCGGGTTTGCAGGCATATATTGTTCTTGCCGTTCTTGTAATCTAGCTTGGCATGATCTAGCCCAGTGTCCTTCCTTCCCACAAAAGTGACATTTCCCTCTTCCAATTTTTGATTCTTGAGAAGCATTTGAATTATACATGGCATTTTTTATTGCTTGAACTGCTTCTCCTTTAGGTTGCGCCTCTGTTTGAAAAGCATGGATTTTAGAATCTAAATCTCTATCAATTTGAGCACATCGTGTTACTAATGCCGCATTCATTGTTAGCCCTTGATCCCAATCAGGAAGCACTAATTTCAATGCATTGGACACATCTATTTTTAAACTAGCAAGCAATGCAGACTTTAACGGTTCAAAAGTACTGACACCCCTCGACTCCAGTCCCCGTGGCAACACCATCCCTGAGTGTTCTGCCCACACTTTCATAAATCGCTGTACGTGTTCGGAGATATACTCATATTTTCTTTGTCGACAATCAGTAATTTTAGTCCAATCAGTTCTGGGTGGATTATATTTGATTACCAGCCATCCATCACGCTCTAATTGTTCATCATCCCCTAATGCTGTTTGAATTTCTCTAAAAAGTTGGGCACTTTCTCGTTTGGGGGGTTATTACAGTCAGAACTTGAACTCGACCTAATGGATGGTGATTGTAAATCTGTCTCAATCTCTGGAGCCCCTCCCATGTTGCCATATAGGCAATTCTTTGGACCACCAGTCAATTCTACCTGGGTCAGCAGGTTTATGGACTATATGTTGATTATATTGTGCTCGAATAATTCTTCTGTCCCCTTCTTCAGTGACTGCTTCTACTATCCCAGTTTTATACCACTTTGACTTTTAGGGAGCTAGCCGAACATCTTCTGTTTTTTTAGCTTCAGATCTTTTGTGTCTCTCAAGCACTTCACTCTTGAATGAATTCTATTTCAGAACCATCGGATTCCGATGATCCCATTAAAAAGAGATTTGTAGACATTCCTGATTTTTTTCTTTCTTGGGACAGGATGTCTTAATTCAGGGGCGGTCCCAGTTATTTACTGGCGCATAGGGGCGTGGTTTCTGTGCAAGTGACATACTGTTGCTTTGTGGGTGTGTGAGATTTATTGCAAAGATGTTCTCTTCCATTCAAACATTCTATTGCCTTTCTATTTTGTAACTCTCGGATCGTATTCAAGAGGTTTGCTATCCCTAGTTTGAATCCAGCATTTTCCAACAATAGTTCATCTTTTTCATATCATAACCCATTTTTCACTAAGTTTAGACCATCTATCGTACTTTTAAATCTTGCATTATCTTCTAACATCTCTAAACGCTCAATCTTTGGCAGATGTCTGTTTAATTCTTCACAAATTGCTCGCATATATAAGACCATAAGACCATAAGACATAGGAGTGGAAGTAAGGCCATTCGGCCCATCGAGTCCACTCCGCCATTCAATCATGGCTGATGGGCATTTCAACTCCACCTACCAGCATTCTCCCCGTAGCCCTTAATTCCTCGCGACATCAAGAATTTATCTATCTCTGCCTTGAAGCCATTTAGCGTCCCGGCCTCCACTGCACACCGCGGCAATGAATTCCACAGGCCCACCACTCTCTGGCTGAAGAAATGTCTCCGCATTTCTGTTCTGAATTTACCCCCTCTAATTCTAAGGCTGTGCCCACGGGTCCTCGTCTCCTCGCCTAACGGAAACAGTTTCTTTGCGTCCACCCTTTCTAAGCCATGTATTATCTTGTAAGTTTCTATTAGATCTCCCCTTAACCTTCTAAACTCCAATGAATACAATCCCAGGATCCTCAGCCGTTCATCATATGTTAGACCCGCCATTCCAGGGATCATCCGTGTGAATCTCCGCTGGACATGCTCCAGTGCCAGTATGTCCTTCCTGAGATGTGGGGCCCAAAACTGGACACAGTACTCCAAATGGGGCCTAACCAGAGCCTTATAAAGGCTCAGTAGCACATCGCTGCTTTTATATTCCAACCTTCTTGAGATAAATGACAACATTGCATTCGCTTTCTTAATCACAGATTCAACCTGCATGTTTACCTTTAGGGAATCCTCGACTAGCACTCCCAGATCCCTTTGTACTTTGGCATTATGAATTTTCTCACCGTTTAGAAAGTAGTCTATGCTTGGATTCTTTTTTCCAAAGTGCAAGACCTCACATTTTCTCACGTTGAATTGCATCAGCCATTTCCTGCACCACTCTCCCAAACTGTCTAGATCCTTCTGCAGCCTCCCCACTTCCTCAGCACTACCTGCCTGACCACCTAACTTCGTATCATCGGCAAACTTTGCTAGAATGTCCCCAGTCCCTTCATCCAGATCATTAATATATATGGTGAACAGCTGCGGCCCCAACACTGAACCCTGTGGGACACCGCTGGTCACCGGCTGCCATTCCGAAAAAGAACCTTTTATCCCAACTTTCTGCCTTCTGTCAGACAGCCAATCCTCAACCCATGCCAGTAGCTCACCTCGAACACCATGGGCCCTCACCTTACTCAGCAGCCTCCTGTGTGGCACCTTATCAAAGGCCTTTTGGAAATCCAGATAGACCACATCCACTGGGTTTCCCTGGTCTAACCTACTTGTCACCTCCTCAAAGAATTCTAACAGGTTCGTCAGGCACGACCTCCCCTTACTAAATCCATGTTGACTTGTTCTAATCCGACCCTGCTCTTCCAAGAATTTAGAAATCTCATCCTTAACGATCGATTCTAGAATTTTACCAACAACCGAGGTTAGGCTAATTGGCCTATAATTTTCCATCTTTTGTCTTGATCCTTTCTTGAGCATCTACTCTCTGTTTTTTAATCTCACGGTGATAACTCGTACTCTGAATGTTCTCATTCTTTCTCTGAATCTGACTCATTATAAACAAGCACCAATTTATTTGCTCTTTATCTTTCTTTTTATTTATGAGTTTCCAAGCCATTCGAATATCATCAGGGGGCCATTATCCCTTAGCATGGTGCATTTTTAAAATTCTCTGTTCAATGTTATTGCTGACCTTAGGCAAATCAAGGCATTTTCTCGATAAATTTTCACTGTTTGAAATACAAACAAAGAACAAAGAAAAGTACAGCACAGGAACAGGCCCTTCGGCCCTCCAAGCCTGCGCTGACCATGCTGCCCATCTAAACTAAAATCTTCCACATTTCCGGGGTCCGTATCCCTCTATTCTCATCCTATTCATGTATTTGTCAAGATGTCGCTCAAACGTCACTATCGTCCCTGCTTCCACCACCTCCCCCAGCAGCGAGTTCCAGGCACCCACTACCCTCTGTGTAAAAAACTTGCCTCATACATCTCCTCTAAACCTTGGCCCTCACACCTTAAACCTATGCCCCCTAGTAATTGACCCCTCTACCCTGGGAAAAAGCCTCTGATTATCCACTCGGTCTATGCCCCTCATAATTTTGTAGACCTCGATCAGGCCGCCCCTCAACCCCCATACCAGGCAACATCCTGGTAAATCTCTTCTGCACCCTCTTTAAAGCCTTCACATCTTTCTGGTAGTGTGGCGACCAGAATTGAACACTATACTCAAGTGTGGCCTAACTAAGGTTCTATACAGCTGCAACATGACTTGCCAATTTTTATACTCAATGCCCCGGCCAATGAAGGCAAACATGCCGTATGCTGTCTTGACAACCTTCTCCACCTGTGTTGCCCCTTTCAGTGATCTGTGGATCTGTACACCTAGATCTCTCTGACTTTCAATACTCTTGAGGGTTCTACTGTATATTCCCTACCTGAATTAGACCTTCCAAAATGCAATGCCTCACATTTGTCCGGGTTAAACACCATCTGCCATCTCTCCGCACAAGTCTCAAAACAATCTAAATCATGCTGTATCCTCTAACAGTCCTCATCGCTATCCGCAATTCTCAATTCCACTAACCTTGGGTGAAATTCTCCGACCCCCAGCAGGGTCGGAAAATTGCCTGGGGCCGCCGAAAACCCGGCCCCCGCCACCCGGGAAGTGGCGGCGGCGGGAATCACGCCACTCCGATCGGCGAGACCCCTGCGGTGATTCTCCGGCCCGCGATGGGCCGAAGTCCCGCCGCTGGGAGGCCTCTCCCGACGCCGAGGTTTGAACCACCTCTGGTGGCGGCGGGATCGGTGGGGCCAGCGGGCCCCCGGGGTCCTGGGGGGGGCGGGGGGGCGATCGGACCCCAGGGGGTGCCCCCACGGTGGTCAGGCCCGCGATCGGGGGCCCCCGCTCAGACTCCGGGCCAGTGCCCTGGGTGCACTCTTTCTCTTCCGCTGCCGCCACGGCCTCCGCATGGCGGAAGCGGAAGAGAAACCCACATCGCGCATGCGCCGGTGGTGATGTCAGCGGCAGCTGGCCGCTGACGTCACCGCCGGCGCATGCGCCGACTGGCGAAAGCCTTTCGGCCAGCCCCGCTGCCGGGGGCGCCGGTTTTTTGCGCCAGTCTTCTGGTGCCAACCGCTCCGGCGCGGGGCTGGCCCCCAAAGGTGCAGAGAATTCCCCACCTTTGGGGAGGCCCGACCCCGGAGTGGTTGGCGCCACTCCCCTACGCCGGGACCCCCCGTCACGCCGGGTAGGGGAGAAACCCGCCCCTTGTGTCATCCACAAACTTACTAACAGACCAGTTACATTTTCCTCCAAATCATTTATATATACTACCAACAGCAAAGGTCCCAGCACTGATCCCTGCGGAACACCACTAGTCACAGCCCTCCAATCAGAAAAGCACCCTTCCATTGCTACTCTCTGGCTTCTATGATATGACCGAGCCAGTTCTGTATCCATCTTACCAACTCACCTTTGATCCCGTGTGACTTCACCTTTTGTACCAGTCTGCCATAAAGAACCTTGTCAAAGGCCTTATTGAAGTCCATATAGACAACATCTACTGCCCCATCAAACACCTTTGTGACCTCCTCGAAAAACTCTATCAAGTTAGTGAGACACGACCTCCCCTTTACAAAGCCGTGCTGCCTCTCGCTAATACGTTCACTTGCTTCCAAATCGGAGTAGATCCTGTCTCAAAGAATTCTCTCCAGTAATTTCCCGACCACTGATGTAAGGCTCACTGGCCTGTTGTTCCCTGGGTTATCCTTGTTACTCTTCTTAAACAAAGGAACAATATTGGCCTTTCTCCAGTCCTCCAGGACATTGCTTGAAGACAGTGAGGATCCAATGATTTCTGTCAAGGCCTCAGCAATTTCCTCTCATGCCTCCTTCAGTATTCTGGGGTAGATCCCATCAGGCCCTTGGGACTTATCCACGTTAATATTTTTCAAGACGCCCAACACCTCGTCTTTTTGGATCTCAATGTGACCCAGGCTATCTACACATCCTTCTCCAGACTCAACATCCACCAATTCCTTCTCTTTGGTGAATACTGATGCAAAGTATTCATTTAGTACCTCGCCCATTTCTTCTGGCTCCACACATAGATTCCCTCCCCTGTCCTTCAGTAGACCAACCCTTTCCCTGGCTACCCTCTTGCTTTTTATGTACGTGTAAAAAGTCTTGGGATTTTCCTGAACCCTATTTGCCAATGACTTTTAGCCCGCCTGACTCCTTGCTTAAGTTCCTTCCTACTTTCCTTATATTCCATACAGGCTTTGTCTGTTCCCAACCTTCTAGCCCTGACAAATGCCTCCTTTTTCTTTTTGATAAGGCCTACAATATGTCTCGTTATCCAAGGTTCCCGAAATTTGCCATATTTATCCTTCTTCCTCACAGGAACATGCTGGTCCTGAATTCCTTTCAACTGACATTTGAAAGCCTCCCACATGTCAGATGTTGATTTACCCTCAAACATTCGCCCCCAATCTAGGTTCTTGAGTTCCCACCTAATATTGTTATAATTAGCCTTCCCCAATTTAGCACATTCACCCTAGGACCACTCATATCCTTGTCCACCAGCACTTTAAAACTTATTGAATTGTGGTCACTGTTCCCGAAATGCTTCCCTACTGAAACTTCTACCACCTGGCCGGGCTCATTCCCCAATACCTGGTCCAGTACAGCCCCGCCCCTAGTTGGACTATCTACATATTGTTTTAAGAAGCCCAACTGGATGCTCCTTGGAAACTCTGCACCGTCTAAGCCCCTAGCACTAAGTGAGCCCCAGTCAATATTGGGGAAGTTAAAGTCTCCCATTACAAGAACCCAGTTGCTTTTACTCCTTTCCAACACCTGTTTACCTATCTGTTTCTCTATCTCCCGCTAGCTGTTGGGAGGCCTGTAGTAAACCCCCAACATTGTGATTGCATCCTTCTTATTCCTGATCTCTCAGGTGCCCTCTGAGGTGTCCTCCCGCAGTACAGCTGTGATTTTCTCCCTAACCAGTGGTGCAACTCCTCCACCCTTTTACATCCCTCTCTATCCCGCCTGAAACATCTAAATCCTTGAATGTTTAGCTGCCAATCCTGTCCTTGCCTCAACCAAGTCTCTGTAACGGCAGCAACATCATAGTTCCAAGTACTAATCCAAGCTCTAAGTTCATCTGCCTGTTATACTTCTTGCATGAAAGCATATGCACTTAAGGCCACCAGTCCCACTGTTTTCAGCAACATCTCCCTGTCAGCCCTATTTCCTAGTTCTCCCTCAATTATTTGTTATTGCGATGACTGGGAATCGAACCCGGGTCAACTGCTTGGAAGGCAGCTATGCTCACCACTATACCACCATCGCTCACTGTTTTCCCTCAATTATATTCACCTTCTGACCTATTGCTGGTCCCACCCCCTTGTCATTCTAGTTTCAACCCTTCTGTCTGACACGAGCAAACCTTGCGGCCAGGATTTTTATGCCTCTCCAGTTTAGATGCAACCCATCCTTCTTATACAGGTCACACCTGCCCCGGAAGAGCTCCCAGTGGTCCAAATAACTGAAATCCTCCCTCCTACACCAGCTGTTTAACCCCGTGTTTAGCTGCTCTATCTTCCTATTTCTATCCACACTGGCACGTGGCACAGGGAGTAATCCCAAGATTACAACCCTTGAGGTTGTGTCTTTTAACTTTCTGCCTAGCTCCCTGAACTCCTGCTGCAGGACCTCATCTGCCTTCCTGCCTATGTTGTTAGTACCGATAGGTACAACGGCCTCTGCCTGTTTGCCCCCCCCCCCCCCACCCCTTCAGGATGCCCGCTACCCAATGTCTTCTAAAGAAATCTCTGTTGGATCCTGCGTGCCACCAGAGTTCACCATTTTTCAAAAACACCAGACACATTTGGTTTGTAAAGAAAACTTAAAGAGTCACCAGATTTCTACACGGTCACAGATTTGCCGATATCTTACCTCGCCTCCGTTCTTCCGTGTCCGGTACTCCGGAAAGGTATTCGGTACCTTTTCTTTTATCTTCTCCTCTGCAGGCTCTCTAATCAGTCAAACGGATCACATTCTTAAGAGAATCAACACCGACAATTGCCAATCTCCACACGCAATTCTGCAACTTATCCGCTTCATTCTGGATCACAACGTCTTCACCTTCGACAACAAGTTCTTCATTCAGACACACAGAACAGCCATGGGGACCAAATTCGCACCTCAATATGCCAACATCTTCATGCGCAAGTTCGAACAAGACCTCCTCACCGCACAGGACTTTCAACCAATGTTATACACCAGACACATCGCAGACATTTTTTTCCTTTGGACCCACGACGAAGAATCACTGAAACGACTACACGATGACATCAATCAATTCCATCCCACCATCAGACTCACCATGGACTACTCTGCAGAATCGGTTGCATTCTTGGACACACTCATCTCCATCAAGGTCGGTCACCTCAGCACTTTGCTTTACCGCAAGCCCACGGATAACCTCACAATGCTCCACTTCTCCAGCTTCCATCCTAAACACATTAAAGAAGCCATCCCCTCTGGACAAGCCCTCCGTATACACAGGAGCTGCTCAGACAAGGAGGAATGTAACAGACATCTGCAGACGCTGAAAGATGCCCTCGTATGACTGGGATATGGCGCTCGACTCATTGATCAACAGTTCCAATGCGCTACAGCAAAAAACCATACCAAAGACAAACATGGGACACAACCGACAGAGTACCCTTTGTCATCCAATATTTCCCCGGAGCGGAGAAACTGCGACATCTTCTTCACAGCCTTCAACGCGTCATCGATGAAGATGAACATCTTGCCAAGGTCATCCCTACAACCCCACTACTTGTCTTCAAACAACCGCGCAAACTCAAACAAACCATTGCTTGCACCAAACTACCCAGTCTTCAGAACAACTACCATGACACCACACAACCCTTCCATGGCAATCTCTGCAAGACGTGCCATATCATCGACATGGGTACCACCATTACACGTGAGAACACCGTCTACCAGGTACATACTCGTGTGACTCTGCCAACGTTGTGTGCCTGATACGCTGCAGGAAAGGATGTCCTGAAGCGTGGTACATTGGCAAGACCATGCAGACGCTATGACAACAGATGAACGGACACCACGCGACAATCGCCAGGCAGGAATGTTCCCTTCCAGTTGGGAACACTTCAGCAGTCAAGGGCATTCAGCCTCTGATCTTCGGGTAAGCGTTCTCCAAGGCAGCCTTCAGGATGTGTGACAACGCAGAATCGCTGAGCAGAAAGTTCCGCACACATGAGTACGGCCTTAACCAGGACGTTGGATTCATGTCACATTACATTCACCCCCCAACATCTGGCCTGGACTTGCAAAATCTTACCAACTGCCCTGACTTGAGACAATACACACCTCTTTAGCCTGTGATTATCCCTCTCTCCAGTTGTTCCATCTGAACCTGTAAAGACTTAATTACCTGCAAAGACTTGCATTCAAAGTATCGTCTTGCATCTTTGACTTTGGCTATATATATGTTTCTGGAACCTACCTCTTCATTCACCTGAGACAGGAGCAGTGCTTCGAAAGCTAATGATTTGAAACAAATCTGTTGGACTTTAACCTGGTGTTGTAAGACTTCTTACCGTGCTCACCCCAGTCCAACGCCGGCATCCCCACATCACAGTAAAAATCAGTGACTCCCCTTAAATTATTCCAACTACAGTAATCCTTAATTTCTTAAAACTACCCATGCCAATTAACTCAATCGAGCTGTAGGTTTAATTCTCTGAGTTTTTGTTGTCTCAAGGCCTCTGTCTTTGAAGGTTGGTCTTGCAAGCTGCTTCCTTCTGGTCCGTCATTGAATCTTATCAATTGCCTGTGCATCAAGTCTTCACTGGCGATGGTCTCCGGATGCCTCATTTTCATACCACAAATTGCTCCCTTCCAGAAGCTTCTTAGGCCCTGTAGTTTTAACCTCACCACTGTTCTTAGAATTCCCCCAATACCAAAAAGTGTCAAGATATTATAAATGGTGAGCAGGGGAATCTCTCTCCCTGACTCCTATGTAGACTTAGTTGGGTGCTTTTTTGGTCAAACTAGTGTTTCAAGTTATCCCCCGACATAACCCATATCTTCATAGAAGAATTCTATTTACTTACCACTCAGTAGCTTACACATGGGTCAGGCTTGCTGAGTAAAGTAAAGTAAACTTTCTAAATATAATAATAACCGCTCTTTCAGGTTATCAATTGAAACTTAACTTTATTTTCAAGTTAAAAAGGTAAAAACTACTTTTACAGAAAGGTAAAAAGATCTTTTCTTGTTCGGACCAGTTGCAGACTTTCAAGTCTCTCTTGACAATCAGTTTTCTTTAGCTTTTGGTCTTCTGTTCGCTTCTCTGGGCTGCTCGTCCCATCACTGAGGAAGAAGTATGTTTCTCTGCTCACTTTTCAGAGTTTTTACAGCAATTTTTGCAGTCTGGCTTTTACAAATGACACCCTTCTGGTATTTACGCCTAACAGTTGAAGGTTAGTTTCTTATCGGTTAGAAGCGTGGCACCTTTGCAACAGCGTGGCTTCATTCCACCAGCTCGCCGTTACTTACTTTGAACTTGGCTCGCTTTGCTTGACAGGTAATAAATTTGTCTGTGTGTCAGTCAGTATTCTTTCAGATTTATATCTTTTCTTCATGATTTTTCAGACTCAACTCGGGTCATCTTTAGGTTAGGCTGATGTCATGTTCAGGTTACCCCCTTCGATTCTATCCTTATCTGGCTCGGCCATTTTCTAAAAGCTTTTAACGTCAAAATGGTGTCTGTCATAGTGAAAAAATGAAATTCGCTTATTGTCATGAGTCGGCTTCAATGAAGTTACTGCGAAAAGCCCCTAGTCGCTATATTCTGGTGCCTGTCCGGGGAGGCTGGCACGGGAATCGAACCATGCTGCTGGCCTGCTTGGTCTGCTTTAAAGGCCAGCGATTTAGCTCAGTGAGCTAAACCAGCCCCTAACCTTGTGTAACCTTGTCACCTAGTTTTCTTTATTTGTAAATCAGTCGTCTCATATTATTAGTGATGTCAGCAAGTTTTCACACTTAACAGTTGTTCCTCATCTTAAACTTTAGATTCTGGCTGTTTTTCTTAATTCTTCAATAAAATAATTCATTGCTTAAAGAATTGTGAAATACTGTTCCCTTTCATATAACTGAAGAATTTAAGTTGATCAAATTACTTTTTTAACTTGTAAATCGGAATGAATTGTTCCTATCTGTTCTCTTTCCTGTCTGTGACGTTGTCTGCTTTTCAAACAGGCTGCTGCTGTTAACCCCTTGTGGGACTTCTCCCTTTCATTAAAAGTCTCAGGCATTCTCAGTGTTACTTTCATGTTTCAAATGTCATATTCTTCCGATTTTCCATTACAGCCCTCAGCCAATGACGTCTCGGGGTGAAGGTTGCAATACCAAATGTGTTTTGCTGTTTGCAACTCTGCAAAACACAAGGAACCCACCCCTAGGGTCCATCTCCAGGTATTGCTTGCACGTAACTGATGTGTTGGTTATGCTGGGTCTGCGAGGACTGCGTTTACCATAGCAGTGAGAGAGACAGGCTTCCAACACTTGAAGAAATGCAACTCTATTTTACTGAACTCTTAACTATTAAACATACTTGAACTGTGGGTTGACACTATGCTGAGTTGACTGGAGACCTGCGGCTCACCTGACCAGACTATCCTGCTGGCACATGGTGGATGTTCGAGTCGCTGCTCGCAGGCTCCGACTGTCTCAGAGGCTGCATCCCAAGAGAGCGGGAAAACGAGTGCCCTCTGGCTTTATAGTGGCCGTGTCCTGTCTGGTGATTGGCTGCTATGTTCTGTGTGTTCATTGGTCATCCTGTGTGTCAATCAATGTCTGTCTGTGCACCATCATGTACGTGTGTGTATATTATGACAGTAACTATACTCCGTATATGTTAACGGCGGGAAATCTGGGTCCCAGAAAGTCAAGTTTCATCTGGAAAATCCACAACAATTAATCTGTGTGAATGGGACCGCATATCTCCTGATGTCCTGTTTACAGGGCAGACCCAGACTTGTCCCGATTGTCTGTCTCTGCTCAGTATATTCAATCTTGGCTGTTAAATTCCCATCAGGACTTCCGTGGGCTGACTGTGGCTTGTCTTATTTTCCCAGTACTTTTCCTAAGTTACCAACACTGCGACTTCATGTGCACAACTTTATCACAATGAAAACATTTAAGTTTTCTGATCTGTCTCCCACTGTCATAGGTTTCCTTTTTAACCTCAGGCAAACTCTCCTTAATATCTCCAACTAGACCTCATTTGCCTTGCCCACCTGTGGATTTCTCTTTTACCCAGTTTCTATCCTTCACAGATTGAAATAGATACTGAAAACCAGACCTTGATTTATGAACCAATTCAAAATCATCTGCCATTTTTTCTGCCAGTCCAGCAGTTTTAACCCTTTGCTCTTCCACGTGCGTTCTCACTACTGCAGGAAGGAGCAGTGCTCCGAAAGCTCGTGTTTGAAATAAACCTGTTGGATTTTAACCTGGTATTGTGAGACTTCTCACTGTGCTCACCCCAGTCCAACGCCGGCATCTCCACATCTCACTACTAAGGGAAGTGAATCTTTAAGTTCCTCTAAAATAATCATTTCCTTTATAATCCAATACGTTTAGCCCACGTATAATGCTCTTATCCATCTCCAAAAATTATTTTGTTTAATTCTTACAAATTCTATATGTGCCTGACCTGATTCTTTCCTTAGATTTCTAAACTTCTGTCTCTAGGCTTCTGGCAGTTATTCATAGGTACTTAAGGTGGCTTTTCTTACCTAAACATAATCCCTAGATACCTCTTGTGAACTTGATGCAAACACTTCACCAGCTCTATCTATCAAATTTGTTTGAACCAACAATACCCACATAGTCTATGGCCAATTCAATTCTTTAGCTACTTTCTCAAATAAATTTGAAAAAGGGCTTCTACATCTTTCTCATCAAAGGTTCACAGTGCTTGAGCGTATCTAAACCCGAGACACTACACTTGCAGTGACCCCCACCCTTCCACCTCCTCTAATCTAATGGGTTGAGTGAATATCAGGGAAGCTCTTTCTTTCTTTTTCTTGTTTTATCCGCAAGTTATTGAGAGGGGATGGCAGGGAAGGCAGTGCAATGTTCCTCCTGCAGAATGTTTGAGGTGAGGGACGCCGTCAGTGTCCCTGCTAATTTTACCTGTGGGAGGTGCAACTTTCTCCAGCTCCTCAGAAGCCATTAGGGAACTGGAGCTGGAGTTGGATGAACTTTGGATCATTTGTGAGGCAGGGGTGGTCATAGATAGTAGCTTCAGGGATGTAGTTACTCCGAAGAATCAAGATAGATGGGTGATGGTGAGATGTTCTGGGAGGAAGCAGTCAGTGCAGGGATCCTCTATGGTCGTTCCCCTCAGTAACAAGTATACCACTTTGGATACTGTTGAGGGGGACGACCTACAAGGGGTAAGCCACGGTGAAAGGATCTCCAGCACTGAGTCTGTCCCTGTGGCTCAGAAGGGAAGGAGGGAGAGCAGGAGTGCAATAGTTATTGGGGACTCGATAGTTAGAGGGACAGATAGACGGTTCTGTGGCAACGAAAGAGACTCACGGATGGTATGTTGCCGCCCGGATGCCAGGGTCCGTGACGTCTCAGACCGTGTTTTCAGAATCCTTAAGGAGGAGGGGGAACAGTCACAAGTCGTGGTACACCTCGGTACCAACGACATAGGTAAGAGAAGGGATGGGAATTTAAAACATGAATTTAGGGAGCTAGGGTGGAAGCTGAGAGCCAGGACAAACATGTTGTCATCTCTGGTTTGTTGCCGGTGCCACGTGCTAGTGAGTTGAGGAACAGCGAGAGAGTGCAGATAAACACGTGGCTGCAGGGATGGTGTAGGAGGGAGGGGTTCGGTTACGTGGAGAATTGGAGCACATTCTGGGGAAGGTGGAACCTGTACAGACAGGACGGTTTGCACCTGAACTAGAGGGGCACCAATATCCTGGGAGGGAAATTTGCTACGTCTCTTCAGGGGGCTTTAAACTAATTTGTCAGGAGGATGGGAAAACGAGCTGTCGTCCAGAAGCCAGTGTTGAGAGTAGTGAGGTACTGAGGAGAGTATCAAGGTCGTAGGAGTGTACCGATAGACAGAAAGGTGGGTTGAAGTGTGTCGACTTTAATGCAAGGAGAATTCGGAATAAGGTAGGTGAACTTGGAGCGTGGATTGGTACTTGATACTACGATGCTATGGGCATTACGGAGACATGGTTAGAACAGGGACAGGAATGGTTGTTGGAGGTTCCGGGACATAAATGTTTCAGTAAGAGTAGGGAAGGTGGTAAAAGATGTGGAGGAGTAGCATTGTTAATCAAGGATAGTTTAACGGCTGCAGAAAGGCAGTTCGAGGGGGATCTGCCTACTGACGTAATATGGGCGGAAGTTCAAAATAGGAAAGGAGCGGTCACATTGTTAAGAGTTTTCTATAGGCCCTCAAATAGTAATAGTGATGTGGAGGAAAAAATTGCTAAGCAGGCTATGGATAGGTGTGGAGGTCTCAGGGTAACTTGCACAGGTCAAGGAGTCACAGCCGGAGTGAGCACATCCAGAGTGGGAATTGCAACTTGGTAATTTGGTGCAGTGAGGTAATCAGGTAATCAGGACAGGGAGAGAACTAGAGAGCATCTGAAACCCTGGGTGAGTTCTCCCAGTGAGCCAAAGAAGACACAGCCAGAGGGAGTTTGGGAATTCGAAGCTGGGTGGAGAGGAGGTGCTTTTTAACCCTGGTAAGTGACTGGTAAGTAGTTTTTCTTTCCATTGTCTAATTTATTTATTTTTATTTTGAAATTGTAGCTGTATAAGTTTACCTAAGGTTTAAGACATGGCAGTAGATCCCAAACCCATGTCATGCTCCTCGTGTGCGATGTGGGAGCTCAGGGACACGTCCACTGTCCCTGGCTCTTTGACGTGCAAGAAGTGTGTTCAGTTGCAGCTCCTGTTAGACCGCTTGACGGCTCTGGAGCTGCGGATGGACTCACTTTGGAGCATCCGCGATGCTGAGGAGGTCGTGGATAGCACGTTTAGCGAGTTGGTCACACCGCAGGTGAAAGTTACTGAGGGAGATAGCAAATGGGTGACCAAAAGACAGAGCAAGAGTAGGAAGGCAGTGCAGGTGTCCCCTGCGGTCATCTACCTGCAAAACAGATATACCGCTTTGGATACTGTTGAGGGAGATGGCTCACCAGGGGAAGGCAGCAGCAGCCAGGTTCATGGCACCGTGGCTGGCTCTGCTGCACAGCAGGGCAGGAAGAAAAATGGCAGGGCTATAGTGATAGGGGACTCGATCATATGGGGAATAGACAGGCAGTTCTGTGGACGCAATCGAGACTCCAGGATGGATGTTGCCTCCCTGGTGCAAGGGTCAAGGATGTCTCGGAGCGGCTGCAGGACATTCTGGGGGGGTGGGGGGGGGGGGGGGGGGGGAGGGTGAACAGCCAGCTGTCTTGGTGCACATAGGCACCAACAATATAGGTAAAAAACGGGATGAGGTCCTACAAGCGGAATTCAGGGAGTTAGGAGTTAAACTAAAAAGTAGGACCTCAAAGGTAGTAATCTCAGGATTGCTACCAGTGCCACGAGCTAGCCAGAGTAAGAATGTCAGGATAGGATGAATGAGTGGCTCGAGAGATGGTGCAAGAGGGAGGGATTCAAATTCCTGAGGCATTGGGACCGGTTCTGGGGGAGATGGGACCAGTACAAACCGGATGGTCTGCACCTGGGCAGGACTGGAACTGATGTTAGAGCTGTTGGGGAGGGTTTAAACTAAGGTGGCAGGGGGATGGGAACCGATGCAGGAAGTTGGAAGGTAGTAAAACAGGGACAGAAGCAAAAGGAAGTAAGGGGAAAAGTGCAAGGCAGAGAAGAAATAGTCAAAAATCAAAAAGGGCGACAGTACAAGGTACAGTGACTGAGGGGAGCTCAGTGAATAGGCCCAGTAATACTAAAAGGAATAAAACTGGAGATGTTAAGATTCAAAACAGAGGTAAAAAAAATCAACATAAGTGTACTTTATCTGAATGCTCGTAGTATTCGGAATAAAGTAAATGAGTTGATGGCGCAAATCATCGTGAATGACTATGATTTAGTGGCCATTACTGAAACATGGTTAAAGGATGGTCACGACTGGGAGTTAAATATCCATGGGCATCAAACTATTCGGAAGGACAGAGTGGATGGTAAGTGAGGTGGTGTTGCTCTGTTATTTAAGGATGACATCTGGGCAATAGTAAGGGATGACATCGGTGCTATGGAGGATAAGGTTGAATCCATTTGGCTGCAAATCAGGAATTGTAAGGTGAAAATGTCACTGAGAGGAGTAGTCTATCGGCCACCAAATAGTAACGTTATGGTGGGGCAGGCAATAAACAAAGAAATAACTGATGCATGTAGAAATGGTACAGCAGTTATCATGGGGGATTTTAATCTATATGTCGATTGGTTTAACAGGGTCGATCAAGGCAAACTTGAGGAGGTGTTTATACAATGTATCCACGATAGTTTCCTCGAACAGTGTGTAATGGAACCTACGAGGGAACAAGCGGTCCTAGATCTTGTCCTGTGTAATGAGACAGGATTGATTCATGATCTCATAGTTAGGGATCCTCTCGGAAGGATCAATCACAATATGGTGGAACTTAAAATACAGATGGAGGGTGAGAAGGTAAAATCAAATACTAGTGTTTTGTGTTTAAACAAAGGAGATTACAATGGGATGAGAGAAGAACTAGCTAAGGTAGACTGGGAGCAAAGACTTTATGGTGGAACAGTTGAGGAACAGTGGAGAACATTCCAAGCGATTTTTCACAATGCTCAGCAAAAGATTATACCAACAAAAAGGAAGGACGGTAGAAAGAGGGAAAATCGACCGTAGATATCTAAGGAAATAAGGGAGAGTATCAAATTGAAGGAAAAAGCATATAAAGTGGCAAAAATTGGTGGGAGACTAGAGGACTGGGAAATCTTTAGGAGGCAACAGAAAGCTACTAAAAAAAGCTATAAAGAAGAGTAAGATAGAGTATGAGAGTAAACTTGCTCAGAATATAAAAACAGACAGTAAAAAAAAGTGGGCAGCACGGTAGCATTGTGGATAGCACAATCACTTCACAGGTCCATGGTCCCAGGTTCGATTCCGGCTTGGGTCACTGTCTGTGCGGAGTCTGCACATCCTCCCCGTGTGTGCGTGGGTTTCCTCCGGGTGCTCCGGTTTCCTCCCACAGTCCAAAGATGTGCAGGTTAGGTGGATTGGCCATAATAAATTGCCCTTAGTGTCCAAAATTGCTCTTAGTGTTGTGTGGGGTTACTGGGTTACGGGGATAGAGTGGATGTGTTGACCTTGGGTAGGGTGCTGTTTCCAAGAGCCGGTGTAGACTCAATGGGCCGAATGGCCTCCTTCTGCACTGTAAATTCAATGATAAGGAGGCATTGCGACTGATGACTGGAAAAGTAGTCAAATAAATTGATTTTAAGGTTTGGGTGGCACGGTGGCACAGTGGTTAGCACTGCTGCCTCACAGCACCACAGACCTGGGTTCAATTCCGGCCTTAGGTGACTGTCTTTGTGGAGTTTGCACGTTCTCCCTATGTCTGCGTGGGTTTCGTCCGGGTGCTCCAGTTGACCTTGGGTAGGGGGTACGGTGCTCTTTCCAAGAGCCGGTGCAGACTCGCTGGGCCGAATGGCCTCCTTCTGCACTGTAAATTCTATGTAAAAGTTTTTACAAATATATAAAACAAAATAGAGTGTCTAAGGTAAATATTGGTCCTTTAGAGGATGAAGAGGGAGTTTTAATAGGAGATGCGGAAATGGCTGAGGAACTGAACAGGATCTTTGGGTCGGTCTTCACGGTGGAAGACACAAATAACATGCCAGTGACTGATAGAAATGAGGCTATGACATGTGAGGACCTTGAGAGGATTGTTATCACTAAGGAGGTAGTGATGGGCAAGCTAATGGGGCGAAAGGTAGACAGGTCTCCTGGCCCTGATGGAATGCATCCCAGAGTGCTAAAAGTGATGGCTAGGGAAATTGCAGATGCACTAGTGATGATTTACCAAAATTCACTAGACTCTGGGGTGGTGTCGTGGATTGGAAATGAGCAAAAGTGACACCACTGTTTAAAAAAGGAGGTAGGCAGAGAGCAGGAAATTATAGGCCAGTGAGCTTAACTTCAGTAGTAGGGAAGATGCTGGAATCTATCATCAAGGAAGAAATAGCGAGGCATCTGGATAGAAATTGCCAGTGCAGTAGATAACGGGGTGCCAATGGATGTGGTATATCTGGATTTCCAGAAAGCCTTTGACAAGGTGCCACACAAAAGGTTGCTGCATAATATAAAAATGCATGGCATTAAGGGTAAATTAGTAGCATGGATAGAGGATTGGTTAATTAATAGAAAGCAAAGAGTGGGGATTAATGGGTGTTTCTCTGGTTGGCAATCAGTAGCTAGTGGTGTCCCTCAGGGATCCGTGTTGGGCCCACAATTGTTCACAATTTACATAGATGGTTTGGAGTTGGGGACCAAGGGCAATGTGTCCAAGTTTGCAGATGACACTAAGATGAGTGGAAAAGCGAAAAGTGCAGAAGATACTGGAAGTCTGCAGAGGGATTTGGATTGGTTAAGTGAATGGGCTAGGGTCTGGCAGATGGAATACAATGTTGACAAATGTGAGGTTATCCATTTTGGTAGGAATAACAGCAAACGGGATTGTTATTTAAATGATAAAATATTAAAACATGCTGCTGTGCAGAGAGACCTTGGTGTGCTAGTGCATGAGTCACAGAAAGTTGGTTTACAGGTGCAACAGGGATTAAGAAGGCAAATGGAATTTTGTCCTTCATTGCTAGAGGGATGGAGTTTAAGACTAGGGAGGCTATGCTGCAATTGTATAAGGTGTTAGTGAGGCCACATCTGGAGTATTGTGTTCAGTTTTGGTCTCCTTACTTGAGAAAGGACGTATTGGCACTGGAGGGTGTGCAGAGGAGATTCACTAGGTTAATCCCAGACCTGAAGGGGTTGGATTATGAGGAGAGGTTGAGTAGACTGGGACTGTACTCGTTGGAATTTAGAAGGATGAGGGGGGATCTTATAGAAACATTTAAAATTATGAAGGGAATAGATAGGATAGATGCGGACAGGTTGTTTCCACTGGCGGGTGAAAACAGAACTAGGGGACATAGCCTCAAAATAAAGGGAAGTAGATTTAGGACTGAGTTTAGGAGGAACCTCTTTACCCAAAGGGTTGTGAATCTATGGAATTCCTTGCCCAGTGAAGCAGTTGAGGCTCCTTCATTAAATGTTTTTAAGGTAAAGATAGATAGTTTTTTGAAGAATAAAGGGATTAAGGGTTATGGTGTTCGGGCCGGAAAGTGGAGCTGAGTCCACAAAAGATCAGTCATAATCTCATTGAATGGCGGAGAAGGCTCGAGGGGCCAGATGGCCTACTCCTGCTCCTAGTTCTTATGTTCTTATGTTAGTTGTCATGGGTGAATTTAACTTTCCAAATATTGATTGGAACCTCTGTCGGTCGAACAGTTCGGATGGGGCAGTTTTTGTACAGTGTGTGCAGGAGGGTTTCCTGAGACAATATGTGGATAGGCCGACAAGAGGTGGGGCCATATTGGATTTGGTACTGTATAATGAACTGGGCCAAGTGTTAGATTTGTTTGTGGGAGAGCACTTTGGAGATAGTGACCACAATACGGTGTCTTTCACTATTGCAATGGAGAGGGATAGGACCATACGGCAGGGCAAGGTTTATAATTTGGGGAGGAGTAATTATGATGCGATTAGGCAAGAATTAGGGAGCATTAGATGGGAACAGAAACTGTCAGGGGAAGGCACAAATGAAAAGTGGAGCTTGTTCAAGGAACAAATACTGCATGTCCTTGATAGGTATGTCCCTGTCAGGCAGGGAGGAAATGGCCGTGTGCGGGAACCATGGTTCACAAAAGAGGTTGAATGTCTTGTCAAGAGGAACAAGGAAGCGCATGTAAAGATGAGAAAACAAGGTTCAGTTGGGTCGCTTGAGTCAGCAAGGTAGCAAGGAATGAGCTAAAAAAAAAAGGGCTTAGGAGAGCTAGGAGGGGGCATGAGAAGTCCTTGGCGGGTTGGATCAAGGAAAACCCCAAGGCTTTTTATTCTTATGTGTGAAATAAAGGAATGACGAGGGTGAGGTTAGGGCCGGTCAAGGACAGTAGTGGGAACTTGTGCATGGAGTCAGAAGAGATAGGAGAGGCGTTGAATGAATATTTTTCTTCAGTGTTCACCAGGGAGAGGGGCCATGTTTTTGAGGATGAGAGTGTGACACAGGGGGGTAGGCTGGAGGAAGTAGATGTTCTGAGGGAGAATGTATTGGCAATTTTGAAAAACATTAGGGTCGACAAGTCCCCTGGGACAGATGGGATATATCCGAGGATTCTTTGGGAGGCAAGGGATGAGATTACAGAGCCTTTGACATTGATCTTTTGGTCCTCACTGTCCACTCTAGTGCCAGAGGACTGGAGAGTGGTGAATGTTGTTCCTCTGTTCAAGAAAGGGAATGGGAATGACCCTGGTAATTATAGGCCGGTTAGTCTTACTTTGGTGGTCGGTAAGTTAGTGGACATGATCCTGAGAGATAGGATTTATGACCATTTAGAAAGATGCAGCTTAATCTGGAATAGTCAACACGGATTCGTGAAGGGTAAATCTTGCATCACAAACTTGATTGAATTCTTTGAGGAGGTACCTAAGTGTGTAGATGAAGGTAGAGCAGTTGATGTTGTATACATGGATTGTAGTAAGGCGTTTGATATGGCTCGCCATGGTCGGCTCATGAAGAAAGTAAGGAGATGTGGGATATAGGGAAATTTGGCCAATTGGATAAGTGACTGGCTATCACATAGAAGACAGAGGATGGTGGTGGATGGAAAATTTTTAGACTGGAGACCAATTACCAGCGGTGTACCACAGGGATCAGTGCTGGGTCCTCTGCTATTTGTGATTTTTATCAATGATTTGGAGGAGGGGGCTGAAGGGTGGGTCAGTAAATTTGCTGATGACACCAAGATTGGTGGAGTAGTGGATGAAGTGGAGGGCTGTTGTAGGCAGCAAAGGGACATTGATAGGATGCAGAGCTGGGCTGAAAAATGGCAGATGGAGTTTAACCCTGATAAGTGCGAGGTGATTCATTTTGGTTGGACAAATTTGAATGCGGATTACAGGGTCAACGGCAGGGTTCTGAGGAATGTGGAGGAACAGAGTGATCTTGGGGTTCATGTCCACAGATCTCTGAAGGTTGCCACTCAAGCGGATAGAGCCGTGAAGAAGGCCTATAGTGTGTTAGCGTTTATTAACAGGGGGCTTGAGTTTAAGAGCTATGGGTTTATGCTGCAACTATACATGGCCCTGTTGAGACCACATTTGGAGTATTGTGTGCAGTTCTGTTCACCTCACTATAGGAAGCTTGTGGAAGCATTGGAAAGGGTGCAAAGGACATTTACCAGGATGCTGCCTGGTTTGGAAGATAGGTCTTATGAGGAAAGGTTGAAGGAGCTAGGGCTTTTCTCTTTGGAGCGGAGGAGGATGAGAGGCGACATAATAGACGTTTATAAGATGATGAGGGGGATAGATAGAGTGGACGTTCAGAAACTATTTCCTCGGGTGGATGTAGCTGTTCCAAGGGGGCATAACTATAAGATTCAGGGTGTGAGATATAGGAGGGATGTCCGAAGTAGGTTCTTTACTCAGAGAGTGGTTAGGGTGTGGAATGGACTGCCTGCTGTGATAGTGGAGTTGGACACTTTCGGAACTTTCAAGCGGTTATTGGATAGGCACCAGAATGACAGGGAGTGGGATAGCTTGATCTTGGTTTTGGACAAGGCTCAGCACAACATCGAGGGCCGAAGGGCCTGTTCTGTGTTGTACTGTTCTATATCCTTGCTAGGCCTTTGACCATGAGGTGTTAATCCTTCCTCTAGACTTTTCTCAGCTTCTGCATTTAATTCTTAACATTTGACACTGATTTTCTCTTTCTAGTTCCAGTTTCCGAAGTTCAAATTATCTGCCTTTTTCCAAGTCACTTCTTATTTAAACAGCACACCTGAAAGAGAGTCACTCACTCACTGTCTTTAAGTTCAATATTCCCCAGCCGAGCCACAAACCCCCTATATTATTACGATCCTTGGTCAGACCCAAACATTTGATCGGATAACAGATAGGAACCCCATTTTCTTTTGTAAATTTGTAAAACTGTGAGGAAAGGATAATTCTATCCAGAAGTGATTCTATGCACAAATAGAGATATTGTGTATTAAAACAATCTTTATTATTGACACAGTATTAAACTACCTTAACAGCACAGAAATATATCCTAAAATTACCAGTTAAACAATGCTTAACAATAAAATGAAACACTTCAACTCCCAACTGATACCTCTTTTATCTCCAATCAAGCAAAACCCATCACAGGTCAAAAGCACTTTTAATAAGCGTTAGTAAACACAGGATATCTTGCCACTCTTGTTAGAGACTGCTTGAAAAGAGAGAGACATCCTGTCAGATTAATGTTGAATCTCTGACAGCCTTCTGCATAAGCTGCTGTTTAGCTCACAGCCAAAAATAAACTCAAACTCTGCCTGCTACAGACCTGGCTTCTCCTATGAAGTACATCATCCTGTACCCCCAAGGACGTAAGAGACCAAGCAGCTCAGTGACAAATGTCGCCTCGGAGGCAGTGGCAGCATCAATGAGTGCGAACAGCATGATCAGGAAGTCGCCATCAAATGTAGGAAGGAAATTAAAGACTTCCTATGAACTGCAAGGCTAAGTTATTACCTCTCGTCCCCTGCCAACAGCCCTACCCGACACCCTTCAATTCCCAACACTCTACCATCACCTGCTCCTCCCAATCCACTGGCTGACACCTCACACTCTCCCAACATTCAACCTCCAAGCTTGTTCCTAAGAAACCCCTGGAACTTACCATTGTAACCCCTTGATATCTAAATATAGTGCATATACATGCCACATGGTATAGACCACCCAACACATGAAGTATGCAGCTCACAATGCACTCTCTTTGTCCCCACAGGAGAAGATAACCCATAATAATAAAGGCTAAAAACGGGGGCGGAATTCCAGAGTTGCAAATCTTCACCCCATGGATAGGCTCCTGAAGATCGTGGGGTTACCCAAGGAGTGAGCAGTGACTGACAGCAAGGTTGGCCTGCAGCAGAGAAGTGAGGATCCAGTGCATCTTCCTCTAGATGACCTGTCTCAAGTGAGTTGTTCATGTTCCAGACAATTATCCTTTAATTTCACTGAACCCATATCCATTGTCTTGCCGGATCATGATCTGATGCGACTGTGCCATCCAGAGTCACTGCCCCCCTCCCACTCCCAACCAGATTTGCCACCTGATCTTTCAAGAAGGCACTTGAGGGTTCAGCGACTGTTAAGGTGCTGTCACAATTAACTAGGCTAATTTCTCCTTTGAGATAGCCTTCAGCTGTCAAGCTAGAGCTGATTACAGTCAAAGAGGTCTGAAATGGAATCTGAACACGCAAATATAATGGTAGAAAAGAAGGCAGACTGCAACACTGAATCAACAGAGCCTCATGGAACCTCAGGGGGGTGAAATTGCACTGGGAGAGTTTGGTTGACAGGAAGGATGCAGGTGTGGTTGTCCCTGTTATTACTCTCCACAATATTTAAAGGTGGCTTGAATGCCTCACATCCGCAATGCCCCCCCCCCCACACTCCCCGCCAACTCAAGGGTGACCCCCAACCTGGTCCCCTACAGCCCCCTGAACAACCCCAGCCTCTGAGTGGCCCCCTAAGCACACTGGGCATCAGCAGCTTGCAGGTAAATGCAGAGGCTTACTCACGTCCTTGCTCCCTATTGGTGTCATGGCGCCAGGTTCCCACTTTTGTTGGAGCATTAAACAACGCCGGCATGACTTCTCATTATGGGGGACTGATGACTCGCGGCTGGCCACTGTATTCAACTTTAATCTCGCTACTGAGAGTAAAATGAATGCAAATGAGTTTTGATCAGGTTTGATCCTGAACACGCCATCGGGAGCGGACTGGGAGAATCACAAACTATTCGGCCCTGAAACAAATCCCGTTTCTGGCCTCATTCGCTATTCATTGTGACATGGCGGGATTGGCGCCTTGTGCAAGGTGGCTGGAAATTCACGCCCAATGTCTCGGAGTTTTGAATGGAAAGGCAGGAAACTAAATATTTGGTGGTGACCTCACTTTGGAGGTGGCAGAAATTTTGAAGGGTGATCCTTTGAGTATGGAGACTGGTGGAGTGGAAAGGGAGGACAAAGGGAACACTATCACAGCTCCAGAAGGAAGGGGAAGTGATAAGTACAGAAGTACGGAAAATGGCTCCTACATGGTTGAGGGCCCTGTCAGTCCTGGTGGAGTGGAGGTCGTGTTCATTTCAGAGAAAAGAAGTCCTGTCAGAAGCACTAGGATGCGTCATCAGGACATATACAACTGAGATTGAGAAACTTGGAGAATGGGCCAGAACTCTCAAAGGAGGCAGGAATAAGGAAGTGCAGTCGAGGCAGCTGAGGGTGTCCATTGTCTTGTATTAGGTATTTGTTGACCGCCCATCCCCTAAAAAGACAATTATACAATGGAAGGGAAGATTTGGAGGTGGATCATGTGAAGGTAAAGGTGGAAATTGGAAGTAAAGTCGATGAAGTTTCCCAATTCATGGTGAGAGCAAAAAGTGGCACTGAAGACTGAGGTGGAATTGGAATAAAACATGTTCTACATATCCCACAAAAGGCATAAAAGCAAATTACCGTGGATGCTGGAATCTTAAAACAAAGAGAAAGTGCTGGAAAATCTCAACAGGTCTGACAGCATCTGTAGGGAGAGAAAAGAGCTAATGTTTCGAGTCCAGATAACCCTTTGTCACAGCTTTGACAAAGAGTCATTTGGACTCGAAACATTAGCTCTTTTCAGTCCCTACAGATGCTGCCAGACCTGTTGAGATTTTCCAGCACTTTCTCTTTGGTCCCACAAAAGGCAGATATAGCTAAGGCCTTTGTGTGCACCCATATCAACAATGTTTATTTGGAGCAAGCAAGATGAGTTAAAAGAAAGAAAGAGTTCAGCTCAGTAGAAGAGGGGGTAGTGGATGGAGACTAGTTGGACATCTGTTCAAGGAAGCGGTTCAGAGCCTTCAGGATGTCTTTGTCAGGGATGGATGTGTAGAAGGATTGCCTTCTGTGGTGAAGAGGAGATGGTTAGTTCCACAAGAACCTGCATCCATTATCCCATCATCATGGGAACAGGCATCACCTAAATCCAGTTCTTATGAGAAACAGACTCTAGCCCCATTCTGCCCACATCATGGGGAACATGACCTACCCCCACTGTTCTGTCACATCCACTACTGTGTAACCACAGTGCATGGACCCTACCAGCACTACATGTGATGGCTTTGCAACCACCCACCCCCCCCCCCCACCACCACCACTCCTTGCTGGAAATGTGGAATAAAATGAGAAAATGCTGGAAACTTGCAGTGGTTCAGTTTTGCTCATCATTGAACAAATTGAATAATTGAAGTAAAGGGATATTTCAGTACATTCTTCAACTGCTCTCTGAACTTACTCTGTGTCACTGCGTAAATGCAAGTGTTTGTGCAGCAACTCAGGAGCTGCAGCATGAAGCCCATCTCCTGTACAAAACCATTTAGAAATATAGAACGATACCCCAATAACCACATCCGCCTACATATAGAATACACCATTAACACTGCCCATAACAGGATGAAATTTGCTGAAATAACAAACAGTAAAACAATAGATTTTCTTCGGCTCTCCATCTCTGGGTCTCTGGATCTCTCCCCATTACTGTGAGCCCGAAGTCTCCTGCGGGCTCTGCTGCTCACTAAAATGTGTCTGACGGTGAAAATGTTGAGCAGCAGGATCAGAACAAATGGGACCGCAGGGGTTAGAATGTGATGGAGGAACTCAATTGTCACCCAGATCCGATTAAACAGAACAATGATTGTTACATCACAAAACCAGGGGTCATTCCTCAGAGAATATCGACCTGTCAACATGAAATACCAGAAAATGTTCTTTAAGCAGCTCAGTACAAACACTGTTCCCAGAACCACAACTGCCGTTTTCTCAGTGCAGTATTTACTCTTCAGTTTCTGACAACAAATGGCCACAAATCGATCAAAAGTGAAAGTGACGGTGAACCATACAGAACAATCAATGGCCACGTAAAGCAGAACAGCATGAATATTACACACTGGGATGGACTCCAGGAAAACAAACTCTTCCTCATAAACAATTGGAATGTGCCTCAATATCAGGTCGAGAATAACAACCAGTAGATCCGCCACTGCCATGGCCACCAGGTAGCGAGTTACACATTTGGAGAGACCACACTTTCCCTGAGATAGGGTCACAATTGTCACTATTGTAACTGTAAAGGAAATAAACAAACAATTATACATTAGGCTGGGAACTAATTTATCAGTGTGGCTGTGGACGAATTGAGATTTTATTTTTTTAAATTTCATTTACAGGATGTGGGTGTTGCTGGTTAGGCCTTTAGAAGATGGCGGTGAGCTGCCTTCTTGAACCGCTGCAGTCCCTGAGGTGGAGGTGCACCCACAGTGCTGTTAGGGAGGGCGTTCCAGGATTTTTCCCCAGCGATAGTGAAGGAACACGATATATTTCCAAGTCAAGGTGGTAAGTGACGTGTTACTGCATCCAGTGATGCAATTAAATTATTGTACCTGCAACAAAACAATCTGCTGGACACATGGATTGCAATTGAATGAAAGCAATCATTGAATGGGCAAAAAACAATGATGGTTACTTTTAACATAAGGCATCGCAGATAAAAGGAAATTGGTGGAAGTCACTGATGAGCTGACAGTTTTTTTTCTTGCTCCAGTAATGATAGATAAGCATGGATAAAGAGTGGTGCCAGAGAAGGTCTGAGGGCAACAGTGAGAACAGAGTGAAAGAGGTTTTTCATAAAGAGCAGCAGCAGAACAAGCGCAAGACCAGCAGTGAGAGTGTGAGCGAACCTTACTTGGGGGGGGGGGGGGGGGGGGGGGGGTGAGAGTGTGAGCGAACCTTACTTGGGGGGGGGGGGGGGGGGGAGAGAGAGAGAGAGAGAGAGATTAAGTGCAGTAGCAACACATGCCCATGATGAGCAACCATGTCAGTGCATGTGACACTGTCACTGGGTCATTCTTGAAAAATAAGAACACAGCCAGGGGTAACAATCTCTTCGTGTCTACCCTGTTAACACACTCAAAGTGTTCTAACTTTCACCTCATTCTTCTAAACTCCAGAGAGGTTTGTTTGTTAAGAATTCATGGCACCTATTTTTGTGCATGTAATTATTTTTGTTGATGTGCTGGCCTGTGGCTGACTGCCAAATTATTTGGACCCTTCAGATTGCTGATAAAAATATCATCTGTATCTATTTGTTGGTGAGTAATATCGATCAGTTTGATGAACGTGAGGTGACAGAAGTGCAACAACAACAAATTGCTTTGATGCGACGGGTTCCACACAATAAAACATCCAAATGTCCTTAACAAGATTGAGATCAATCAGTACATTGTTTTCAACCGAGACGTAGAAGGAGATCTCAAAGGCTTGTCGGGGTGGAGGAGGCTACAGAGACATCCAATACATTCTAATCTGATGGAGCTTTTCAAAATTTGAAGGGATTGCTCAGCTCGGTTCTGTGTTACAGCTACCTCAATCCTAAATGGCTTCCACATGACTGAACTACAGAATAGATTGAAAAAATAAATAGCTTTTACGCTCCAATCACCCCTGGTGCAAAGCCGATGGGGCAATTTCTGCTGCATGTGTCACCATTGACGACACGGTTAGGTGAAGATACCAGACAAATTGCAATTGCAATGCAAAAGGTCCTCAATGACAGAATAGGCAAAAGAAGATCGGCTGCGAAGGTGGATGAAGCTATTTTATTATGCTCCCGTATTATCTTTTATTACACTTCTCTGTGTGTTTTGATATACTACGGAGTGCTATATGTATGCTATATATCAGTAACCTTGGTTACTGATGAGGTCTTCTTAATCTCGATGAAGAAGACTCGAACTCGTCCAGTAGTAACAAAAGGTTTGTTGAATAACTATAACAATAATTGCGTGAGTTCTTTAACATTGATACTAGTGTTATGGGCCAGGGTTTAGAGAACCCCAAAGTGTATCATGGAGTTCACCTGACCCACAACTTTTAATAGATTGTGGTTATGGGGAGCACACGGCCCACTCTACAGGTGTGGTACAGCAGAAATCGAAAATTAATTTTTAAAGCAAAACAATCCGTTTATTCTACGAACTCAAGTTCACCTTTTCAAAACATACAGTGAACATCTTAGCAACCATCAATTCAAATACAACCCCCAAAGAATACAACGCTAAGTAATCCTTAATAACTTCTCAAACAACATCCAGAAGACAAAAGAAACACCTTTTAACAGACGCACATAAGGTTTATAGTCACTACTGAGAACATTTATAATTCTGAATTCACCAAATGATCAAGAGATAGTCTTTTCATGGCAGAGAGAACAGCAGTACACCTGCTTTGTCTGGCTTCAGCTCCAACACTGAAAACAAAACTAAAACACACCCTGCAGCAAACAGCCTAAAACAAAAGTAAAAAGCTGACAGACAGCCCAGCTCCACCCACACTCTGACATCACTGATAAACACCCATTTCTTAAAGGTACTCTCACACGACACTAGTGATAAAGCTAACAAAATCTAACTACCGTAACTACACTAACCATCTGAGCTCATCCTGTCCTGGTCACAGTCCATCCAAAAGAGAGAGAGAGACTCAATGTGGTTTATTTTATACCCCTGTTGGTCTGGCCCTCTAGTGATCATCTGATGCTACTGATTACACATTAACCCCTTATGTACATGCACATACAGTGATCACTACAGAAGCTGCAGGAGCAACGTGACACTGGTCATCATCTTTCGTCACATCCCCAAAATCTGACCTCCAACCCGTCAAGACCATGTCGACAATCACACCTCCCCAAGTTCCTCACATTACACAAAGTCACGCACCGACCTCTGCCAGGATACATTTCCAAAGTCCTGTGGCAAAGGAGAATAAGTAACTGGGGCAGTTCTGTGAACCTCAGGGTCACCAATCAAGAATCCAGGGGACAGATGCATTAAGGTCATTGAACACCTGTGCTGTGACATGGGTTGTTTTGAGCAGCAGCATCCGTGACTGAGCAGTTCTCTTCAGAATACCCTCTGCTCACCCAAATAGGGAGATCACTAGGAAATGTGGCCTGAAAATAGACTGTCCCACTCTATCCTGTGTAGGGAACCACACTGAGGGTTCATCACCTTCACGGTCAAATGAATAAAGCTTTAAACTCTACAGTTTGTAATGTTAGAGCACTCATGGACAATCCCAAGAGTGACCATCTGGAAAGAATAAACATAATCACATCTCATGAACTATCAGGACTCTAAATTGACATCACCGCTCTCGGTGAGATCACCTTCCTGGGGTGGGGTAGGTAAACTGAAGGAACAAGTATGGGTATTCGCCTTGTCCTGGAAAAGAAACATCAGCACGCATAGACTCCAAAACCCTGTGCTGGAGTCCATGGATGAAGCACCATCGATAGGAGCACAATGTTGAAATTTATGAAAGATGTGAAACGTGATCCAATGTTGGGCCTCCTCATCAAGGATTGTCTTTTGAGAGATGATTTCAAATTTGCGGACAACCTGTTTCAGTCTCAGATAGTTGCCAGGGAGAGGGGTGGGTCGGGCAAATGTGTTTGGAGCAGAGACTAAAAGTATTGGCATCAATCTTCCCAATGTTTCAATGTTGGGAGGTTGAATAAGGAGAAACAATACAAGCTAAATGGTACTGGTTCAAGCTGATACAAGAACTGACATGACAGGACAGTGGTTAGCACTGTTGTCTCACAGATCCAGGGTCCCAGGTTCGAGTGCTGGCTTGGGTTATTGTCTGTGCGGAGTCTTCACGTTCTGCCCGTGTCTGCGTGGGTTTCCTCCGGGTGTTCTGGTTTCCTCCCACGAATCCAAAGCTGTGCAGGTCAGGTGGATTGGCCATGCTAAATTGTCCTCAGTGTCCAAAACGGTTAGGTGGGATTACTGGGTTCCGGGGATATGGTGGAGGTGTGGGCTTAAATAGGGTGCTCTTTCCAAGAGCCAGTGCAGACTCGATGGGCTGAATGGCCTCCTTCTGCACTGTAAATTCTATGATTCTATGACACTGGGGAGTGGAATTCTCCATCCCACCGTACCGTTTTCTGGTGCGGCGCACCACGCCGGCAACAGGATTCTCCATCCCGGCAGCCGACCCCGGGCATGAGTGCGTGACAGCGAAATGAGGGATCCCGCCGACGAAGAACCCAGCCCGGCCTGTTTCATCGCAAAAATCTGAATGTGGCAGGAACGGGATATTATAAAATATTGGACTTGAGGTGGTGAGATACCATTAAAAAACCAACTTCTCTTAAGCTTTCAACCATCAGAAATCGATGAGTATATTACATTATTATCATCACTCACTAACTTCTAGTTGATAATTGCTTTTAGATCTAGGACACTAACTTGGCCCACCTGTAGTATAGAGTCCAGTACTTGGCACCACAATTTAGGGAGGATTTGCAGGGTTTTGACAAGTTACAGAAAAGATTTACTCGAATGGTTTCAGGATGAAGAACCGTACAGTTATGTAATAGACTGGAAAATTTGGGGTTATTCTCATTCTAACATGAAAAAGATGATTCAGTGGTTCCCTTGTGGATGTGGACACTAACTCCATGAGAACATTGGTGGGCCCAGCCATGATATGTCCGATTATCTTAGGCATCTGTTAGCTCTGTTATCTCAGCTTCCACTGCAACACAGATGGAAACTAGCTAAAGTCTCATTCCTGCATTAGAATCTCAGACTACAACCATGACATTGGTGCACAAAGGCCGGGAGAGGTTTGAAACTCCCTTCCACAAATGGCAATTAGTGCTGGATTAGTTGTTAATTTTAAAACTGAGATAGATACCTTTTTGTTGAACAAAGGTATTGAGGGAAACAAAAACAGAAATAATTGTGGCAGAAGGGAGAGAAGGGTGCTAATGTTTCAAGCCTGGGTGACTCTAGGAATGTAAATGGGGTGATTCAGGCTAAGAAGGCTGCTTATAGTGGAACATAAAGGGATTAGAATGTGTGAATGGCAGAACAAAGGTGAGCAGTGTGTCCATAGACCATAGAATTTACAGTGCAGAAGGAGGCCATTCGGCCCATCGAGTCTGCACCGGCTCTTGCAAAGAGCACCCTACCCAAGCCTACACCTCCACCATATCCCCATAACCCAGTAACCCCTCCCAACACTAAGGGCATTTTTGGACACTAAGGGCAATTTTAGCATGGCCAATCCACCTAACCTGCACATCTTTGGACTGTGGGAGGGAACCGGAGCACCCGGAGGAAACCCACGCACGCACAGGGAGAGCGTGCCGACTCCGCACAGACAGTGACCCAAGCCAGGAATCGAACCTGGGACCCTGGAGCAGTGAAGCAATTGTGCTTACCACGATGCTACCGTGTGGCCCGATCTAGTGAACCTTTGCTGGGCAGCACGGTAGCATGGTGGTTAGCATAAATGCTTCACAGCTCCATGGTCCCAGGTTCGATTCCCGGCTGGGTCACTGTCTGTGCGGAGTCTGCACATCCTCCCCGTGTGTGCGTGGGTTTCCTCCGGGTGCTCCGGTTTCCTCCCACAGTCCAAAGATGTGGGGGTTAGGTGCATTGGCCATGATAAATTGCCCTTAGTGTCCTAAAAAATAAGGTTAATGGGGGTTGTTGGGTTACTGGGGTAGGTATACGTGGGCTTGAGTAGGGTGATCATTGCTCGACACAACATCGAGGGCCGAAGGGCCTGTTCTGTGCTGTACTGTTCTAAAAAAACTGGCTCCAATGCAAGTACATCCTTCCTTAAGTACATCTGGGGGCTGGTTCTAGCTCAGTTGGCTGGGCAGCTGGTTTGTGGTGCAGAGCAAGGTGAGCAGCATTTTGCTGCTGTTGATGGTCATCTTGCTCTTTGTCTGAGGTTCAATCCAATGCAGCCATTGCACCATCCAACATGAGTTTGAGCTTAGCATCTCACAATTCAGAAATAAGTCTCTCACCAAGTGCATACTTAACAAATCCTTTCACAGTGGGAAGTAAGAAAGCATCTTCCTGATTGGCATCCTTCCATCTGCAAGGGATGTTGGCAATGTAACGTCAGAACTTTGGTGAGGTCAGATGTGATCATCTGCTGCCCTTTTGATGGCAGAGCAAGCTGATTTTGGAAAGGAAACGTTTTCCGCAAGTGCCACATGAAGTTGTCCTTTTCCGATGGTGCTGTATGATCTCTGCTGACATCTTGTTTCCAGATCTGCCATCTGCTTTGGAGCTTCTGAAGCCATATGACGCCATGGTGGCAAAATCTTGTCCACAACTGGTGTCATCATTTGCATCGGTCGTCACTAGAATTTCCCACTTGGGCTGGATTGTAGGTGCCCCCACTAGGTTTTTTTTTGGTGGCTGGCAGGGGGTAAACATAAAATTGGGCAAATGCCAACTCCACCACTGTTATGGGTGCAGTGCAGGCTGATGTCCAGTGTATCGGCTCTGTGTAAACTTTGCTTCAAGGTGGGGGAAGCCATCCCCGCACCCCCCCTCCCCCCACCACCACCTACCGATGTGTCTGTAATATGCTGCCCGAGGCAAACTGATGTTCAGTCTCTTTTGACAAATCCCAGAATTAGAGCTTTGAGTCTCCTGTCGGACTCTTGGCATAAGTTTCTAAGGGCAACTAGGAACAGCAGGCCCAAGTGGAGTGGGGGGGGGGGGGGGGGGGGGGAACAATGGTGAGGGAAAAACAGATCTCTGGAATAAATTAAAATAAATTGATAGAAATAAAAACGGGGTGAAGGTGGAGGAGAGAGTTCACAGTCTGAAGTTGTTGAACTCAATGTTAAGTCCGGAAGGCTGTAAAATGCCTAATCAGAAGATCAGGGGCGTGATTCTCCATTTTGCCGGCACCTGGGGGTTTCCCGATGGCGTGGGGCTGCTCCACAATGGGAAACCCCAATGACCGGCCGGCGTAACGGAGAATCCCACCGCCAGGTCGGGGTAGAAATGTGGCACAGCAGAGCGGAGAACCCAGCCTGAGGTGCTCTTCCTCCAGTTTGTGCTGGGATTCACAGGAACGTTGCAGCAGACCAAGAACAGCCATTTGGACATGAGAACAGGATGGTGAGTTAAAATGACAAGCGACAGAAGGTCTGGGTCCTGCTTGCGGATGGACTGATAATGCTCTGCAAAGCAGTCACACAGTCTGAAGTCACTCCAACAGTCACTCCAATGTAGAGTAGACCGCATTGGAAGGAGCAAATGCAATAGACAAGATTGAAGGAGGTGCACGTGAAGCGCTGCCTCACTTGAAACAAGTGTTTAGGCCCTGGTATGGTGAGCAAGGAGGAGGTAAAGGGGCAGGTGTTACACCT